>NW_006159954.1:2429-10086 GCF_000334495.1 Tupaia belangeri chinensis
GCAACTCCAGCGCTTTTTTGGTTTTCATTTGCATGTAAAATCTTTTTCCAACCCTTCACTTTCCAACTGCGTATGTCTTTATCCATGAAGTGGGTTTCCTGTATGCAACAGATACAGAGTTTCTGTTTTTGAATATATTCAGCCATTCTGTGTCTCTTGATTGGAGAATTTAATCCATTAACATTCAGTGTTATTATCGATGTTACAGGATCTGTCCCAAGATTTAAGTTGGTCATTGTCTTAGCTACCTTTTTTCCTTTGTTTCTGTCTGTTAATTCTTTAGTTTTCCTGGAACAGTACTTTCTTCAGGGTTTCTTGAAGAGCTGATTTGGTGTTGGCAAATTCTTTCAGGTTTTGTTTGCGAAGATTTTAATATTTTTTTCCCATATAACGGATAATCATGCAGGATATAATAATCTTGGATGAAATTGTTTGTCTCTTAACACTTTCAATACATCTTCCCATTCTTTCCTTGCTTGCATTGTTTCCATTGAGAGGTCTGGTGTTAGTCTGATGGGATGACCTTTGTATGTCACTTCTCGCTTCTCTCTTGCCAGTTTTAGTATGTTATCTTTATCTGTGGTCTTTGCCAGTCTGGCTATGATATACCTTGGGGAAGATCTTGGGTTGATTCTATTTGGGGTTCTTTTTTTTTGTAGAATAGTCATTTTGATTATATTAAATCTTTCAATCCAGGAACATGGGATATACTTCCACTTTTTGTGTAATTTTCTTTTTCTTTTTTTAGCTGCTCATAGTTTTCCTTGTGGAAAACTTTAACTTCTTTGGTTATATTTGTCACTAAGTATTTTATACTTTAGTAAATGGAATTACTTTTTTCACTTTTATCTCAATCTGCCTGTTGTTTATATGTAGAAATGCTATCGATTTCTATATGTTGATTTTTGTATCCTGCAAATTTATTGTATTCATGTATTACTTCCAGGAATTTTTTCTTGGAAACCATTGGATTGTCTATGTATACAATCATGTCATCTGCAAATCAAGACAGTTTCACTTCTTCTTTTCCTATTTGAATACCTTTATTTTTTTCTCTTTTATGATTCCCTTGGTGAGAACTTCCAGTACTATATTGAAAAGGAGTGGAGCAAGTGGGCATCCTTGTCTTGTACCCATTTTTAGTGGGAAAACTTTCAGATTTACTCCATTCAGGATGATGTTTGCTGTGGGTTTTTCATAGATAGCCTTAATTTTGTTGAGAAATGACCCTTCTATACCGATTTTGCTGAGAGTCTTGATCATGAAGCGATGTTGTGTCTTATCAAATGCTTTTTCTGCATCAATTGATATGACCATACATTTTTTATCTTTTTTCCTGTTAATATGGTGTATTACATTTATGGTTTTACATATGTTGAACCAACCTTTCTTTTCTAGAATAAAGCCTATCTTATCATGGTGTGTAATATTTTTTATAAGTTGTTGGATATGATTTTCTAGTATCTTGTTGAGAATCTTTGCATCTATATTCGCCAGAGATATTGGTCTATAGTTTTCCTATCTTGTCCTGTCCTTATCTGTTTTAAGAATAAGGGTGATAGAGGCTTCATAGAATGAATTAGGGATTCACCCTTTTGGATCTTTAGAAATAACTTGAGCAGAATGGGAGTTAACTCTTCTTTGAAGGTTTTGTAGAATTCAGAAGTGAAGCCATCAGGGCCAGGGTTTTTCTTTTTTGGAAGGTTATTTATTACTGATTCAATTTCCTGACTTGTTATGGGCCTACTCAGAGTTTCCATATCCTCCTGGCTCAATCTTGGTAGATTTTTTGTGTCCAGGAATTTGTTCATTTCATCCAGATTGTCTTGTTTCTTGGCATATAGTTGTTCATAGTTTCTTCTAATGATGTTTTGTATTTCTACTACGTCTGTTGTTATATTGCCTGTTTCCTTATAGATTCGATTCACCTGGTTCTTTCTCTCTTCTTAATAAGTCTCGCTAGTGATGTATCGATTTTTTTTTATCTTTTCAGAGAACCAGATTTTACTTTCATTTGTTGTCTGTATAATTTGTTTATTTTCTAGTTCATTTATTTCTGCTCATATCATTTTATTTCCTTCCTCCTGGAGTTTTTCTTTTATTTTTTTTTTCCTGTTGCTTTTCCACTTCTGTGAGGCACAATGTCTGGTGATCCACTTGACTTCTTTCTGTATTCCTCTTGTATGCATTAATTGCTATGGATTTCCATGTTATGACTGCTTTAGCAGTGTCCCAAAGATTATGGAAACTCAGGTTATCATTGTCATTGACTTTCATGAATCTTGTGATTTAACTCTTTATTTATTCCATAATTATGAAGTTATTCAAGAGTAGGTTCTGTAGTTTCCATGTGTTTGAGTATTTTTGAGGATTTCTCTTTAAACTAAGATCAAGTTTAATTCAATCACTGTCAGAGAAGACGCTGGGTACAGTTTCTATCCCCTTGAATCTGTAGAGGCTTTTTTTGCGCCCTATCTTGTGGTCAATCTTCGAAAAGGTTCCATGTGGGGGTGAGAAAAAATTGTATCTCATGGTTTTGGGGTGGAAAGTTCTATAGATGTCTATTAAGTCCTTTCGATTTATGGTATTATTTAGATTCTTTATCTCTTTACCTATTTTTTGTCTAGATGACCTGTCCAGAGGGGTTAGTGGGGCGTTGAGGTCTCCAACAATTAATGTATTGCAATCTATCTCTCTTTTTAGATCTAACATTCTCTCCTTCACATATTTCGTACTCCCGTGTTAGGTGCACAGATATTTATAAGCGTTATATCTTCTTGATCAATTGATCCTTTTCCCATAATATAGTGCAGGTTTTGTTTTAAAGGCTATTTTGTCAGAAATTAGTATTGTGACTCCAGCTCTTTTTTGGTTCTTGTTTGGATGGAAAACGTTTTTCCAGCCCTTCACTTATAGTCTATATGTTTTTATCCATGAGGTGTGTTTCCTGTAAGCAACAGATAGTGGGTTTCTTTTTGTCTTCTTCTTTTTTTTTTAATCCAATGAGCCAGCCTGTGTTTCTTGATTGGAGAATTTAATCCATTAACATTCATTGTTGTTATTAATATTACTGGATCTTTCCTGACGTTTAAGTGTGACATTGTCTTGGTTTCCTTTTATTCCTTTATTTTTGGCTGCTCATTCTTTTACTTTTCCTGGAACAGTAACCTTGCAGGATATAATCGTCTTGGTTGAAATTGTTTCTCTCTTAACACTTTCAATACATCTCCCCATTCATTCCTTGCTTGAATTGTTTCCATTGAGAGCCTGATGTAACGACGTTTGTAAGTCACTTGTCATTTCTCTCTTGCCAGTTTTAGTATCTTGTCTTTATATATGGTCTTTGTCAGTCTGGCTAAGACATGCCTTGGGGAAGATCTTCTTGAGTTGAGTCTTTTTGGGGTCCTTTGTATTTCTTGGGTCTGGATGTTTGAGTGCTTCTGTAGACTTGGGGAATTTTCTTCCAGAATTTTATGGAATAGATTTTCCATGACCTTATTGGTTTCTCCACATTCTGGAATACTAAGTATTTGGATGTTTGGGCATCTAATGGAATCTAGTATTTCTCATATATTATCCTCATGTTTTCTTGTTTTCTCTATCATTTTGGTGTTTTTTTTTTTTCTTAGTCCTAGGTCAGAAGTTTTATCTTCTACATCAGAGATTCGATCTTCAACATGTTCTAATCAACTTTTTATACATTCAGGAGATTCTTTTATTTCCTGTATTACAGATTTCATCTCTAGTAGTTCCATCTGATTCTTTCTTAGAGTGTCCATATCTTCTTTCATATCATGGAAGGACTTCCTAATCTCCTGTAGTTCACTGTCTCTTTCCTGTTACAACTCAGAATTTCTCCACTATGAATATTCTAAATTCTTTCTCCAACATTTTGGTAAAAACCTTTGTTTTTTCAAGAGATGAAGGGGTGTTACTGTGTTCTTTTGATGAAGACATATTTCCTGCTTTATTCAGACCTGAGGATCTTCTACTTCTAGCCATTGGGAGAGTTATTCACTTTTGAATTCTTTTTCAGAGAATGTTTCTTTGACTAGGAGCAAGTGCGTTTCCCTTTTTCTTTGGACTGATGTGTTCCAAAGTCTGTCTTCTGTTGTGTTTAGCACTGTGTTCTATGGAGGAGTATTCTATTCTCGTGTCTCTAGAGCAGTATATTCTTTTTTGCAGGTGTTCAGTAAAAGAAATGATCCTAGGGAACCTTACAATATTAGGGCATTTCAGAAGTGTGATTATAGACCTATATGGCTGAAGGAGAGGGCTATGGAGTATGGGAAGGTAGCTGGAGCTGGGGCTAGGGCCAGTGATGGCCCTGCCTCAGAGTCCCTTGCTGCCCAGGGGCTGTAGATGGAACTAGGGAAGTTTAGAACTTTTTTATATGCCTTTTGGCTATTCATATGCCTTCCTTAAAGCATTGTTTTGTTTTTTTTTTTTTTTTTTCATCTCATTCTCCCATCTTTTGATTAGGTTGATTATCTTTTTTTCAGGTAAGCCATATGTGTTTCCGGTGTGTTCTGGTAATCAATCCCTTATCTGAAACAAATTTTGCAAAAATATTTTTTCCACTCTGAAAGTTGTTGATTCACACTAATTACTGTGTGTTTTGCCATGAAGAAAATTCTTAATTAGATATAATCCCACTCACCTATTTTTTGGATTATTGACTGTGCTTTAGGAATCTTATTTAAGAAGTTTTTCCTTACTCCAATGTCTCCCGAATTTTCCAAAGTGTTTTCCACCACTAGTTTTATAGTTTGAGGTCTTAGGTTTAGATATTTGATTCTGTTTGAGTTAATTTTTGTCAATAGTGAGAGGCAAGGCTTTAGATTCATTTTTCTGCAGATGAATTTTTCATCTTTCTGCTGGTTTTTCTAGCACCATTTGCTAAAGACGTTTTCCTTTTCCCATTTGATTTACTCCTACCTTTTGTCAAAATTCAGTTGGAGCTATGTTTGGGTATTTAATTCTGAGGTCTCTATTCTTTTGCATTGATCTATATGTCTGTTTTTGTGCCAATACCATGCTGTTTTGATCATCACTGCTTTATAGCATATTATCAGGTCAGGGAGTAAAATGTCACTCACTCCACACTTCTTGTGCATGTTTGCTTTGGCAATATGAGGTCTTTTATGATTCCAGACAAATTCTATTATTGTCTTTTCTAGATCTGTGAAGAATGTCTCTTGTAATTGGTTGGGATTGCGTTAAATATGTGGATTAATTTGGATAGAATTGCTATTTTGATATTAATTTTTCCAATCCAGGAAAATGAGATGTCCTTCCACTTTTTTGTATCATTTTTTCTTTCTTTTTTTAAATCTTCTCATAGTTTTCCTTGTGGAGGTTTTGAACTTATTTGCTTAGATTTATTCCTGGGTTTATTATAGTTTTAGTGGCTATGGCAAATGGAATTACATTCTTCAGTTCTATCTCAGACTGCCTGGTGTTCATATATAAAAATGCTATCGATTTCTGTTTTTATTTTGTATCCTGCAACTTTATTGTATTTATTACTTCCAGGAAGTTTTTTGTGGATACCATTGGGTATTCTATATACATACAATCATGAAATCTGCAAATGGAGATAATACTACCTATTCAAATGCCTTTCATTTTATTCTCTTTTCTAATTGCATTGGCGAGGACTTAAAGTACTATATTGAAAAGGAGAAGAGAAAGTGCATCCTTATCTTGTACCAGTTTTTAGCAGAAAAGCTTTCAGCTTTTCCCCATTCAAGATGATGCTAATTATGACTTTTTCATAGGTTTCTTTTATTGTGTTGAGGAATGATCCTTCTATGCTGATTTTGCTGAGAGTCTTGATCATGAAGGGATGTTGCATATTATCAAATGCTTTGTATGTATCAATAGACATAATGATACAGTTTTTATCATTATTTCTGTTTATATGATGTATTACATTTATGGTTTTGAGTATGTTGAAACATCCTTGTATTTCTGGGATATAGTCTACCTGAATGTGATGTATAATCATTTTTTATATGTTGTGGTATACGACTTGCTAGTATCTTGTTGAGAATCTTTGTGTCTATATTTATTAGAGATATTAGTCTACACTTTTCCTTCCTTGTTGTTTCCTTATCTGTTTTAAAGAGAAGTATGATGGAGGCTTCATAGAATGAATTGGAGAGATTTCCATCCATTTGTGCCTTTAGAAATAACTTGAGTATAATGGGGGTAACTCTTCTTTCAAAGTTTTGTAGAATTGAGTGGTGAAGCCATCAGGACCAGGGTTTTTCGTTGTTGGGAGGTTATTCATTACTGATTTAATCTCATGGGTTGTTCTGGGCCTAATCAGACTTTCTATGTCCTCCTGACTCAATCTTGGTATATGATATGTGTCTAGGAATTTGTCTATCTCATCCAGACTTTTTTATTTGTTGGTGTATCTTTGTCCATAGTATCCTCTACTGATGTTTTGTATTTCCATTATGTCTGTTATATTGCCTGCTTCATTGCAAATTTGATTTACCTGGGTTTTTTTCTCTATTAGTTGAGCTAGTTGTGTGTTGATTTTGATTATCTTTTCAAAGAACCTGCTTTCACTCTCATTTATTTTCTATATAGTTGGTTTATTTACTAGTTCATTAATTTCTGCCCAAATATTTATGATTTCTTTTCTCCTGCTGACCTTGTAACTATGAAACTGTAAGCTGAAATTGGAGGGCTGGGGCTTTTGCTGTGGCTTGGGCTTATTCAGCCTTGCCTGTGTTCCCTGGCTGAGTACGAATCTGCTGATGGAGATTTATGCCCTAAGTGCAACTGTTTAAGAGGCCAGAAATGTCCATGTCTTATGTGTGGGAGGATGTCAAACAGCAAAAGAAAGGAAAACTCTGCCTACCTTGTATCTATGGAACTGTATGGTGAAGTTGGAGGGCTGGGGCTGGGCTAGAGTTCAAGCTGGTTCAGTTCTGCTTGTGGCCTCTGGTTTGGCAGAGAACTTCATATGGAGAAGTCCATATGAAGGCCTAAGAGGCCTGCAATGTCCCTGTCCTTATAGCTATGAAACTGTAAGGTGAAGTTGAGGGGGCAGTGGCTGTGGTTTGGGCTGCTTCAGCCCTGCTTGTGGTTCCCTTCTATGAGTTGTTATGCTTCCTTGAGGGAGAGGTATTTCCTTCTTTTCTTATATTTCTTGTGCCTTTATGTTGGTTTTTAGTCATCTAATGAAGCATACACTCCTTCCTACATTTTTGGAGTAGGTTCTGTAGCATCAGGGTGAAAAACAGGTCTTCTTCCTAGATGTATTCTTGGTAGTGGGCCACATCTTCCAATCATAACAGAGTGTACGTGTCCATGTGCAGGTGTGTGGTTCCTCTGCCAACCTCTCTGGACCAGAAGTAATTATAGCATGGTAGTCAAAATGCATGAGCAGGGGGAACCAGCAGTTAGCATAATGGCTATGTTACTGGACTCCCACATAGTTGACTGCGGTTTGCATCCCAGACCCAGTGGTTTAAAACTCACGCCAGGCACATGTGCGTGCGTGCCCAAGATCCTGAGAGGAGAATGGAAGAGAAGGGATTGTGGCATGGCCATCCCCACTGGGGGTTGATTTCTCACTTTCTGTCTCTATGTCTCTCTCTGTCTGTCTGGCGAGCACACGCACCCTATAGCAAAAACC
>NW_006159954.1:11637-12763 GCF_000334495.1 Tupaia belangeri chinensis
GAAGTGAGATGCCACTCAATCCACTCTTCTTGTGTACAATTGCTTTGGCAATACAGGGACTTTTATGATTCCATACAAATTTTCTGAAATCAGAAAATTTTCTAGATCTGTGAAAAACGTGTCTGGCATTTGATTCGGATTGCATTAAATATATAGATTAATTGTGTAGAATTGCCATTTTGATTATATTAACTCTTCCAATCCATGAACATGGGATATCCTTCCACTTTTATCTGTCATTTTCAATTTCTTTTTTTAGTTTCTCATAGTTTTCATTGTGGAGGACTTTAACTTCTTTGGTTAGATTTATTCCTAAATATCATATACTTTTGGTGGCTATGGTAAATGGAATAACTTTTTGCAGTTCTATCTCAGTCAGCCTGTTATTCGTATATAGAAATGCTATAGATTTCTGTATATCAACTTTATATCCTACAACTTCACTGTAGTCCTGTATTACTTCCAGTAATTTTTCCATGGATACCATTGGGTCTTCTATGTATACAATCATGTCATCTGCAAATAGAGAGAGTTTCACCTCTTCTTTTCTGATTTGAATGCCCTTTATTTTTTCCTCTTTTCTGATTGCATTGGAGAGGACTTACAGTACTATATTAAAAAGAAGTGGAGAAAGTGGGCATCCTTGTCTTGTTCCTGTGTTTAGTGGGAAAGCTTTCAGCTTTTCTCCATTCAGGATGGTATTCGTTATGGGTTTTTCATAGATGGCTTTTATTGTATTGAGAAATGGCCCTTCTATGCCGATTTTGCTGAGAGTCTTGATCATGAACAGATGTTGTATCTTATCAAATGCTTTTTCTGCATCAATTGATATGACCATATGGTTTTTATCTTTATTCCTGTTGATATGATGTATTACATTTACAGTTTTGCGTATGTTGAACCAACCTTGCATTTCTGGAATAAAGCCTACCTGATCATGGTGTATGATCTTTTTAAATAAATTGTTGACTATGATTTGCAAGTATCTTGTTGAGAATCTTTCTGTCTATGTTCATCAGAGATATTGGTCTATAGTTTTTTTTTCCTTATCCTGTCCTTATCTATTTTAAGAATAAGGGTGATAGAGGCTTCATAGAATGAATTAGGGAGAGATTCACCCTTTTGG
>NW_006159954.1:14756-32831 GCF_000334495.1 Tupaia belangeri chinensis
TCTGATGTGTGGGCGTCTAGTGGAGTCTAGTATTTCTCGTATATTATGCTCATTTTTTTTTTTTGTTATTTTCTCGATCTTTTTGGTGTTTCTTTTTTCTAGGTCAGAGGTTTTATCTTCTACATCAGAGATTTGATATTCAGCATGTTCTAATCAGCTCTTAATACTTTCCAGAGATTTACTGATTTCCTGTATTATAGACTTTATCTCTAATTGTTCCGCCTGATTCTTTCTCAGAGTATCCATTTCTTCATTCATATACTGGAAGGACTTTTTAATTTCCAGCAGTTTGTTGTCTCTTTTCTGTTCCAATTCACAGAATTTGACCACTATGAATGTTTGAAATTCTTTGTGTGTCAATTTGGTAATGAGCTCCATATTTACGAGACATGGGTGGGCATTTTCCTTTGTTGGAGACATATTTCCTTGTTTATTCATACCTGAGGCTCTTTTTCTATTTCTAGCCATTGGAAGTTGTATTCCCTTTTTTTTTTTTTAGAAGTTTTTGCTATAGGGCGCATGCACTTGCTAGACAGAGAGAGAGAGAGAGACAGAGATATAGATAGCGAGAAATTTCTCCCCAGGGGGGATGGCTACGCTTCAATCCCTCCTCCTCCATTCTCCTCTCGGGATCTTGGGCACACACGCACACGCTCCCGGCTTGAATTTAAGCCACCGGGTCTGGAACACGAACCACGGTCGACTATGTGGGATTCCAGCGACATAGCCATTATGCTAACTGCTTGTCCCAAGATGTATTCCCTTTTGAAATACAATGGGAATGTTTCTCCCACTAGGAGTAAAAGTGTACATTTTGGCTGGGAATAGATGTATGCTGAAGTCACACTTCTGGTGTTTTTACCAGTGTGCTCTCAAGAGGGAGACTCTACTGAGGTGTCTAAAAACCAGTATTTCCATTCTCACTGGTGGATCAGTACAAGGGAGGATACCAGAGACACTTGCCTTACTAGGAAATTTCAGATGTCTGATTCCACACCTGTGTAGTCCATCTGGCAGGGTAAAAAATGAAGAGGAAAGGATAATATGAAATGAAATGAAAGACAACAGACTGAAATAAAGAAAAAGTCACGCACCATGCATTAGCATGGCGCATGATTTAGCCAGAGGCCTATAGGTGCACCTTGTGCCTGCTGACTGGAAAGGACACTGTGTGCAAAGCAAAAGAGATAGGAATTAACAAGAGAATAGAGGGGCTCTGAGAAGAAAAAAGCCAAAGAAAAATTCTATCTACCTGCCATGGAGGTGGAGTCTTGTGCTGGGGAGACTGGAAGTGGGGTAGGGGGTAAGAGATGACACTCCCTTAATGTCCCTTGTTAAACAGAAGCCTGTAGGAGGACCTTGTGCCTGCTGCCTGGAAGGGACCATCTGTGGAAAGTGGCAGTGATAGGTATTAACAAGAGGATAGCAGAACTCTGAGAAAAAAAAAAAAAAAGAGCACAGAAAAATTCTATCTCCCTACCAAGGTGGTGGTGTCTTTGGCTGGAGAGATTAGAAGTGGTGTGGGATCAGAGATGACACTCTCTCAATGTCCGTTGCTGAACAGAGGCCTGTTCGTGGACCTTGTGCCTGCTGCCTGGAAGGGAATGTATGTGGAAAGAGTCAGAGCTAGGTATTAACAAGAGAATAGAGGGACTCCAAAAAAAAAGAAAAAAGAAAAATTCTATCTACCTACCAAGGAGGTGGAGTCTTGGGCTGGGGAGACTGGAAGTCAGATGGGGGTCAGAGATGACCCTCCCTCAATGTCTCTTGCTGAACAGAGGCCTGTAGGTGGACTTTAGCCTGCTGCCTAGAAGGAACCCTCTGTGGAAAGTGGCAGAGCTAGGTATTAACAAGAGAATAGAGAGGCTCTGAGAAAAAAAAAAAAAAGGGACAGAAAAATTCTACCTTCCTACCAAGGAGGTGGAGTCTTGGGCTGGGGAGACTGGAAGTGGGGTGGTGGTGAGAGATGACACTCCTTCAATGTCCCTTGCTGAACAGAGGCCCGTAGGTGGACCTTCTGCCTGCTGCCTGGAAGGGACATTCAAGCAGGTGGAGTCTTGGGCTGGAGAGGCTGGAAGTGGGGTGGGAGTCAGAGGTGACTCTTCCTCAATGTCCCTATCTGAACAGAGACCTGTAGGCGCACCTTGTGCCTGCTGCCAGGATGGGAGAGTCAAGAAGGTGGAGTCTTCGGTTGGGTAGACTGGAAGTGAGGTGGGGGTCAGAGATGACCCTCCCTCAATGTCCCTTGCTGAACAGAGGCCTGTAGGTGGACCTTGTGCATGCTGCCTCGAAGGGACAGTCTGTCAAAAGAGGCAGAACTAAGAATTATCAAGGGAATAGAGGGGCTCTGAGAAAAAAAATAAAAGCCTCAGAAAAATTCTATCTACGTACCAAGGAGGTAGAGTCTTGGGCTGGGGAGATTTGAAGTGGGATGGGGGTCAGAGATGACACTCCTTCAATGTCCCTTGCAGAACAGATGCCTCTAGGTGGACCTTGTGCCTGCTGCCTAGAAGGGACCGTCTATGGAAAGAGGCAGAGCTAGGAATTAACAAGAGAATAAAGGGGCTCTAAGAAAAAAAAAAGCCTCGGAAAAATTCTATCTACCTACAAAGGAGGTGGAGTCTTAAGCTGGAGAGACTGAAAGTGACGTGGGCGTAAGAGATGACAGCCCCTCAATTTCCCTTGATGAACAGAGGCCTGTAGGTGGACCTTTTGCCTTCTGACTGGAAGGGACAGGCTGTGGAAAGAGGCAGAGCTAGGAATTAACAAGAGAATAGAGAGGTTCATAGAAAAAATTAAGCTGCAGAAACATTTTATCTACCTACCAAAGAGGTGTAGTCTTGGCTGGGTAGACTAGAACTGTGGTGGGAGTCAGAGATGACCCTCCATGAATGTCCCTTGCTGAACATAGGCCTGTAGGTGGACCTTGTGCCTGCTGCCTAGAAATGAACATCTGTGGAAAGTGGGATAGCTAGGTTTTAAAAAGAGAATAGAGGGGCTCTAAGAAAAAAAAAGGCACAGAAGAATTCTATCTACCTACCAAGGAGTTGGAGTCTTGGGCAGGGGAGACTGGAAGTGGGGTGAGGTTCAGAGATGACCCTCCCTCAATGTCCCTTGCTGAACAGAGACCTGTAGGTGGACCTTGTGCTTGCTGCCTGGAAGGGAGAGTCTGTGGAAAGCAGCAAAGCTAGGAATTAACAAGAGAATAGAGGGGCTCTGAGAAAAAAAAAAAGCCACAGAAAAATTCTATCTACATAGCAGGGAGGTGGAGTCTTGGGCTGGCAAGACTGGAAGTATAGTGTAGTTCCGAGATGACACTCCCTCTATTCCCTTGCTGAACAGAGGCCTGTAGTTCGACCTTTTGCCTGCTGCCTGGAAGGGACAGTCAATGAGTTGGAGTATTGGGCTGGAGAGACTGGAAGTGGGGAGGGGGTCAGAGATGACCCTCCCTCAATGTCCCATGCTGAACAGTGGCCTGTAGGTGGACTTTGTGCCTGGAAGGGATAGTCTGTGGAAAGAGGCAGAAGTGGGAATTAAATAGAGAATAGAGGGGCTCCAAGAAAAAAAAAAAAAAGCTGCAGAAAAGTCCTATCTACCATGGAGGTGGAGTCTTGGGCTGGGGAGACTGGAAGTGGGGTAGGGGTCAGAGATGGCCCTCCCTCAATGTCACTTGTGGAAGAGAGGCCTGTAGGTGGACCTTGTGCCTTCTGACTGTAAGAGACAGTCAAGGAGATAAAGTCTTGGGCTGGAGAGATTGAAGTAGGGTGAGGGTCAGAGATGACCCTCCCTCAGTATTCCTTGCTGAATAGAGGCCTGTAGGTGGACCTAGTGCCTGCTGCCTGGAAGGGACAGTTTGTGGAAAGAGAATGATCTAAAAATTAACAACAGAATAGAGGGGCTCTGAGAAAAAAAAAAAGGCACAGAAAAATTCAATCTACCTACCAAGGCGGTGGAGTCTTGGGCTGGGGAGACTAGAAGTGCGGTGGAGGTCAGAGATGACACTCCCTCAATGTCCATTGCTGAACAGCAGCCTGTAGGTAGACCCTTTCCTTGCTTCCTGGAAGGAACAGTCAAGGAGGTGGAGTCTTGGGCTGGAGAGACCGGAAGTGGGGTGAGTGTCAGACATGATATTCCCTCAATGTCCTTTGCTGAACAGAGGCCTGGAGGTGGATGTTGAGCCCGCTGCCTGAAAGGGATTGTCAAAGACTTGGAGTCTATGGCTGGGGACACTGGAAATGGGGTGGGGGTCAGAGATGACCCTCACTCAATGTCTCATGCTGAACAGAGGCCTGTAGGTGGACCTTGTGCCTGCTGCCTGGAAGGGACAGTTTGTGGAAAGAGGCAGAGTTAGAAATTATCAAGGGAATAGAGAGGCTTCCAGAAAAAAACAAAAGCCACAATAATTCTATCTACCTACCAAGGAGGTAGATTCTTAGGCTGGGGAGATAGGAAGTGGGGTGGGGTTAAGGGATGACGCTTCCTCAATATCCCTTGCTGAACAGAGTCCTGTAGGTGGACCTTGTGCCTGGTGCCTGGACAGGACAGTCAAAGAGGTGGAGTCTTGGGCTGGAGAGACTGGAAGTGGGGTGGGAGTCAGAGATGACCCTGGCTCAATGTCCCTTGCTGAACAGAGACCTGTAGTTGGACTTTGTGCCTACTGCCTGGAAGGGACAGTCAAGGAGGTAGAGACTTGCGCTGGGGAGACTGGAAGTGGGGTGGGGGTCAGAGATGACCTCCCTCAATGCCCCTTCCTGAACAGAGGCTTGTAGGTGGATTTTGTGCCTGCTGCCTGGAAGGGACAGTCTGTGAAAAGAGGCAGAACTAAGAATTAACAAGAGAATTGAGGGGCTCTGAGAAACAAAAAAGCCACAGAAAAATTATACCTACTTACCAATTGGATGAATCTTGGGTGGGCCGATAGGAAGTGGAATGGGGTTAAGGGATGACCCTCTCTCAATATCCCTTGTTGAACAGAGGCCTGTAGGCAGTCCTTGTGCCTGCTACCTGGGAAGGACTGTCAAAGAGGCAGAGTCTTGGGCTGGGGAGACTCGAAGTAGAGTGTGGGTCAGAGATGACCCTCCCTCAATGTCCCTTGCTGAATAGAGGCCTGTCCATGGACCTTGTACCTGCTGTTTGGAAGGGACAGTCTGTGGAAAGAGGCAGAGCTAGGAATTAACAAGAGATTAGAGGGGCTCTGAGAAAAAAAAGAGTCTCAGAAAGACCCTCCCTCAATGTCCCTTGCTGAATAGAGGCCTGTCCATGGACCTTGTACCTGCTGTTTGGAAGGGACAGTCTGTGGAAAGAGGCAGAGCTAGGAATTAACACGAGAATAGAGAGGTTCATTGGAAAAAAAAAAGCTCCAGAAACATTTTCTCTACCTACCAAGGAGGTGAAGTCTTGGGCTGGAGAGGCTGGAAGTGGAGTGAGGATCAGAGATGTCCCTCCCTCAATGTCCCTTGCTGAATAGAGGCCTGTGGATGGACCTTGTGCCTGCTGCCTGTAAGGGACAGTCCAGGAGGTGGAGTCCTGGACTGGAGATACTGGAAGTGGGGTGAGGGTCAGAGATGATCCTCACTCAATTTCCTTTGCTGAACAGAGTCCTGTAGGTGGACCTTGTGCCTGTTGCCTAGAAGGGACAGTCAAAGAGGTGGAGTCTTGTGCTGGGGAGGGTGGAAGTGGGGTGGAGTCAGAGATGATCCTCCCTCAATATCCCTTGCTGAAAAGAGGCCTATAGATTGACCTTGTGCCTGTGTCCTGGAAGGGACAATTTGTGGAATGAGGCAGAGCTCGGTATTAACAAGAGCATAGAGGGGCTCCAAGAAAAAAAAAAAAAACAGCTGCAGAAAAATTATATCTACCTACCTAGGAGGTGGAGTCTTGGGTTAGGGAGACTGGAATTGGTGTGGGGGTCATGGAAGGCACTCCCTCTATGTCCCTTGCTGAACAGAGGCCTGTAGGTGGACCTTGTGCCTGCTATTTGGATGCGACAGTCTAAAAAGTAGAGTGTTGGGCTGGAGAGACTGGAGGTGGGGTGGGGGTCAGAGATGACCCTCCCTCAATGTCCCTTGCTGAAAAGAGGCTTTTAGGTGGACTTTGTGCCTATTGCCTGGAAGGGAGAGTCTGTTGAAAGAGGCAGAGCTAGGAATTAACAAGAGAATAGAGGGGCTCTGAGAAAAAAAGAAATCCACAGAAAATTCTATCTACCTACCAAGGAGGTGGTCTTGGGCTTGGGAGACTGGAAGTGGGTTGGGGTCAGAGATGACTCTCCTTCAATGTCCCTTGCTGAACAGAGGCCTGTAGCTGGACCTTGTGCTTTCTGTCTGGAAGGAACAGTCACTGAGGTGGAGTCTTGTGCTGGAGAAAGTTGAAGTGGGGTGGGGGTCAGAGATGACCTTCCCTCAATATCCCATTTGGAACAGAGACATGTAGGTGGACCTTGTTCTTGCTGCTGGAAGGGACAGTCTGTGGAAAAAGGTAGAGCTAGGAATTAAGAAGAGAATAGAGGGGCTCCAAGAAAAAATAATCCACAGAAAAATTCTATCTAGCTACCTAGAAGGTGGAGTCTTGGGCTGGGGAGACTGGATGTAGAGTGGGGGTCAGAGATGACCCTCCTTCAATGTCCCTTGCTGAACAGAGGCCTGTAGTTGGACCTTGTGCCTGCTGCCTGGAAGGGACAGGCTGTGGAAAATTCAGAGCTAGGAATTAGCAAGAGACTAGAGGGGCACACAGAAAAAAATAAAAGCTGCAGAAACCTTCTATCTAACTACCAAGGAGTTGGAGTCTTGGGCTGGGGAGACTGGATGTAGAGTGGGGGTCAGAGATGACCCTCCTTCAATGTCCCTTGCTGAACAGAGGCCTGTAGGTGGAATTTGTGCCTGCTCCCTTGAAGGAACTGTCAAAGAGGTGGAGTCTTGGGCTGGGGAGACAGGAAGTAGGGTGGGGGTCAGAGATGACCCTCCCCCAATGTCCCTTGATGAACAGAGATCACAAGGTGGACCTTGTGCCAGCTGCCAGAAAGGGACAGTCTGTGGAAGAAAGTAAGCTAGGAATTAACAAGAAAGAAAGGGGGCTCCAAGAAGAAAATAGTCTCAGAAAAATTCTGTCTGCCTACCAAGGAGGTGGAGTCTAGGGCAGGGGAAACTGGAAGTGGAGTTGGGGTCAGAGCTGACCCTCCCTCAATGCCCCTTGCTGAAGAGAAGCCTGTAGGTGGACCTTGCTCCTGATGTCTGGAAGAGACAGTCTGTGGAAAGAGGCAGATCTAGGAATTAACAAGAGAATAGAGGGGCTCTGAGAAAAAAAAGGGGGGCACAGAAAAATTCTATTTACCTACCAAGGAGGTGGAGTCTTGGGCTGTGGAGACTGGAAGTGGGGTGGGGGGTCAGAGGTGACACTCCCCCACTGTCCCTTGCTAAACAGAGGCCTGTAGGTGGACCTTTACCTCCTGCCTGGAAGGGACGGTCTGTGGAAAGAGGCAGAGCTAGGAATTAACAAGAGAAAAGAGAGGTTCATTAAAAAAAAAAAAAAGCTACAGAAATATTTTATCTACCTACCAAGGCGGTGTAGTCTTGGGCTGTAGAGGCTGGAAGTGGGGTGGGGGGGGTCAGAGATGACCCTCCCTCAATGTCCCTTACTGAACAGAGGTCTATAGATGGACCTTGATCCTGCTGCCTGGAAGGGACAGTCAAGGAGGTGGAGTCTTGAGCTGGGGAAACTATAAGTGTAGTGGGGGTCAGAGATGACTCTCCTTCAATGTTCCTTGCTGAACAGAGGCTTGTAGGTCTACCTTGTTCCTACTGCCTGGAAGAGACAGTCTGTGGAAAGAGCAGTACAATTTATTGAACTATCACAAAAGAATAGTTCATAATAGTCACATTGACTTAGAAATCCCACTGTTAACCCTTTCCAAGGCTCAACAGTTTTTTTGGGAACTCTTTTCCCCTAAAAATTCTGACAACAGTTCGACACATGCATGGTAGAACTTAAAACAAGAGTTAAGGGAATAGTGGTGGTGTGGTGGTTAAGTCACTGGACACTCCCACATGACTGACCATGTTTCAAGTCCCGGACCTGGTGGCTTGTTTTCTCACTTTCTCTCTCTCTCTGTCTTGTCACATTAAAATAAATGAATAAATAAATAAAATAAAATAAAAATATTAATTAAAATATATTTATTTGGAGATTACCCTGTTTCCTGGCCAGGATGCAGGAATTGCGGGGGGAGGGGGGACAATTGTCAACTTTTATCAAACATCTTTTTTTATTAATTTGTTTTTTGTCTAAGTTGTATGGCAACTCATGTCATGTGTACTTTCATTTGTCTAGAAGAGTGAGGGCTCAGGGCTCCTTTCACTTGTTCCTTGAATTTCCCAGGAATTCTTTTGCACAGTCCTTGGTATTTTTGGTAACTCACATATCTAAGATTATTCCTCTCCGAGGGACAAGATTAGAAAGGGTCTTAAGGGTTTATATCTAGCAGATTGACAAAACTTTGAAGCCTTCTATTTCCTGAATTTCCCTATTCCATCTGTACCAGCAATCAAGACACATTTACTTTAGATTTCTAGTAGCCAGCAGAATGGCTCAATAAAACAGATTTCTGATGGTTTTGGTCCACTGCTATCCTCACTGCTGACATCGCTCATTTTAGGTTTGATCAGCAGCACCATATCATTCTTTCTTCCTCACACCCAGAGAATAGTGGACAACAACCAAACAGTATTGAAGTAGCTTGTTTCAATTCTTCATCCTGCTCCTCAGCTTCATCAATAAGTAGGAGAGTGGGGGGGGACTTACTTCACTTGGTGCCAATCTGCTTAGACAAACACATTTGCTCTCCAATTCAAAGGAATTTTTTGTATTCCCTAATAATGTTTATTTTTCTTTCTCTAGAAAGCCATGCCTCATGCTCATTACCAAAACTGCTAATAATTGTGAAGAGACTGAGAGTTTACACTACTTGCAACCTAGGATACCATATTTGTTGGCAAAAGATATGAGATTCTTGGGTCAGGGTTTTTATTGGTTCATGTTTTCACTAGTTCCCTTTTCTCTGAGGTCCACATCCTACAGAAATGAGGAGCAATCATTAAAATGTTGACATATATTGTAAAGATACCTGAACTCTAATGTTTATTGCAGCACAATGCATAATAGCCAAGATACAGAATCAACCTAAGTGTCCAACCACATACAAATGTATTAAGAAAAGTGTGATATCTATAGATGATGAAATACTATTCAGCCATAAAAAAGTACAAAACTTGTTATTTGCAATCAAATGGGTGATCCTGGAGAACATTATGTTAAGCAACATAAATCAGACAGAGAAAGAGAAATACCACATGTTTTCCCTCATTTATGAAAATTGAAAAAAATATTGATCTCATAGAAGTAGAGGGATGAGGAATGAGGAGTAAAGTTTGGATAGGATGGAAGAGGGGTGAAAAGAAGGATGTTGATCAATGGAAATATTACTGATTCATAAGAACAATACATAGTGTTATAAACTACAGTAGAAAGAATACAGTTAACAACTTACTATATGTCTCAAATGAACCAAAAGAGAGGATTTTTAATGTTCCCAGCACATGTACTGACATATGGTTGACATTCTGGGTGTAGTAATTAGCCTGATTTGACCATACAAGTTCTATTTTTGTCATGAGAAGTCACATTGTACCCTAACAATGAGTACATACAGAAAATACGTTAATTAAAAATGTTGGCAGGCAAATATCTTCAAAAAATAATTGCAGAGTTGGAGACAAAAGCTATTTCCATGTAGACAGACAATCGAGAGTTATCTTAACAATATCCACTCTGTTTCTATACTATCTTGTCTTCTGGCAAATTTTCCCACAAATAACTACGGTGACTTCCTGGATTTGGGGACTGATCAAAGAAAAAGACATGACCACCAGATGGCACTAGCAAACAGTTTGCTTTATTTGAGAAGTGGTTTGAAAGGTTTCAGGAGTTGAGGGAAGAGAAAGTACATTCATAGCAGAAGACCTTCCAGAGGCCACCACCCAGAAGGGGGAAAGGGCAACTACCAAAGGGAGAAAAATTGGAGTGGAGATTTATGTGTCTATATGAAATCACTCAATGGCCAGGGGGGCTTTTCTGGATCAGAAGGCTCCCATGCTCACCAGAGATTTGGGGTCTTTTATAGATCCAAAATATATCTTATCATAGCTGCCAGATGTTGGGTATAATTTTACAGAGGCTGCAAAACAAGAAGGCTCTAAATGGCTAAAATAATATGTTTATTTTGGTTCTATTTAGGGTAATTGGATATGTAATAATTCAGTGTTGCCTCTACAAGCTTTGTAAGGCTGAAAACTAAGATTCCAAAGCCATTTACTAGTCAGTAAAGGGAAATCAATAGAATATATTACAAAAGGAGGCCATTTTTATTTGATCAAACCATTTAGTTACTAGAGTGTCATTTATGGCTCTTTTGGAACATGAGTCTGACTGTATGTAAAACTTGCTATTATCTACACACACACAGCAAGATGTGTTGGCTAGTGCATAGACCTCCCCCACAGTCAATAAGTGATCTAGGGCCATGACATAATAGAACACCATGTCCCCTAAAGTATGGTGAGATTCAGTCCCCAATTCCATTCCTCTGATATTTGTCTAACTTGTGTGGGAAATTTGTTGAGCATGAATCTCTGTGCTGCTTTTCATTGTTGTGTGGTGTCCTGCACTTATGCTATTCCTCATGCCCTCCCTCCCCAAATTAGTAATCCTAGGGCTATTAGTACCAGAGATAATATTTGAAATGTTCATTTGTGATTTTGGAGAATTGCAGCTGGTGATTATCTCTCAGGGGGAGGACAGGGGTTACTTGGGGAAGGGGTTTGTACTGCTGAATACAATTCTACTGGAATTTTGAGTAAAAGTTAAGTGAAGGAAATATTCTACAAGGTTGAACGAGGAGAACATTGTGATAGAAGAAGCCTTCAATTCCCTTAGAGGACCACCAGGCTCCCTCCCTCTGCTGTGTGCATACTCTATGTACCTCTAAAGGGAAGTTTTTGCATGGTTTAGTAAAATTCCAGGTGGTGTTAATTGGAGCAGCAAATATTATAGCCAAGCAAGCTTGTGTAATAGACTTTGTGTTCAGCCTTGGGTTGACAAAATTTTTGGTGGACTCAGTACGGCATTGCCTACATATATATATAAGATCAGACTGTGAATAATGTCATCAGATGCCAATCGTTAGGGTAATAGGCTCATCTTGATAAGTGAGGTTTATGGAGGAGTTTAACCAGGGCAGAATATTATGCTGAGGGTCCTAATCAAAGGATGGCAGAAGTAGTCCTACATGGGTGAGATTAATCACCTTAACTATTGCTATAGCCAACGCTACATGCACGTTTGATGTGGTGGACAGTTGTTAAGTTCCTCCTTGTTTTAATTGGACATTGTTTTTTGAGTTTCCTGATTGTCATTGGTAAACACCATTTATATGTTTCCATGGGTATAGGATCTGTTTTGCCGATACTCTGGGGAGCCCAATAAAAATGCTACTAGTCTAGACGCATGTCACACACAAAATTAGATTCTGAATTATGGATCATTCACATATGAGGTCTATACAGGTGGACCAGGTTATCTTAAAAGTAGATATGAATGGTATTATGACATTTGAGCCATTTGTATTTCTTGTGTATTGTGACATTGCTGTTTCAGCGGGGAATCAAATGTTCCATTGACTCCATTCCAGGGAAAACTTTCATGGGGAATCTATTTTTATACCTTTTATAGCCTCAGAGGTGGCCCCTTTCAAGGTGGCAGGGTGAACACACCAATAATTTCCCCCCACCCCAGGTTAGTTTGACAACCTGGCTTCGTTGATTGTTTCTATCTTCTGTAGGTTGGGGTGTGAAAGTTTTCTAAGGGAACCCCCAGAAAAGTAGCTTTGAGCAGCAATTTCCATCAAGTCTTTAATAACTGTGGTTTGGTAGACCTGAAACTTTTTGTAATAGGTATAAAATAGTAGTAGTTGCTTTGGGTGGAGAAACTCCTTTACATAGAGTAGTTAAATTTCTCTATGGGATCTAATATGTTTTCTGTAAATCTCTTTTCCATAATACTCAAGAGCTATGATTGTTCACTGTGGGCAGTCAGCATTGCTATTGCTGTAGAGTTTTCATCCATGGAGAGTTAGGTAAAATTTGCCATTGGTATTGAGGTTAGGTTTAGGTTAGTTTAGTTTCCAAGGTAGTCTGAGACTTGCTTTGTTTCGTTTTGTTTAAATTTGGCAGAGAGTGTGTGGATTTGCCAGAGTGAGGCGGGGGTGGGGGGAGAAAGCACCCTTCATGGGGAATGGTCACACCGCAATCCCTTCTCCTCCATTTTGTGATTCTAGGTACACCCACACATATGTCTCACATGTTTTTTAAGCCAACAGGTCTGGAACTTGAACTGTGTGGTCAACCATGTGGGATCCAGCTCCCTTAATTACCAGATCATGGGCTGAACCTGAATCCCTATGTATTAAGACATGCCTTGATCCAGGTAATCTTTTGTAGTATGTGTTGCCTTTCTTGTAGATATTGATTACCCTACTGGGAATATTTGATGCATACTATCTCTGGGCATTCCTTAGATGAAGCTCTATAGATAGTAGCCTACTACTCTATTAGTTTAATGACATGAGTTAATAGTTGTGAGTTGCATCTGATTTGAAGTAAAACGTGGCCCAGGGCACTTAGAAGGCACCTATGAGTCACAAGCAATATTGTAGACTCTGACTTAGCTGGAAGGCTATTGCCAGTGGTAGTACAGATGAGGAGGAGTGTCAGCCTCACTGTTGATCTCTAGATGTGTTAAGAGGGTTTAGCAAGTGGAATAGCCAGCACCATGGTTCTCACTGCTCCCAGTATGACCTGTGTTGTTTCTCACTGTGGTGTGTATGTGGCATGCTATTTTCCATACATTCCTTGTCAGCAGTAGGACATAGATCACCAGGGCTACAGTGATCCATCGATCTAAGTGTAATTGACAGTAGCAGGTGAGTATAGGAACTTCTCAGATAAGCAAAGGGTGAAGTAACAGCATAGGAGTGAAAGTTGGAGGTCATCTGCAGCCAGAAGTAGGGAATCTGATTGTCCGCTGGATGTCACCCAAATGGTATTACTAGATCCAAGGATGATTGTTTCCTTATCCAGGGTACCCGTAGTAGGTCAAGGTTTGGCCCAAAGGCCTTTAGTGGAGCAAGGCACATGGGCAAAAATGAGGATGCCACTCACTCCAGATAGTGGTGGGTGGTCTGTTTGGCTTAGGCTGATTGATGAACAGGAGGCACAGACTGGGAATGGACCCAAAGTCAGTGAACCATGTCAGGTCATTGCCAGAAATGAGAAAGAAATGGCTGAGCTCTGGATTTTCTATGAGGGAGAAAGAAAAGGTGAAAGTACCAGGGAGATGTTCCATTGCTGTGGGTGGTAATGATGGGGCGCCATATACATGAAAAATGGCAACAATGTTGTGTCCAGTATGGATACATATATACATCAGAGATTGCATTGTCTTTCTTGGTGATCTCCTCTTTTTTTAAATTTTAAAATATGGTGTTTGCATAGGGGCATGGATTTAATATAATCATGACTATGGGCAGTGTTTTTGACTAGCTGAGATGCTATTTTCCTGCACAACCTCTCAAGAGCCTCAATGTAAAAGCCTGTTATGTCTCTATGATACCTGCTACTGTAGGACCACAGAGTAGGTGAAACATCTAAGCAATGTTGTTTTGTAGTGCCCATTGTTGCATTTGTTTTTCAGAAAATTGGCAGTGTTGGTCTGACTCTTTAAGTTTGCATAGCTTTGTCATTCCCAATGGCCATAAAAACTATACTATGCTATTGAATCCTCCATAACATTAGTAGAGGTTCGTGAATTACATGGGTAAGTCTGTGTAGGTATTACTACATTTTTAAGGCACATTTGAAAGTTCTTGCTGCTTCAGAGAAAGGCTCAAGGAAGTCAACTTGGGTTGCCAGTCTTGATGTGGCCCTTCTCTTCTGCAAATTTCTCTTTCTATGCAGTAGGTCTTAGTCTCTAGAATTTTGGCATATTGTACAGTCCTTCATGACATTGTGTAAATGTCTCTCTGCTAATTAAGTTTTCATGACCCATGATGCCCCAAAGTCTTGACATCTCATGAGCCCACCAATAGAGTTTCTGAGTTGGCTCTTTTCCAAGTTCTGAGGCCCATTCTTGAATAGTTTGGTCTGCTTTGTTGTTGTTTCATATCTCCTCCACAACTTGTGTCATTTGAGCTGAGGAATGGTGTACAAAGATGGTCAGAGCGGAGGCCAATGCATTGAGTTACCTCCTATATCTCCTTACCTTAAATGTCCCTACTGTGTACTTTTCCAGTCATGATGCTTACCAAGTCCCAAACAAGTAATCAGCCCATTGGTCAGTGACCAGAGTTGGTGAAAATATGAACCTTTACAAAATGTCTATCTAAAGTATTCTATCTCTAGGAGTGTTGTACACAGCCTGGCCCATTGAGCACTTGGTCTAGCTCCTACATGGAACCTGGAGCTTCTGAAGAAGAGTGATTGGCTGTAGCTGTCCTTTTTCTGGCTCTCTTGTACACTGTACTCCATCAGTAACAAAAAACATTCATTTGCTTGTTTCGAGAGTATTGACAATCCAGTCCCTACTGATTAAGAGCTAGTCAGGGGGCAGACAGGTGGTGTGGTGGTTAAGGGCGCTGGACTCCCAAATGGCCAATCGTGGTTCAAGTCCCGGATGTGGTGGCTTGTTTTCTCACTTTCCCTCTCTCTTTCTCTGCCTCTCTCTGATCAAACTGGAAAGTAAAGTTCAATAAAATAAATCTTTTAAAAAAAAGAGCTAGTCAGGCTATCTCATGTAAAGTCAACCTCACTGGCAGGGTATGTGGCTATTTCCTCATACAGTAGTGATACTCCAATAGGACCAGGTTTAGCTTCATCCTGTAGGTACCATTTGCATTCTAACAAAGAGAACTCTTTTTCTGATCCAGTTTTATGGAGGCAGGGGCTTTTTCCATTACCCAGGGTATAATAGGAATAAGGTCCCACATGGTAATTGTCTCTGCTTTCAATGAGGGCTTCAATTCAATAGGTGTTCTGCATGCCACCAGGGAGTGCCACTCTAGTGGTGAGTCTGGGAGCTACTCACACCAAAAGCCCATGGGTAAGTGTGTATGTGTCCATTTGGTCCAGAGACCCCAAGAAACTAATGGAGTGGGGGTTGGAAACACCTACTTGTAAGCCCTGTCTTTGGAGGCACTAGAGCGAGAGCCAAAGTAGTAGCCTTCTTTAGCTCATCTAGTGGCAGTTGTCCCTCAGGTCTCCACTGAAAAATGTATGATTTACAGGTATTTCTATAGACATCTCAAAATAGACCAGCAAATATGGGAGGTGAGGAATGTGTTGTGCTAGAATCTAATCATTCCTGACAAATGTTAAAGCTTCTTTACCAGTGTGGGAAGTTTAAGCTCTAGGAGCTTGACTCTCACTGAATTGGGAATAGTT
This sequence comes from Tupaia belangeri chinensis, assembly GCF_000334495.1. NCBI lineage: Eukaryota > Metazoa > Chordata > Mammalia > Scandentia > Tupaiidae > Tupaia > Tupaia belangeri. Next base: position 30,299 of record NW_006159954.1, read on the forward strand.
CACCCTTCTGAGTTATAAAATAGCTCTGAAATTTAACAGATACCTTATGTGGGGTAATGGACCCACCTCCTCTTAGTGAGAGGTTGTTTACTCAGGGTTGTGGTGACCTATAAAAGAGACCCTTGGTCAGGTCCAGTGAGGAGGATGCCCCCAATATAATGCCAAAGCCTAGTTTCTGGTGAAATAGCTGAGCAGGTGTCTATGTCATCTCAGCAAATACTGTACAGTTAAAGACCTATTCAAGTACCTGATGAGCAAATAGGTAAAGGTCCATTATAGCCTCTCAAATGTGAAGGCAAAATAAGGTTGACACAACTGTAATTTATTTTTTTAACTTAATACAACATGTTAGAAAAATCTGTAACTCCAGATTAGAATTCATAGATTTAATAGATAACCTGTTTTGGTTGTTTTGAATGACATCCACTGAGGCAACTGTCAATTTAAGAAAAAAAAATTTATTTGGGCCAAGAGTGAGGATGATTTCCCAGGTGACATGATTTCCAATTTGCCCTGGGTATGTATGCAAAGGAATGATGGATTTCTGAATGATTTTAAAGGCACAATCCACAAGTGGAGAGGGTGGATTACATCTTTGTTTTGGTGTTAGTAATGAGGGTGTTCTGACACCACCCTTTGTTATTGACACCACTGTTGGTACTGTTGTTATCAGTTGAACAGGTAGTTTCTGGAAAGGTCTCTTCACAGAAGTAGTCCTTGTAACTGTTTTTAGTATCAGGCATACTGTCATGGGAAATGCCCCCTACTTCCTTCCCTGGTTCAATTTAGTCAGGGTTGAATACAACTTGGCATAAGTGACTCTATTTTGATTCTGACAACTTTCATATGACAATATGAGAAAGAGGTGCTCTAAAAAGGGAAACAGCCTTATTCACCTCTGTATGGTCTTTAGTTATTCTCCACTCCTTTTTCTTTTTAGTAATTTGTTAGTTTGTTTTTCTTTTCTTTCCTTTTTCTTTTTCTTTTTTTCTCATCCCACGCCCCCCCCCCACAGGACTTACATGGGATTTGAAAGCTGAAATGGTAAAGTCAGTACTTCTTAATCTGGGTCTCCTATGACAGGCTGTCATCCTTCAGTACTTTGCTTTAACTGCTACTGTGGTGCATTTACCGGCAGAATAAATAAGGGAAGGTTAACTGATTTCCACCAGGAAGTGCTTTCCAGTAGCATAAGAGCCTTAATCGTATTCTGTGAATTGAGTTTACATGCTGACTGAAGAGGTCCATTGCAATTATGGGAAAGTGGCAATCTTAGAGAGAGAGCAATTGTGAGAGAAGGTCATTTTTTTAGCAAAACTGGGCCAATTTCAATAGTTAATTAATCCTCCTCCCAAGCAGATAATCTCTTGGGAGTTGGGGCAAGGGTTCCTTTATTTTATGAGTACTTAGAGAGACTGAGGCATCCAAGACTGACAGAGCCAACTAGTGTTGGTTATTTTTTGGAGTCCAAACCAGAGTTAATGTTGAGGACAGAAGTCTGACTACTTTTTCCTATTCCAAAATTCTTTCCTAAGGACCTGGCAGAGTGCCACCTGTAAACATTAACAGATTCCTTTGGTCCATGGATAGTGGAATGCTTCATACATCCTGTCCCCGATGCAGTGTTTTTGCGATACATAGTAAGCCTTCTTATCTCTGTTACAGAGAAACACAGGCATCCTTCTGGGAACAAAGACTCGTGTTTTCTTTAATCAATTATTATCCTCTGGGCCAGCAGGTAGCGTGATGGTTAAGGTGCTGAATTCCCACATGGCTGACCTGAACTCCCACGTGGCCGACTGTGGTTCGAGGACCGGACCAGGCGGCTTGCTTTCACACATTCCCTTTCTTTTTCTCTCTCTCATCAAATTAAAAAGTAGTAAGAACAAATAAAATAAAATAAATAATTCTTAGTAAAAACTAGCTTAAAAAATTATCACCCTTAGAATTTCTAAATCCATCTATAACTTACAAGCCTTCTGCCTCCAGATAAACCTGCCTTTCTGGGCCAGACCTAAGTAAAGACTCTTTTCACTCATTTACAAGCTTTGTGCCTTTTAAAATTAAATAAAAGGAATCACTGCATATACCACCACAAGAAACACTTTTGTCTTTCCTTAGGTCAGTCACTCAATTTAGTGCTTAGCATAAACTGCATTGGACTACATTGGGGCCAGCAGGTGGCGTGGTGGTTAGGGGACTGGACTCTCACATGACCAACCGCAGTTTGAGTCCTGGACCTGATATTTGTTTTCTCACTTTCCCTCTCTCTCTCTCTCCCTTTTCTCTCTCTGAGGATCATAGAAAGTTAAAACAAAAATAATAAATTAATTAGATTAAATTAATAATTCTAAAAAATAAAAGACTAAACCACATTCATGATTATTTCTGCAGAGCTTGGTTATTTCCATCAACAATGTGGTAAAAGGGCAATTGTCTGCTAGTAGGGGCCTTCTTTTTTGTTTGTTTTTTGGAGAAGTTTTTTGCTATAGGGTGCATGCGCTCGCCAGACAGAGAGAGACATAGAGACAGA
>NW_006159954.1:34675-37808 GCF_000334495.1 Tupaia belangeri chinensis
CTTCAATTCAATAGGTGTTCTGCATGCCACCAGGGAGTGCCACTCTAGTGGTGAGTCTGGGAGCTACTCACACCAAAAGCCCATGGGTAAGTGTGTATGTGTCCATTTGGTCCAGAGACCCCAAGAAACTAATGGAGTGGGGGTTGGAAACACCTACTTGTAAGCCCTGTCTTTGGAGGCACTAGAGCGAGAGCCAAAGTAGTAGCCTTCTTTAGCTCATCTAGTGGCAGTTGTCCCTCAGGTCTCCACTGAAAAATGTATGATTTACAGGTATTTCTATAGACATCTCAAAATAGACCAGCAAATATGGGAGGTGAGGAATGTGTTGTGCTAGAATCTAATCATTCCTGACAAATGTTAAAGCTTCTTTACCAGTGTGGGAAGTTTAAGCTCTAGGAGCTTGACTCTCACTGAATTGGGAATAGTTCACCCTTCTGAGTTATAAAATAGCTCTGAAATTTAACAGATACCTTATGTGGGGTAATGGACCCACCTCCTCTTAGTGAGAGGTTGTTTACTCAGGGTTGTGGTGACCTATAAAAGAGACCCTTGGTCAGGTCCAGTGAGGAGGATGCCCCCAATATAATGCCAAAGCCTAGTTTCTGGTGAAATAGCTGAGCAGGTGTCTATGTCATCTCAGCAAATACTGTACAGTTAAAGACCTATTCAAGTACCTGATGAGCAAATAGGTAAAGGTCCATTATAGCCTCTCAAATGTGAAGGCAAAATAAGGTTGACACAACTGTAATTTATTTTTTTAACTTAATACAACATGTTAGAAAAATCTGTAACTCCAGATTAGAATTCATAGATTTAATAGATAACCTGTTTTGGTTGTTTTGAATGACATCCACTGAGGCAACTGTCAATTTAAGAAAAAAAAATTTATTTGGGCCAAGAGTGAGGATGATTTCCCAGGTGACATGATTTCCAATTTGCCCTGGGTATGTATGCAAAGGAATGATGGATTTCTGAATGATTTTAAAGGCACAATCCACAAGTGGAGAGGGTGGATTACATCTTTGTTTTGGTGTTAGTAATGAGGGTGTTCTGACACCACCCTTTGTTATTGACACCACTGTTGGTACTGTTGTTATCAGTTGAACAGGTAGTTTCTGGAAAGGTCTCTTCACAGAAGTAGTCCTTGTAACTGTTTTTAGTATCAGGCATACTGTCATGGGAAATGCCCCCCTACTTCCTTCCCTGGTTCAATTTAGTCAGGGTTGAATACAACTTGGCATAAGTGACTCTATTTTGATTCTGACAACTTTTTTAGCAAAACTGGGCCAATTTCAATAGTTAATTAATCCTCCTCCCAAGCAGATAATCTCTTGGGAGTTGGGGCAAGGGTTCCTTTAAATTATGAGTACTTAGAGAGACTGAGGCATCCAAGACTGACAGAGCCAACTAGTGTTGGTTATTTTTTGGAGTCCAAACCAGAGTTAATGTTGAGGACAGAAGTCTGACTACTTTTTCCTATTCCAAAATTCTTTCCTAAGGACCTGGCAGAGTGCCACCTGTAAACATTAACAGATTCCTTTGGTCCATGGATAGTGGAATGCTTCATACATCCTGTCCCCGATGCAGTGTTTTTGCGATACATAGTAAGCCTTCTTATCTCTGTTACAGAGAAACACAGGCATCCTTCTGGGAACAAAGACTTGTGTTTTCTTTAATCAATTATTATCCTCTGGGCCAGCAGGTAGCGTGATGGTTAAGGTGCTGAATTCCCACATGGCTGACCTGAACTCCCACGTGGCCGACTGTGGTTCGAGGACCGGACCAGGCGGCTTGCTTTCACACATTCCCTTTCTTTTTCTCTCTCTCATCAAATTAAAAAGTAGTAAGAACAAATAAAATAAAATAAATAATTCTTAGTAAAAACTAGCTTAAAAAATTATCACCCTTAGAATTTCTAAATCCATCTATAACTTACAAGCCTTCTGCCTCCAGATAAACCTGCCTTTCTGGGCCAGACCTAAGTAAAGACTCTTTTCACTCATTTACAAGCTTTGTGCCTTTTAAAATTAAATAAAAGGAATCACTGCATATACCACCACAAGAAACACTTTTGTCTTTCCTTAGGTCAGTCACTCAATTTAGTGCTTAGCATAAACTGCATTGGACTACATTGGGGCCAGCAGGTGGCGTGGTGGTTAGGGGACTGGACTCCCACCTGACCAACCGCAGTTTGAGTCCTGGACCTGATATTTGTTTTCTCACTTTCCCTCTCTCTCTCTCTCCCTTTTCTCTCTCTGAGGATCATAGAAAGTTAAAACAAAAATAATAAATTAATTAGATTAAATTAATAATTCTAAAAAATAAAAGACTAAACCACATTCATGATTATTTCTGCAGAGCTTGGTTATTTCCATCAACAATGTGGTAAAAGGGCAATTGTCTGCTAGTAGGGGCCTTCTTTTTTGTTTGTTTTTTGGAGAAGTTTTTTGCTATAGGGTGCATGCGCTCGCCAGACAGAGAGAGACAGAGAACAGAAAGCGAGAAATCATCCCCCCCGGGGGGGGGTGGCCACATCTCAATCCCTTCTCCTCCCTGGACATGCCCGGCGTGAGTTTTAAGCCTTACGGGTCCGGGACGCAAACCGCGGTCGACTACGTGGGAGTCCAGCGACATAGCCACTATGCTAACTACTGGTCCCAGTAGGGGCCTTCTTCAGCTGTAGGATCGCTACGTTGGGGAGAATCCTTAGCCATTGGCAATGGTCAGAGACAGGTGTGGAAGATAATGGTATCTCCAAAGGGAAAGCCAGTCAGGGATTGTACTCTAACTCTAGGGAATACTGGAATTACTCCAACCATTCACCAGAGATGATACAATTTACATCCCCTTTGTCCCTCAGAATCCAGTATAACCTCTCTTGCTTATCTCAGGGTGGATGATTATGTGGGGGCCCGGCTATAGGTAGTTTGACTTAGCAGCAGGCAGCCTTACTATTTATAGAAATTTTTATTTAGACCATTGTCCTAGCGTTAAGGGGCAACACCTGACTCTGAGTTTGTCTTTAATGAATTTCTATTAAATCCAGGGTAGCTATGGCCTCTTGAATTGTTTTAAGCATAGCCACCATGCGTGGTAAAGCAGAGTGTCTCCATCCACCACCCTCGCCCCCCCC
>NW_006159954.1:39924-42413 GCF_000334495.1 Tupaia belangeri chinensis
GGGGGGGGGTGGCCACATCTCAATCCCTTCTCCTCCCTGGACATGCCCGGCGTGAGTTTTAAGCCTTACGGGTCCGGGACGCAAACCGCGGTCGACTACGTGGGAGTCCAGCGACATAGCCACTATGCTAACTACTGGTCCCAGTAGGGGCCTTCTTCAGCTGTAGGATCGCTACGTTGGGGAGAATCCTTAGCCATTGGCAATGGTCAGAGACAGGTGTGGAAGATAATGGTATCTCCAAAGGGAAAGCCAGTCAGGGATTGTACTCTAACTCTAGGGAATACTGGAATTACTCCAACCATTCACCAGAGATGATACAATTTACATCCCCTTTGTCCCTCAGAATCCAGTATAACCTCTCTTGCTTATCTCAGGGTGGATGATTATGTGGGGGCCCGGCTATAGGTAGTTTGACTTAGCAGCAGGCAGCCTTACTATTTATAGAAATTTTTATTTAGACCATTGTCCTAGCGTTAAGGGGCAACACCTGACTCTGAGTTTGTCTTTAATGAATTTCTATTAAATCCAGGGTAGCTATGGCCTCTTGAATTGTTTTAAGCATAGCCACCGCGTGCAAAAGCAGAGTGCCCCCATCCACCCCCCTCGCCCCCCCCCGCCCCCCGTCTTGCGTCTTGCTATGGTTTGGACATGGTTCATCTCCCACCTCCACCAAGGTCCATATGCTGGTGTTAATGTATTGAGAGGCAATGGGACCTATGGAACCTATATGAGGTGGGGCCTCACGTGTAGTGTTTGGATCATGGGGGCACTATCTCATGAATGGATCAATGTCATCTCAGCTGGAGGGGGTGGGTTGTCATTCTCTCAAGAATGGGTTAGTTCCCTAGAGAACAGGCTGTTAGAAAGCAAGTATGGTTGCTGGAGTCTCTCTTTGCAAGCAGCAGTTGTCTTTTCCACTTCTATCCACTACGTTGTGATATAGCCCCAGAATCTGGCCAGGTGCTGGCACCATGCCCTCCAGACTTGTCAAGTCATCATGTCTCACTCATTTGTTGCCTGATAAGCCCAAAACAACATCTTCAACTGCTGGAGGAGCGCTTTGGCCTTGGCTAACATTTTTCATTGATAGTCCACCCAGTCCCTCAGGAGGCCTAATGTAGGGTAGACAGCCTTCGAAGTCATAAAAGTACACATCAGCGATATATATGCGATGTCTGTGAGCCATTCCCAAATTATGCTCTAATCGTACAAGATTCTTTAATAGGGACACCATTTTCGCATCTCGTACTACTTCATCTGCCATTAGATGAGATTTTCTCCATGCTAGATACAGTCTGCATAGCCAGGGTGCCCCTTGTAAATTCAGTTCCTGGTCTGAGTACTTAAGGAGTGACTGGGCCTCATAGAAGAGAGAGGATGGGTCTTCTCCTCCAAGTAAGAACTGACCGCTCCTTCTTGGCTCTCCCTTTTTGTCTTTTATGTCTTTGCTACTTTCTGGGTAGTTATTGGCAGTGTGGAGGGTAAGTTATCCCAGCCCCTATTATGGTGACACTGTGCTGATTTTTCCTCTGGAGAGCACCGATCCTCCTCTCCAAGGTTCTCTGCTCCAAACTCCCAGGAGTTTGGGTTCCTACTTCCTCTCCAGATGGCATCCTGGTGGTAAGTTGCAGCACATGTCTCCTACTTTGGAACACCTGTTCGGCACGACAACCACCGCCTTCAGAGTACTGAGAAGGGAAGAGAAATGAACTTTGCCTTTAGTCACTTTAACCCCTTAGCTGGTTCAGCCCAAATGATGACCTGCACAACGGCATAATTGAGTGTCACAACAGCAGAGGCATGCTAGCTGCTTGTGAAGGCATTGCCTCCAGCTGCATTTAGGACAGAAGCCTTTGCCTAATGCCTCTGCCTTATTGGTTTGTTTGCTTGCCTAGCAGCCTCCAGGGATGAAGACATGCTCGCATCTCACAGTACCCCAAATCCTGAACCCAGATGCAGGGGGCTCCCTTCATTATTAGCTTGCTATGGAGTCGGAGGTGGCCTACCCTTTTTCGCAAAGGCATGCACCCTGCTCTTTTCCTATCCAGGAGCACAGGTCTTACAAATTTCAATGTCTACCTTGTGGGCCTGAGCAAGGAAAACGACATGACCACAAGAGGGCGGTAGTGCACAGTGAACTTTACTTTGGAGCTGCTTTGGCAGCTTGCTAGAAGGGGGGGGGAGGCTCTCACAAGACTGTTTAGAGGGGGAACCAGCAGTTAGCATAATGGCTATGTCGCTGGACTCCCACGTAGTCAACCATGGTTCGCGTCCTGGACCCGATGGCTTAGAACTCATGCCGCGTGCGTGCCCAAGATCCCCGAGAGGAGAATGGAGGAGAAGGGATTGCGGCGTGACCATCCCCCTGGGGGGCGGTGATTTCTCGCTTTCTGTCTCTCTGTCTGTCTAGAGAGTGCACGCGCCCTGTAGCAAAAAAACCTCTCAAAAAAAAAAAAAAAAAAAAAAAAAAAAAAAGTCTGTTCAGGAGC
>NW_006159954.1:43645-48530 GCF_000334495.1 Tupaia belangeri chinensis
GCAGCAGAGGGAGGTGTCTCCTGGTCAGAGGTCTTTTACAGCTCCTGGATTTACCTTAACTACCACCAGCAGATGTTGGGCACAGTATTGTGGGATATGCAAAGTAGGCAAACTCTAAAGGGCTACATAAATGCTTATTTGGGCTATACTGAAATGAATTGCCAGTGTAAAAATTTTGTGTTTGGTGCTGGCAGACTTTGAGCTAATGGTCCCAACCTGCCACGAAGAAGTAAACAAAAGCATAGGGGCCACCATATGGGGGCTATCTTTAACCCACAGATATAATGATGCACCAGCCACTTAGCCAGATCAAGACCATTCAGTCTGTGCTATCAACAGGACTCTGAGTAACAGGATGAGATCAGTCTGCAGTGCTAGCCTGAAATTAAAAAGCTAAGCATACATTCACCATACTACTACTCTTGTGTTTTTATTTAAGAGAGACGAAAACACAGGTCCACTCAAAGACTTGTACATGAATATTCATAGCAGCTTTACTTGCATAGTCAAAACCTGGAAACAATCCCCAAAACATCATAAAATGAAGTATTGTACAACAGCAAAAAGTAATAAACCATTGATAGAAATAACAGCATTATATGAGCCTCAAAATAATCATGCTGAATTAAAGAAGATGAAAAAAGGAGTGTATAGTGAATTATTCCATTTACATCAAATTCTATAAGGCACAGACTAATCTAATGAGAGAAAACAGACCAGTGGTTGCCTACGGGTGGTGAGAGTTGGGAGGGAAGCAATAGGCAACACTAAGGAGAATGAGGAAACTTTTAGAGGTAATGGCATTGGACACCATTTTGATTGCAGTAAGGGCTTATGAGAGCATACATACACTTTTGATCTTTTTTAAAAGAATTATTTGTTTACTTCCATTTGTTATTTTTTTTTAATTGACCAGACAGAGACAGAGAGAGAGAAGAAAGGAAAGTGAGAAAGCAAGCCGCCAGGTCCAGAACTTGACCCACTGACGGCCATGTGGGAATCTAGCACTTTTAACCACCACGCCATCTGCTAGTCCAGGTTTTTTTGTTTGTTTGTTTCTATTTGAGGAATAGTAACACGTCTTGAGTAAAAGAAGCCTCAATAAGGTACTTTAAGACATGCAAAGACTTTGATAATTTATTAGCTAATTATCTTTTGATGAATAATAAATTTTAAAGAAAACCTCAAGACATTTTTTTTTTTCTTTTTGGGTAGAGGGCACATGTTTTTGCCAGAGAGAGAGAGAGAAAAGAAAACATTCCTGATGAGGAATGGTCACGCCATAATTCCTTCTCCTCCATCTCTCTCTCTCTCTTTTCAGGATTATAGGCACACATGCACATATGCCCAGGGTTTCTCAAGCCACTGGTTCTGGGACTCGAACTGCGGGATCAGCCATGTGGTATCCAGTTGTCCTTATCCACCAGGTCACAGAGCCACCCTGACAATTAAGACAATGTGGTATTTCAAATAGACATATTAAATAAGTCTATTGTGTTTAGGAGGAAGTATAGAAACAGCCCACACACAAATGTAGATATTTGATTTATGACACATGTGGTACTGTAAATCAACTGGAAAAGGACTCATTTCCAATAACTGGCTCATAAAGAAAATTGCATAAAAACACACACACACACACACACACACACACCACTAATCACACAATACACAAAAGTCAGTTGCAGGTAAACTAAAACCTGACTGTGGGGCCAGCCCATGGCCTGATGTTTGAAGAGCTGCATCCCACATGGCCAACAGCACTGTTTTGAGTCCAGAGCCCGGTGGCTTGAAAACTATTGCCTGTCATGTGTGTGCACGCATGCCAAACATCCCTAAAGGAGGGAGGAATGGAGGAGAAAGGATTGTGATGTAACTATTGCCTATTGGGTGGGAAGGGGGATCTTTCTCCCCCCCCCCCTTCTTGGTGAATACCTGTGCCTTCCGGAAAAAGATTTCAAACCCAAAACAAACAAGCAAAATACAAAACAAAATGAATGAACAACCAAAACAAACAAACAAACAATAAACAAATAAAACCAAAACCCTGACTCGGAAAGGCAAAACTACATACATATATATGTGAAAATATAAAACAGCATAACGAATATGTTCATGGCTCAGGGTTTCTTAAAACGAAAAAGAGTTCTTAAAACAGAAAAGCAATAAGTAGAAGGGAAAGAAGAATGCATTTGGCTATATTGTAGGTAAAATCGTCGGTTCACAAAGCACAGCACAATGCTAGTGAAAATGCAAGCAACAGAGCAAGGGTAGATTTTGTTCATACATATGGATTGGCATTCAAAATATACGACAAACTTGAAGGTAGCAGGTGGCGTGGTGGTTAAGGCACTGGGCTCCCACCTGGCTGACTGCAGTTCGAGTCCTGGACCTGGTGGCTTGAAACACACTGGACACGTGAGAGTGCGTGCATGCCCGAAATTCCAAAAGGAGAAGGGCTTGCATTGTGGCCATCCCCCCAGAGGGTGATTTCTCACTTTCTCTCTCCCTCTGTCTCTCCGGTGAGCACACATGCCCTATAGAAAGTATCTCGAGAAACATAAAAAATATATGACAAAGTCATTAAATCAGTAAGCACAAGATTAAAATAGAGCAATGGATGAAAAGGGTTAAACTTCAATAGGTCTTCATAAAAATTAAATTCTGGCAGTATTTCGTGTAGACAAAGAGGTAGAGCAACTGGAAAGGAATTCTCTTTGCTGCTGGTGGCATTGAAACTTTGCATGATCACCACAGGAAACAACTGGGCACCATCTAGTAAAGATGAAGATATGTATAACTTATTGTCCAGTGATTCTATTCTTGGGTGTATACCCTGGGCAGACTTTTACACAGGTGTCCCATGAGAAATAAACAGGGATGTTCACAATAAAGTCAAAACCAAGAAACCACCCTAGCGCCCACCTGCTAAAGAATGTCATGGCATAATCATACCCAGTCACTTTGATATAAGGACGTGCTGGAATGCTAGTCGACAGTGGTGACAAAGGAGCTATCTGTAGCTTCTGTGAACAACATGGATGAGTCTCTCACAACACGGACTGAAAAAGAAGCAAGCCGTGCAAGGATGCGTGCAGCATGATTCCATTGTATACCTTCATGTAAATTGTATTAAGGATGTGTACAAAAGTAGTAAGGCATAGGCACAAAAATGAAAAATTATCTGCTGAAGATAATGTATATGGTAAAGTCTGTGACTTGATTAATGTGCACCACATTCATGCTGGGAAAAACCGTGTTGTTCACTGTAAAGATGTACAGTGATTAAATATAAGTAAAAGAATAAATGGAAAAAAAGTGGTAAAGCTATAAAGAAAAGCACTGTAATGGTTACTACAAAGTCAGGATGAGAGTATATCCGTTTGGGAGGGTAGGTTGTGGTTGTGGTTGTGATTGTGAGGAATACAGTGACTGCATTCTGGAAGGCTGGCAATGGTCTATTTCTGGACCTTGGTCCTGGTTACATGGGTATTGGCTTTTGTAAATTATCCACACATACAGATGTGCATTATGCACTCTCTTGTATCTCAGATATGAAAGGTGCTTCCTCCAAACAATGTGGTAGAGAGAAAAGTATGTGAAATAGAAATTTTTATGAGGCTTGCATTTGTTATAAAGAACTTGCTCTTCCAGTCAAGAAATCAGCAAGTGTCCACTATAATTAAAAGAGGGTGGAAGGCAGGAATTATTGAAATAATAGGTACCCATAACCTAGTCATCACCCCAAACCTTTCCCTTATCAGGCATTTCAGCCTATAGCCATGTCAATTCCCAAGTCATTGTTGATGGACTAACTGGAAGATGGCCATCGTCATTAATACGATTATTTAGGCATCACGGACTGAGGGCATTACTGTAAGACTGGGCTACTATACTCAACCGCGAGGAAGTACACTGAGGCTATTGGACAAGGTCACATGTGCATTTTACTCTGGAGAGTCCATTGCAGAGACTTAGCATTTTTCCCATTTATCTGGTACCCCCGTTCATGCAATAAGTCGAGGGATATCCTTATTGTGCTGTGATACTGGATATGAAATTTATTATGGCATATCCGATGTGGGAAGAACTGTGCACTGTATAGGCAGAAGTCAGGAGCGGGTTGGGTTTTCTGGATTTCAGAATAAATTGCTTCATCCTCCAGGCTTTGCATTTCTAGGCTGAATGGTGCTGATCTGTTTTGGCCCCACTTATTTGAATCCCTGCATCAGCAGGACAGAACTTTAATTATGTGGCAAATTTTCCTGAGGACCTCCCAGCACAGGGCTACCCTGAGTATAGAAGTTGTTGGGGGGGGGGAAGTAAAGGAAATTTTTGACAGAAACCCTAGCACTCCAGTAATTTAATGACACATAAGTAGTTTATTCCCTCAGAATTTTCTCTCATCCATCAATTCAGCCATCCAGCCAGTCAGTAAACAATCGTGTTTTTTTGTTAACGCGCGGAAAAGTTTCTATTAGTGGTATTCCTGCACCATTCCTAAAATGAGCTGTCATTGCCCTTTACCTCAGAAGACCTAAATGAGCACTTAGTAATATTAATTGTGGAACTTACTTGTGCGTAAGTTCTGCCTCTGGGCTTGGTATTCTGTTCCAGAGACCCAGTACCAGAATATTTAAATCACTGTGGCGTTAAATACGTTTTAATATCTGATAGGGCCCGTTTCTGCGCATTGCACATTTTTTTTTTTCCCTTTCAGGAACGTGTTCGGGCCCGCGGCAGGGGGCGGGGTCGCGCCTCCTCCGCAGCTCTGGTTCCAGCCGGAGCCTCGCGGACGCAGAGATGGAAATCCCGAGGCTGCCCCCGGCTCGCGGGACACCACAGGGCCGCTGCGGCGGCGTCAGCCCCTCGGGCGGCGGTCGTA
>NW_006159954.1:48642-48888 GCF_000334495.1 Tupaia belangeri chinensis
CGCGGGACCCTGGCCCGAGCCCGTTGGCGCCCAGGCCGGATCACGCTAGCGGCGGCGACGACTTCTTCCTGGTGCTGCTTGACCCGGTGGGTGGCGACTTGGAGGCCGCGGGCGCTGGTCAGGCCGCAGGGCTGGTGCGGAGGGAGGAGGCCGAGGCCGACCCGGGGCCCCAGGGAGGGGAGAGCGGCGCGAACCCCTCCGGCCCCCCTGCGCTGGGCCGATGCCTGTCCGCGGTCTCCGACCCGA
>NW_006159955.1:0-4106 GCF_000334495.1 Tupaia belangeri chinensis
AATTGCTAAACAAAATTAAACAAGCCCCCATATTTACAGTGAAATAGATGGATATGGGGCTAAAATCTTAGCCTTTTAATATTTGGATACTTGATGAACACATGAACTTTCATAATCCAGAATAGGATTACTTATAATCCCATTTTGCTTTTCTGTTCCTCTCTCATACTGTGTAAAATATACCATCTGTACTTCTCAAGCAAACTTGGTTTCTAAATTAGTTGAGCTCAATGAAGACATTTACTGAGCCCCTGGGGTAAAGCAGTGTGCCACTTACACAGTGGGAGCAGAGGAAGGTTGTTCGGTGGCTACTGAAAGGAGAGGAATACGGACAGAGCACTGACGGGATGAGGAGGTGAGATGTTATTGGTGGAAGATACTCTGATCAACGGGACTGGGGAGAAATGTTCACACACACACTGAAATTTTCACTTTGTAAACTAAATAATATGATTGAATTTATATAAAAAATTAAAAGAAAGTGAAAAAAAAGAGCTTACGGATCTTCAACAGAGATTGAGCTGAGATCATATTCCAGTGACATCAATTGCAAACACCAAGAGGCTCAACTTCTTGAAGAGGAAGCAGGAGACTGAATAGCACTGGGCACTGATTGTATCTTCAGACGACTCTAGTAAAAAAAAAAAAAAAAAAAAAAAAAAAAAAAGGCATGGGGAGAATTCACCCCAAAACTGACCACCAAATGTCATAGCTGAGTATCAGAAATTCTTCCTTATGTCCCTCCACTGGGTTTCACTTCACATATAACTCAGACAGTGGCAAAATAAAAGCAGCAGCACTGGGATTGACTAGAAAAGCCTAAATAATGGGAGCTCAGGCAAGGAGTGTTAGAAAGGATCAGATCTCCCTGATGCATAGGGCTATAGGAAATATAGTGCATGGGGGAGGCAAGATAATTTTCAGATAACGACAGACCATTTACTGCACCTAGAGAGCCTAGTAACACATGAAGATATATTTCCTGTGTGATCAAAATGACAGCTCTATGTACTTAATAAAGACACATTACCATCAATCTCAGAAATGTGAGATCCTTGATGCACTGAAGCTGGGAGAATGGCTATGACCAAACACCAAGAGAAGAGAACGGATCTCCTGTTAGGTGACCTAGGAAGAGGCACAGTGGAGTTTATAGCAATGGCCCCGTGATGAAGACAATGTCTTCAGGCTTTCTGAACAGCAAGTGAACTGACCAGATTATCACTGCATCTTAGAAAAACACATGCAACAAAAGCGTGGACCCAAATGATGGGATGTATTGAGATTATCACCTGAAATTATTCTATATACATTCATCACATATTGGCTGGAGGCACCAGTGACTTTTTTATTCTTTAGGGCACATGTACTCACTGGAGAGACAGAGACAATCCGATTGAAAGTCAGATATTGCCTGTATTGGAAGATGCCATGCCACAATTTCCTCTCCTCCCATATTATTTTATCACTCCAGGCACACATGCATACTTGCCCAGCATGAGTCTCCAGCTGCCAGGTCCAGGATTTGAACCACAGTAGATCATGTGTAAGTCCGATCCCATAGCCACCACACCACCTACTGGTCCTACAACAGTGACTTTCTACTTGTGATCCAGGATCTTGTTAGAGCCACAGATACATCTCAAAACCTATGTGATAATACAGTGTATTTGTAAAGTGGTGATGAGGACATGGGGGACAGAGGCCAGCTTTTAACACATGTTGATCTGATCCTTCCTTCCTTCACCATGATATGCATGTTTGATGGCACATCTTCTTGCTCGCTGTACCCTGAATGGGGGAGACTTCAGGAGCAGAACAGAAGACACTGAGTCACAGGGGCATCTCTGAAATTGCAGGCTCACAGAACTTAGTTACATCTGAATGCCAAGAAAGTGAGAAAGTCAACAGAGGGATCTCTATTTCCTAGTTGCCTGTCTCTTTTGTCTCAGTCTTAGCTTCTGTGTCACTGAACTCTATTCACATACACACAGTGCTTCACTGTCACCCCACATTTATGACCTTGACATATCATATTCTGTTCCAGGAATTCAGCCTCTGTTCATTGATATAAAATCAACTCAATAGGAAGCAACATTCCACAAAGAAGTTGTTTCTGATTCTTGAACTCTTTGATATCTGAGTGACTTGAATTGTAAAAAAATAGCATCACTGGGCCAACAGAGGGGATAATGGCTATGTCGCTGGACTCCCACATTTTCAACTATGGTTCAAAATACAGTGTTTTGTGACACACATACACACACAAATGAAAGTAACCCAATGTAGAAGAGGATCTAAGGAGAGGTAGTGTTATCCAACATAGTTTAGATGAATCAAAAGTCAACATCTGCCCCGCAAGAAAAAAAAAGTAAAACGAAAAAAGAAAAAAAAAAAGGTCAACTTAAGACAACTTAAGAATGGAAGGCAGTGAGAAGAATATTAAGATATTAGGACAGAAGCATTTTTTCAACAATAACTGTTATTTCATTTTGTATTACATACTGCCTTTTCCCATACTTTAAAACTGAACTTAAAGTAGGATAAGACACAGAGGGGAACTTCATAACTATTTTACCTTCCTACGTTGGAAAGGTACTGTTTTAACCAAAGGGAAAGGAGTAAGCCCTGTTGAAAGTTCAAGACATTTTGGAATGACTTCTTGATAACCATGAAAAGAAAACTTGAGAAATTATTTTTGCCTTGGTTATTTTATACACACACAAGAATAAGGCAGGAAAAACAGATCGAGATGGTTCGGGAAAGACATAGGCCTACAGGATGAGCACGAGGGGAAAACCACGTGACAATTATTGCTAGAAGCTTTTGAGGTTGGGCTCCTCACAATGGTGACCTGGAGGAGAGATCAGCTGGCCTGTGATCTGCATGGCCTAGTTTATCAGAAGGCAGGGGCTCCTAGCATTCCATGACATCATCCACATTGTAAATCTGTTATGGCAACTGCAGGTTATTACCTGGCACCCCGACACCTACCTCCCTCACTTCTATTGGAGACTGAGCAAGAGGAGAGCCTCAGGTCTGAGCTCTGGCTCTTAAACCAGAGCTGCTTTCAAACCCTGTGGAGTATTGCTCAACTTATTCACAACTGTAAGTTAAGGTTGACAGTTATTGCCATCCATCAATCTTGATGAAGTCTATTTCATTTTCCTTTTGTTAAGTCTTCACATGTTTGGGTTTCTTTTCTACAGTCTCTGGCTGTGTCCCTTCTGTCTCGATTATCAGCATGGCAGGATCTCTCAGCCCTTCATCTGATCCCAGGGAACAAATGAACATCTTAGAGGTCCATCAGCAGTTGCACTCACAACCAGCGGTGAGTGAACATCAGTATTGAATTCCTAAAGAGAAATTCTGTACATCAGAGGCTACTGCCTACTCCCTGGACAACCAGCTACAGAAATCCAGTAAGTTCTCTAGGTTCACCATCACCAGTAAGATGAACGATTGTGTTTCCTTTCTCTGATAAACTTCAGACATGATTCTTCTCTTTCACTCATCAAGATAAATTTCACTTCTGCCATCCTCCTACAACAGAGGAAGTGGGAATTTTACCCACAATTTGATGAGGATGGGGAAACCTTTGTGCTCTAGTGAGTTTTAGCTGAAATCCCAGTTATTGATTCCTGATGCTGTCTCAGCGTTGCCAGTTGTTTCATGCAATATACCAAATTTTTTTGTTTGTTTTGTTGTTAGTTTTTTTCCCCCCATAGATAGCATGCACTCACCAGAGAAAGAGAGAGAGGGAAAGTGAGAAATCATCCTCCAAAGGGGATGACCATACCACAATTCCTTGTCCTCCACTTCCTTCTAAGAATTTAGCAAATGCCTGCATATGTGCCTAGTGTGATTTTTAAGCTGCCAGGTATAGGACCTCAACTGTGGTTGATAGCAAGAATCCAATACCTTAGCCACCGTTCCTCCTGCTAGCCCCCAGACTAAACCATTTTTATTAGGTGTCATCATTGTTGGTTTTGATGAGTTGGCCTAATACACTTCTATCTAATTCAAGCTTCTGTGGAGACCCTATAGGAAAAGCACTGTTTAGGTTACACTGGGAAAAACAGGGTGATATTTCACAGTGCCTCTTT
>NW_006159955.1:4736-7744 GCF_000334495.1 Tupaia belangeri chinensis
ACCTTTTGGGCATGTACACAGAGGCACCGGGGATGATGTTGAAGACTACAAACTCAGTCCTTAGGGATCAGTCTCCCTTTACAAACAGACCATGACATGGGCCTGTTTTAGGAGGTGTCATTACCATGGCTCCTCTGCTGGGAGCTCAGACCTTCTGCTCCCAGTTGACTTGTCTTCATAAGCAGTCATCTGACAATGAGAACATAAAAGCCATTGTCCTTGACAGTGCTGGGACTTTCTCTGAGAAAATGACCCTTTCTATCCTGTCTTCATCAATGACCAAGAATCTTGTGTTCCATGAAGCAGCAAGGACATGATGGGTTGACCTATGATGGAAAGTGAGATGGAATGTTTGAGCAAATAGTGGGAGAGCATGTGGAACCTGGTGAGCATAAAGCCCTGAGAAGTCTGTCTAAGAGCATGCCAGGCAATTTGAAATTAGTGAGATGAGGGGCACTGTAAACACAGAGATGCATCATTCTCCGGAGTATAGAGTACACCATGACAGCAATCGCTTTTATCCACCCACTCGGGACCTTCCTTTCCTTTGTCTCAGTTGTGTCTGTCGGGGCAAATGTGTCTGCACTCATCTTCTTGCTAGGCTTGAACAACAAGTACTAATCCCCTGATGTTGTCCTCCACAGACAATATCCATTCCATTGAAGGCCCTGGCAAGACTGAGGTCAGCTCTGAAATTGAACTTCAAGGGCCAATGAATGAGATCGAAGAGTTGAAGGTGAAACTGAAGCAGCTTCGAGAAAATTTCCCAAAGATTCAAAATAAGATCACTCAGCTCAAGGACATGACCATAGGGTGCAAGAAGGAGCTTACCAGGTAAAAGAGTGTCCTCTGTTACACACAATGGCATCACATGAGAACAAGGGATCTTAGCAAGACAGCCAATGCCCTGGCTTGGGAACCTGTATTTAGCCTGCTGTTCCTCATTCATGGATGGCCATGAGCAGGAGGAAGGGATCCTGTGGATATGGCTATTTCAGTCCAGAGGGGAGAGAGTGAAAGCATTCTATTAATTTCTGAAATTTAGATATGCAGAGTAAATCCCATGGATTTTCTCCATCCTGCGATGCCACCGGTTCCCTGATTACACAAACCAGAAAGAAAGGCATTATTTTTGCCAAATTGTTCTGGGCTTGTTGACAGAGATTACATGTCTAAAAATGTTACTATCCTGACAATCCCTTCCGTATCACAAAACTAAAGTAGAGACGGCACATGATCTCTGTGAGCTAGTAATGTCTCAGCAGCCTTTACCCACTGGGTCCCTATAAAGTTGAACAGAATTGCACTGGGTTTGGACCTGTTGCTTCATAATGGCTTCTGTGTGGGTTTTCTGTTGTGACTGTTCCATACAAGGAAATTGGATTCTCCTTCCTCATGTGCATGCCCTATGGCAGTGAGCACTTGCTGATTTCCATGCCCCTCTCTCTCCCCCCAACACAACCCCATGGCAGCTACCGGCTCTACCCTCTCTCCAAGTCACTTGTGAATGGTCTGGTTGTTCCCTGAAAAGCCAACTCTTCTGCCTTCTTTGAACACTCCTGTACACAAACAATTAGGAATCACCACAAAAGTGTCACCTCCTATTCTTCTATGTTTAAAATCTGGTTCTCCTCATGCTTCTATATTCAGGACTGAGCCACCACCTGAAAAGGAGGAAGGGAGTCCCTTCACAATGAACACCACTGATGAAGGGAATTGGACAATTTCTTATGATGCTGAATTTTCTGACGCTGACCTGTCTCTCGACACACAAGTTTGCCTCTCTGCTGTGAGTCAGGCAAACTCTACTGTGGAAGTGGCAAGTGAGTATTCTCATAAGAATAAAGCTCCCACTGCTCTGGCAGGGAGCCTCCATATTATTTGTGTGCAGCCTTCTGTCTGGGAAGAGAGCTATCTCTACCCATGTAGGCCCTGTATAGCCACCTCTGTTGGAGTCCAATTCTATGAGTTGTAAGCACAGATAATCATGTGAGGTGACTTCACACTGTTTCTAGCATCTGGCCACACTGCCTGCAAGCTGGCACTTACTGGCCAATGTACAGTGTTAGAATCAATGCAGTGTGAACAAACCAGGGGTATCCTCACCATCTCTGCCATGCCTTATCACATAGACAGTATCTGACACAACTTCTATTGTGCAATTTGTTCTTACCTTCCAATGTCTTGCTAATGTTTACACAAAGAATATTCTTTGAGGATCTGTGGCATTTTACTTTTGGTCTAGGGAACCTGCTTGACAGAAACAGAGAGAGACAGAGACAGAGAGACAGAGAGACAATGTGAGAAAGCACTCCCCAGTAGAATGGTCATGTCAACATTTCTCCTCTGTTTTTATCTGTCAGGGTTTGCATAGGAACCCATATCTGCAAACTGTCATGCTGACACCTCAGGACATGTAACTCAAGTTGTAGACTATGTTCTCAGGGATTCAATTACATTTGTGTTCAGGCATGTTGGTGGTCAGGTCATCATTTGGACCTATTTGGGGTTCTTATTACCATAGTTCCTTCACTCTGAGTTCCATTCCCCCTCCTCCCAGCTGACTAGTCCTCATAAGCAATCATCCGGGGGTGAAAACATGAAAACCACTGTCTTGCCTAGGCTGGGACTTACTCTGATGAGATGACCTGGCTCTTCCTATCCCAGTCTTCATAAAAATGACCCAAAATCTTGTGCTTCATGAAGCACCAAGGATAAGCTTGGGTGAACTTTGGAAGACTTCGAGATTGTATGATTGAACGAATGTTTGGTGAGCATGGGAACCTTGGTGAGCGTGAGACCCAGAGTGGCTTCTGTAAGAGTAGGCCAGGGCTCTTGAAATCAGTGAGATGCAGGGTATTGAAAACACACAAATGCACCATTCTCCAGATTTGGGGGTCCAGCCTGCCCATGCTAGCTTTTGTCTACCAAGGCATAACATTCCTTTCCTTTGCCAGAGTTTCCTGTCAGGACAAATGTGCCTGCATTCATCTTTCTGCTGGCCTTGA
>NW_006159955.1:7780-13062 GCF_000334495.1 Tupaia belangeri chinensis
CCAGGACACTGAAGGCCACAGGAACACTCAGGTCAACTCTGGAGCCCAGATTCAAGGGCCGATGAAAGAGGCTGAAGAGCTGAAGGTGAAACTGAAGCAACATAGAGAACATTTCCCTGAGGTTCAAGTGATCACCCAGGACAAGGACATCATCACTGACTGCAAGAAGGAATTTATCAGGTAACAGAGAGTTCTCTGTTACACAAGGTAGCCTCATTCTCACAAGAGAACTAGGGATGTTGGCAATATAGCAAATGTTCTTACCTGAAAACCTGTATTTCCTCTGCTGCTTCTCATTCATGGGTTTTCATAAAGAGCCGGAAGGGCTCCTGTGCAAATGAAATATATTTTGCTTTCTAAAGAACTGAGAGTGAAACTTTCCTATTAATTTCTCCATTTCAAACACTCGGAGTCAACATTATGGCTTTCCTCCAACCTCCAAAAGTACCCATTCTCTCCTAGGTGGAGAGACCTGAATGAGATGCATTAATTTTTCCAAAGTTGTTCTGGGCTTGTTGGCTAAGATTTCTCAGCCCCAAATATAACTACACCAATGATCCCAGTCATATAATATGGAGAGAATAAGGTAGAGAGGGCACTTGATCTCTGTGAGCCAGCATGTCTTGGCACCCTTTATCCACTGTTTGTGTGGAAGTAAACTGGAGCAGAATTGCACTGGGTTGGAACCATGATTTTGTAAGGCCTTCCAAGTGCATTGTCTACTGTGACTGTCCCATATGGGCAGATTCGATTCACCATCCTTGTGTGTATTCTGTGGCTCTTGAACTGAGCACTTGCTACTTTTCATAACACTCTCTATGCCAACCTAACCCCATGGCAGCCACCCTCTGTCCTAGTCAGATGTGGATAGTTTGGTTCCCCTTCTTTGAAAAGACAGCCTCTCTGGCTTTTCTGACTTCTCACTCACATAATCATTCAAGACTCACCATAAAAACATGGTGTTCAATTATTCCATGTTTAATATTTAGTTCTTCACATGCCTCTCTGTTCCAGATGGAGCAGCTGCCTGAGAGTGAAGAAGGGAGTCAGATGAACACACCAGTGCTTCAGAATCCATGGCTCCTGACACACACATTTGCCTGTCTGATGTGCGTGAGGTGTGCTCTACTGTGGATATGGCAAGTGAGTATTCCTGTGAAAGGAGAATAAGGCTGCTACTCCTCCTATAGCCTCAATATTGTCTGTGTGCAGCCCTCTGTCCAGGAACAGAGCTGTCTCTCCTCAAGCAGGCAGTGGAGTGTACATCTGCAATCGAGTTGTAAGCACAGACAATAATCACATGAGACTTCTTACTGTTCCCAGTCTATGGCCATACTGCCAATATCTTAGCACTCACAGGTAAATAAATGCATGGTGTTGGAATTGCTCTAGGCACTTGTGATCAGCCAGGGGTATACTCTCAATCTCAGCTATAGCCTTAACAGAATTTATGGACAGAATTTCTTCTGTTACTATATCTTGCTCTACTTCATGGTCTTGATAAATTTTTAAATTTAATCATTGTACATCTTTACTGCTTACACCATAGATTTTTCCAGTTTGCATGTTTTCATGTCAGTTAGTTTGCAAAGTGAATATTCCAACATGTATACATTTCTCACCAGTTCAGTTGAGAATACTATACACGTTATCTTCAACAGTTAATAACCCAATTCTTTGTCCTATAAAAGCCCTGCCTCTCTACCTCTCTCCTTCATGTCTTTCCTCAGACTCTCCTCCTTCACCTACCCTCTTCCCACACTGTGTCTGGTGTCTATAATCACTTTATGGGCCTTGTAGCCCATGGGGTAGAGTGCTGCTCACGTAAACCAGTTTGCATGTCCCACCTCCCCCAATTTATACCTCCTTAAACCTACCTAACCCCCTTCTATAGTCTTGAATATGCTTACATTCCCTGCATACCTTTTACTTTCTCAGTTTCTGGCACAGAGGACAAACATTTAGTGCATATGGGAGTTAGGGCCATAAAATGTTGTCTTTCACTATCAGTTTGCTTTGCTTAGTACTATATCTTCTGTATCTATCTACTTATTGCCTAATGACTGGATCTTTTATTTTTTTATATTTTTTTATGGCTGGGTAGTGGTCTGTAGTGTGTATGTGCCACACTTTTTCAATGGATTTATCCATTTTTGGACATTTAGCTTAGTTCCTTGTCTTTTTGATGGAAAATATTGCTTAATAAATAGACATGTACAAGTGTCTTGTGGACTGGGTGTTTTCCTGTCCTCTGGGTAAATACCCAGGAGTGGGATTACTGGGTCATATGGTAGCTCTTTCTGTAGGTTTTTCAGGAACCACCATATACTTTTCCATTTTAATTAGCTGTACTGATTAATATTCCTACCAACAGTGTGGGATGATCACCCTTTGACCACAGCATCTCCAGGACTTGTTTTCTTTTTTTCCCCTTACCATTCTAATAGGACAAATGACCTTAACAGATAAATTTCTAAGAAAGACAAACAGATGTCCAAAAGGCATATACAGATATGTTCATTCTCCCTTACTCTGAGGGAAACGTAAATCAAAACCACTATGACATACCATTTAAGACCAGTGTTGCTTATGTTTACATTCAAATGATGTTTTTTAAGAAACTGGGGCCATCGTCCTTAGATGGTTTTCTTGCCATTGGTTTAGGTTTTACTTGTAGTTTCATTAATTTTTTTCCTATGTGCTTTTTAGAGTAAGAAAGTGAAAAAGAAATTAAGAATGCACTCCCTATATGCAAAGTGGCAATGCTGCAGCCCTTCTCCTCCATTACTTTCTCAGGATATTCAACATATACACACATGCAAAAGGGGTGATTTTCAAGCTCCTCTGCTAGTCATCTTTGTAGTGGGCCATGAGGAATACAACCACCTTCTTGACCATGTCCTCAGCTGTCCCTGTTTCTGGAGGTGTCATTACCAGGGTTCCTCTGCTTTGAGCTCCAGTCTCTTATCTGCTAGTTGAGTTGTCCTCATAAACAGTCATCCAAGTCCAAGAATATAAAAACCAGTATCATTGCATGTGCTCTAATGTCCCTGAGAGACAAGGTATGATTCTGGCAATTCCAATCTTTCTAAAGGTACAAGGACATAGTGTTCTGGGAAGCATCAAGGATATATTGGGTGATAACTGGAAAACTTCATGATTGGTAGACTGAACATATAGTGGGTGCCTATGTTCAAAATGCTGAGCAAGAGACAGAAGAATGGCCTCTGAAATAGCAGGGCTGCCCAACTTTTTTTTCCTTTAAAGATACTTTTTTCTTCTATTTTCTATATATTCAATCACATTATTTAACTTACAAAGTGAACATTTTAATATGTGAACATTTCTTTCCAGTGCAGTTGATCAAAATATCTTCAACCAATTACACCATTACCTCCCCATCCCGTCAATGCTCTTTCTCCGTATCCCTCCTCCAAATGTTTTTCCCCAGGCCCCACTCCTCCATGCACACTACCTCTGGCAATTACACACATCTCTTGTGTCTGTACATCCTTTAGTCAGTTTCAGTCATAGAGTGTGTACACTCAGTATATATTAAGTGGGGACATACAATGTCTCTCCTTCATAGCCTGGCTTGCTTCACTCAGCAGTAAATCTTCCATAGTCTTCCATTTCCTGTCAAAAGCCAGGGTTATGTTGTTGTTGTTGTTGTTGTTTATGGCAGAATAGTATTCCATAGAGTATGTGTGTCACAGTTTTTCAACCCATTCATCTGTACAGGGGCATTTGGGTTGGTTCCATGTCTTAGCAATCATGAATAGTGCCACAATAAACATTGATGTGCAAGCACTCTTCCCATGAAGAATACTTCTGTTCTTTGAGTAGATACCAAGGAGTGGAATTGCTGGATCATATGGTAGTTCTATTTGTAGATTTTTGAGAAATCTCCAAATTGTTCTCCACAGTGGCTGGACCAATTTTCATTCCCACCAGCAGTGTAAGAGAGGTCCCCTTTCACGACACCCCGCCAACACTTAACACTTTTCTTTTTTTTTTAATCTTAGCCATTTTGCCTGGGGTTAAGTGGTATCTCATCGTTGTTTTGATCTGCAGTTCCCTTATGATGAGGTATACTGAGCAGTTTTTTCATATGTCTTTTGGCTATTCATATGTCATCTTTAGAGAGTGTTTTTTTTTAATTTTTTTTAAATCATTCTCCCACTTTTTAATGGATCTGATCATCTTTTTTTCCAAACAGCTGCTTGAGTTCCTTGTGAATTCTGGTTATCAGTCGCTTATCTGATGCATAATTTACAAAAATATTTTCCCATTCTGAGGGCTGTTGATTCACACTAGTTACTGTGTCTTTTGCCATGCAGAAATTTCTTAGTCTGATGTAATCCCACTTGCCTATTTTGGGGATTATCGACTGTGCTTTGGGGGTCTTATTTAAGAAGTCTTTCCCTGCACCAGTGTCTCCCAGAGTTTCCCCAGTATTTTCCAGGAGCACTTTTATAGTGTGAGGTCTTAGATTTAGATCCTTGATCCATCTTGACTTGATTTTTGTCAAAGGCGAGAGGCTAGGGGTTCAGAATCATCTTTCTGCATGTGGAAATCCAGTTTTTCCAGCACCATTTGCTGAAGAGGTTTTCTTTTTCCCACTGGATTGACTGGTACCCCTTGTCAAAAATCAGTTGACTGTATGTCTGGGAATTTATTTCTGTGCATGAAGAATACTTCTGTTCTTTGAGTAGATACCAAGGAGTGGAATTGCTGGATCATATGGTAGTTCTATTTGTAGATTTTTGAGAAATCTCCAAATTGTTCTCCACAGTGGCTGGACCAATTTTCATTCCCACCAGCAGTGTAAGAGAGGTCCCCTTTCACGACACCCCGCCAACACTTAACACTTTTCTTTTTTTTTTAATCTTAGCCATTTTGCCTGGGGTTAAGTGGTATCTCATCGTTGTTTTGATCTGCAGTTCCCTTATGATGAGGTATACTGAGCAGTTTTTTCATATGTCTTTTGGCTATTCATATGTCATCTTTAGAGAGTGTTTTTTTTTAATTTTTTTTAAATCATTCTCCCACTTTTTAATGGATCTGATCATCTTTTTTTCCAAACAGCTGCTTGAGTTCCTTGTGAATTCTGGTTATCAGTCGCTTATCTGATGCATAATTTACAAAAATATTTTCCCATTCTGAGGGCTGTTGATTCACACTAGTTACTGTGTCTTTTGCCATGCAGAAATTTCTTAGTCTGATGTAATCCCACTTGCCTATTTTGGGGATTATCGACTGTGCTTTGGGGGTCTTATTTA
>NW_006159955.1:13087-15158 GCF_000334495.1 Tupaia belangeri chinensis
TCCCTACACCAATGTCTCCGAGAGTTTCCCCAGTGTTTTCTAGGAGCAGTTTTATAATTTGAGGTCTTAGATTTAGATCTTTGACCCACCTTGACTTGATTTTTGTCAACGTGAGAGGTCGGGGTTCAGATTCATCTTTCTGCATTTGGAAATCCAGTTTTTCCAGCACCATTTACTAAACAGGGTTTCCTTTTCCCACTGGATTTACTGGTACCCCTTGTCAAAGATCAGTTGACTGTATGTTTGGGGATTTATTTCTGGAGATTCTATTCTGTTCCATGTCTGTTTTTATGTCAGTACCATGCTGTTTTGATTACCACAGCTTTGTAGTATATTTTTGGGTTGGGGAATGAGATGTCATCCACTCCAGTCTTCTTCTACAGATTTGTTTTTGCAATATGGGGTCTTTTATTATTCCAGACAAATTTTATGATTGTCTTTCTAGATCTGTGAAGAATGTTTCTGGTACTTTGTTTGGCACTGCTTTAAATGTGTAGATTAATTTGGGTAGAATTGCCATTTTGGTTATATTAATTTTTCCAATCCAGGAACATGGGATGTCCTTCCACTTTTTTGTGTCATTTTCAATTTCTTTTTTTAGCTTCTCATAGTTTTCCTTGTGGAGGTCTTTAACTTCTTTGGTTAGATTTATCCCTAAGTATCGTATCTTATACTTTTTGTGGCTATGGTAAATGGAATAACTTTTTTCAGTTCTATCTCAATCTGCCTGTTGTTCATCTTAAACCAGGGTATCAAAGGGCATCTGAAAGAGAAATGAGTCACCACAACATGTGGAAGAAGGAGATGACACTGAGTTTTTTCACATACCCAGGTTCTTTTTTCCATTTCCTTCAGTTATGTTTGTCAAGAGAGATGTGCTTAGGCTCTCTTTCATGGTGGGTTTGACATCATGACAAAAATACTTTTTAAATGTATTCCACAGAGCACAGTGTCAAAACTGAATGCTTCTGCAAGACTCAGATGAACTCTGGAACTAAGCCTCAAAGTGCATTAAAAGAGGTGGAACATGAAAAGGTGGACCACAGTAAGCTGACACAACAATTTGAGGAGGTTTTGAGGAAGATTGCCTTGTTAAAGGAGATGAGTATAGCCTAGCACAAAGAATTTTCCAGGTAAGAGAGGGTGTGCTGTTATACAAGGTGGTCTCCTATTCAGATGAGAAGAAGGGATGTTGGCAATACAGCTAATATGTTTGCCCAGAATCCTCTTTCCTTTCCACTATTACTGATTAGTGGTGATTTCATTCGAAAATAAAGAGAGTTAAATGTTCCTATGAATTTATAAAGAGTGGGATTCAAGACCAATTGATGGGCCTCCTACACACAGGGAATTGCCATGTTCCATGTCAGGGGACACACACAAAGGAAAACATTTTATTTCTGCAAGACTGTCCTAGATATTTTTGGCTGGCATTTCACAGCAAAAAATTTACCAAGACTGAAAACTACTCTTTCATCACTAGAGTGAGAGAATATGATCCAGAAAGCACAGGATGTCAATGAGACAACAATGCCCTGAGAGCCTTTATTCACTGGGTCCTGGAAATAAAGTGGAAGAAACTGCATTGTATTTTTAAAAATTGTTATGAATCTCATCACCTCCTGACTGTCCTGGCTGTACCATGTAAGGGAGTGGCATCTCCTTCCTCATGTCTGTGTAGTCTTGTCAGCTCACAGAGTACCTGCTGCTTCCCATATCCCTGCACAAGCCTTCTAACCATCCCCTGGCAACTTCTAACTGTCCCCTGCCCGAGTCAGAAGAGGATAGTTTTATTTGGCTTCTTTAGAAAGCAGCACATATTCCTCCTGTGCCTGTTCACTTCCACCCTAATCAGGACTTAATGCAAAGCTCTGGTACCCACTTGTTCTGTGTTAACATTCTGTTCTCCATTTATCTCTATGCACAGAAGTCTTCTTCATTCCAAGGGGCAGGAAAAGAGAACATCGGGTGAAATGAATTTGACTGTTTCTACCAAAATTGACTTGTCATAGTCTGAATTTCCTCCTGAGAAGCAAGCTGCCCATTCTGAAGGGTGGAACCTCTTCTCTAC
>NW_006159955.1:15679-24626 GCF_000334495.1 Tupaia belangeri chinensis
AACAATCACACGCTTAGCATGAGTTTAAAGCCACCAGGTCTGGGACTTGAACTATTGTCGATTACATGGGAGTCCAGTGACACAAACATTACATCATCTTCTGGGCCCCTCTTCAATATTATTTTCATACTCAAACAATGTTCTTTGAACATCTATTGCTATCCATGGTGGGTGGTTATCTTGCCTATGTTTTTGGAGATTTCATTACCATGGTTCCTCTGTCCTGACATCTTGTATCCCCGTCCTTCTATTTGGTTTGTCCTCACTGTCACTGCCTACTGGAATAGTCCCTGAACACAAAGAAAAAAAAAGCATTCGAAACCAGAATGCTCTAACAGTAGAGCTAGCCATCTGAACTCAGTGTATTAAAGAGCATTTCTAACAGAGAGATGCAATATTGTCCAGAGTATATAATAAATGGGAACAACACTCACTTCTTCCATCTATGCAGGGTCTTTCTTCCTTATGAAGTTTCAGTCTGTCAGCATAGGTGGGCGTGGGCACAAGTTCTCCATTGGATTCGACATCATGACAGAAATGCTCCCATATTTTGCTCAACAGATCACTCTCCTCAAACTGAATGCCTCACCGAGACTCAGGTGGCCTCTCGAACGCAGCTGCAATGTGCAATCAAAGATGTGGAACATCAGGAAGAGGAACAGAGCCAGTTTAAACAACAATTTGAGCAGGTTCTCTACAAGATCGCCCTGTTGAAGAAGATGAGTACAGCCCACAGCAAAGAATTTTCCCGGTAAGATAGAGTGTGCTGGCTTACAACATGGCCTACTTTTCACACGAAGAGTAGTGATACTGGCAAGACAACAAATGTCCTTGTCCAGAAACAAGTTTTCCCTGTCTGATCCTGATCAATGGTGATAGCTAGCAGAACAAAGGACTTCTGCAGGAATCTCTCTCTCTCTTTTTTTTAATCTAAAAGACAGAGTGAAACCCTCATAGAAGTTCTCATGATTAGGAGCCCTCAGTCAATCTCCTGGATTTCCTACACTCAGAAGGACCACCTGTTTTCTCCTGAGTGGACAGATCTAAATGAGACGCACGTGTGTTTTGGCAAGATTGTCCTTGGGTTGTTGGCAGGGGTTTTATGGCAATTATGGAACTAGACCAAAAATTTCTATAACATCATAAGATTGAGAGAATGGTGTCTCAAAGGCACAGGACACCACCGAAGTAAAAATTCCTTTAGCTGAGACCAGCAGAGTGTGTAATAGTTACATTGCTGGACTCCCACGTAGTCCACCAAAGTTCTAGTGCTGGACCTGGTGATTTAAAACTCATGCCAGCAGCATGTGTGTGCGTGCCCCAAAACTCAAGAGGTGAAGGGGTTGTTGGGTGGCCACCCCTCTCAGAGGCGAATGCTCACTTTTGGTCTGTTTCTCCGGCAAGTGCATGTGCCCTGTAGAAAAAAATCTCTCTTTAAAAGAGAAAATACCAAATGCCTTGAGAGTCTTTATTTAGTGGGCACCTATAGGCAAGTGAAATAAGAATGCTTTGGGTTTGTAACAACTCTTAGTTCCCATCATGTGCTCCCTCTCATGACTAACACATGAACAGCAGCAGAATTACCTTACTCATGTGCATGTCACCTGTTCATCACACTGAGCATCTGCTTCTCCCGTGTCCCTGTCCATCCCATATACCCATTCCTATATCAACTACTTTCTGCTCTAGTCAGAGGATACTTTTGTTTTCCTTCTTTGAAAACAAGCCTCAGTACCATCTGTGACCTTTCACTTCCATATTTATCAGGATACACCACAAGACTGTGGAGTCCAAGTCTTCTGTGATTAACATTGTTTTCTACGTACCTTTGTGTTCAGGAAGTACAAGCTTCCCAGGAATGAGAAAATGAAACAACCTGAGCAGCACACACTGGACAAGGAGACTCTGACTCATTCTTGTAATACTGACTCTCCTGACACCCACCTCCTTCTGCACAAGCCTGTTTCTGCATGTAATGGGGATGAACTCTGCTCTACTGTGGATGTGGCCAGTGAGTATTCCCAAGAGAAAAAGAATAAGTCTTGGGCTGGTTTTCAGGTAGCATCCATGTGGTTTGTGATTGCTCCTCTAGGAAGAGAGCATGGGTAGGCATGTCCTCAATGGACTGCATGGTTTGAGTCAAACTCCAGGGCTAAGTTGAAAGCACAGAATAGAAGTGGCTGAGTCAACCTGGCAATCTTCCTAGTCTGGGACCACACCTCTGTCACCTGAACACACTGGTAGATGCACGGTGTTGGAATCAATGGATCTGTGTAAAGTGATTGGGGGTGCCCTGGTAAACTCTGGTGCTCTTTAGCATGGAAGCAGACTCTAACAGACCTTCTGCTCTTGGCACATCTCATCTCTCCTTCAATGGCTGTGTTAGTTTCCACCTCTACACATTGTTCTTTGAGTATCTGTGACCATCCACTATGGTTAATTTATGTCTTTATTTTTGGTGTTGTCATTACCATGGCACTTCTGTCTGAGGTCGTCCCTCTCCTCTGAGTTACTTTGTCCTCATATGCAGTTGTATGAGTGGTGAAACATAAATGCCTCTATCCTGGATTGTGGTGAGATTTTCTGGAAAAAAAAAAAAACAGGCTTGGCCCTGGTAATCCCAATTTCTTTTAATAAGTAAGGATTTTGTGTTCTATCAAGCACTGAGTATATCTTGGATTAAAGTTTGGCAAAATTCATTATTGGGTCATTGAACAAAGGGTGAGCGAGCAAGTAGAAAATGGTGGGCATGAGAAACAAATACATTCTCTTTAGGAACAAGCTTGTGTATCTTAAGTTAGTGGAGTGAAGGGTACTGCAAAGACAAAGACACAACATTCCACAGGATGTGTGCCAGACTGAGCCCAACTCCTTTTGCTATCACTGCAGGACCTTCCCTCCCTTTGCCTCTGTTCTGTTTGTCAGGACTTGGGTGCATCCTCCTGATGCGTTCTAATCTAAGAGAAAAAATACTCCTGTAT
This sequence comes from Tupaia belangeri chinensis, assembly GCF_000334495.1. Classification (NCBI taxonomy): domain Eukaryota; kingdom Metazoa; phylum Chordata; class Mammalia; order Scandentia; family Tupaiidae; genus Tupaia; species Tupaia belangeri. Next base: position 18,661 of record NW_006159955.1, read on the forward strand.
TCTGTTCAACAGGGAATATTCAAGAGAGCATATGCCTTGAAAACACTGAAATCACCTCTATAGGCCAGCTTGAAGGGTTGAAAGAAGAGTTGAAACTGTGGCAGGAGGATCAAAAGCAGGCTCCCAAAAACATTCAGGAGACTGAGGAAGAGATCATATCATTCAGGGATACAAATAGGAAACAAAAGAAAAAAACTACCAGGTAAGAGAGGTATACATTGGTATACAAAGTGGTCTTATTTTCACATGAGAAGAAGAAACAGTGTCAAGACAACCAGTGTACTTGTCCAGAAATCTCTGTTCTCTCTCCTGGTCATGATTAATGGGTAAAAGTAACCAGGAGAAAGAAATTCTTCTTTTTTTAAAAAAATTTAATTTGATTTCTTCATTTATTTATTTTAATTTGATCACACACATGCGCGTGCACACACACACACACACACACACACACACACACACACAGATAGAGATAGAGATGAGAGAGAGAGAGAGAAGTAAGAAAGCAAGCTACCAGGTCCGAGACTTGAACCATGGTCGTTCAAGTGGGAGTGTCCAGTGCCCTAACCACCACACAACCTGCTGGTCCCCAAGATAAAGAAATTCTGTGAGGCCTTTTCCAACCCTGTTGGTAATTTCTCAAGTTAGGTCATCCAGAGTGATTTCCTATACTCCAGGAGAACAACTGATCTTCCTCAAGTGGTCAGACCCAAATGACGTACGTTTGCTGCTACATGTTTGTCATTGGCTCTAAGGTAGGAGTTTCCAAGGAAGAGGTGTAACTAAATCCAACATCCAACTATCATCACGATATTGACAAAACAGGATCAAGAAGGTGCATGATCTCTGTGACAATATGATGCCTTAAGAAGCCTAATCACTGGGCTCATAAAAGACCAACAAAACTGCATTGGGTTTTTAATAAATGTTATGGCTGTCATGTGCTTCCTCTCCTGCCTGTCCCATACAGAGAGGCATCTCTGTCCTCATCTGCCTGTTATAGGCCTCCCCCCACCACTGAATATGGCCTGTTCTCAAGTCTCTCCATCCCATCTACCCAAGCCTGACAGCCACCCTGTTCTACTAGGAGAATACTTTTTCCTGCTACTTTGAAAAGATAGGAACTCTGCCTTCTATGACCTTTCACTTAAATATCTAATGAGGGCTCGTCCTAAATTGTGGTATTCAATTTTTCTGTAGTCAAATGTTGGTTCTCCATATGCCACTTGGTACAGGAGAGAGCTGATGAGAAGGAAGAGTTGAACCAGGTCCAACCAAACATGGAATATGAACAGAATTCCACTATTTCTAGTAAACTATCTGACTCTGACCTCCCTTCCAACAGGCACATTTCCTGGTCTCTGGAAGTAGACACATGCTCTACGGTGGAAGTGCCCAATAAGTATCCCCATGAAAAACAGAATAAGAACATCCTGAGTCTTGCAAGATGTCTCCATATTGTTTGTGCTCATTTCTGTGTCCAGCAAGATGCATACCTGCCCTATATATCCACCTAGGTTTGAGTCAAAATATAGGGCCACATTTTAAGTACCAGTATCAAGTGCCTGCATTACCTTAGTCCTATCCCTAGTCCCTGACCACAACTCTGTGCCCTGGCACTCACTGGGAAATGCACGGTATTGGAAATCATACAGACTTTCAGTGTGAAGGGAATAGGGCTATCCTGGCAACCTCTGCTGCTCATTAGTACACACAGAGCTGGACAAAATGTCTTTTATAAAGAAATGTCTCCTCTCTTTAGACAGTCTTCCTGTCACATCAAAAAAATTTGTTCTTTGAGTATTTTTGGACATATTCTGTTCTATGAAGTACCACTGATACACTTATTCTATCTTTAGAAAAACTCAGTATTGGAGTATTGAACAATTTATACATGAACACATAAAAACTGGTTGAGCATTAGAAACCAGGATATTCTATGAACAAGGTTGGCTGCTTTAAGTCAGTGGAACGAAGGGCACTGCAAAGACATAACTGCTGCATTCTCCAGCAGATGTACTAAAGTGCCTCAGTGCTTACTTTCCCCACAAATGAGGCCCTTCTTTGAATTTGCCACATTTCTGTTTGTTGGGACAGAAGTGCTTGGCCTCATCTTGCTGGGTTTGGAACCATGGGTGAAAGACACCTGTATTTTGCTTAACAGAACACTCTCCAGAGACCAAATACCTCAGGAAGACTAAGGTCACCTCTCAAACTCACCCTCAAGAACTGACAGAAGAGGTACAATGTGAGAGGGTAGAGCAGAGGACTCTCACAGGAAAATTTCAGGAGATAAACAAGAAAAACATGGTATCCAAGGATAAATATACTGCCAAGAAAACATTTTTCAGGTGAGAGACCTACACACAAAAAAGCCTCAGGAATATCCTTTCCATGCCAAAGTGGAGAGAGTGACATCCTTCTATTAATTTCCAAAGTTTAGAAACCCAGGGTCAGTCTCACTGATCTGCTTCACTCAGGGAGATCAGTGGTTCTTTGAGTGAACAGAGCAGAATGACAAACATTAGATTCATGAGATTGTCATGGGGGTTTTAGTAGAGATTTCATGGCAAGTTGTATCAGCAGACAAAAAATAGCAGTATTATCACAATATTCATAGACCAGAGTGAAAAAGGCATATGACCTCTCAGAGAAAACAATGACTTGGGAAGCTGTTCTCTGGGCCCCTGGAAATAAAGTGCAACCAAATTGCATGGGGTGTCTAACAAATGTTATGGTTCCCGTGACATCCTGCCTGCCCTGACTGTACCTCACAGAGGGAGAGGAGGCTCATTCCCCATCTGTGAGTTAGCTGGCCTTTGTATTGAGCATGTGATATCCTTCACGTCTCTCCTTCCTCTCTCCCCTCTAATACCTTCCCTACTTACAGGAGGATGGCTTGTCCTGCTGCTTTGTAAACACAGCCACTGTACCTTCCATGATTTTATTTTATTTTTTGGTCATCTTGGAGGAGTCTTTTTATTAAGATAATTCAAGTAAAACTTTGTGTATACACATATAATCAAAACTGCCCTTTTGAAATAAATATTTGCATTTTTTGAGAGATTTTTTGCTATAAGGTGCGTGCAGAAAGACAGAGAAACAGAGAGACAGAAAGAGAGAAATCAACCCCCAGAAGGGAAGGCAATACCACAGTCCCTCCTCCTCCATTCTTCTCTTGGGATCTTGAACACACACGTGCACTGCGTGAGTTTAAGCCAACAAGTCTGGGACTCGAACTGCTGTTGACTACATGGGAGTCCAGCGACATAGCCATTACATTAACTGCTGGTCCCAACATTTGCATTTCTTTTAAAAATGGGATTACAACTTTATTTTTTCACAATCTAATAATAAAGTTATATTTGGAAAAGATAAATCTAACTCTTAAAATTATATGAAAACAGTTTGTCTTCTTTATAAAAGGTACTAGAGAACCACAAGAATATTAGATGAAACTCTTTGACTTTGTGAAATTATCACACGTATAGAAGTAGAATTAGGAGTCAAAGATTCAATATGTAACTTACACAAAATGAAATTCACTGCTAAAGAAGTTGTCAAATTTTTTCTATGTATGCCATCACTATAATCACAAAACTTATAGATGTTTCATGTTAGAAACTCTGTGGCCAATAAGAATGAAGTTGTTCTGAAATTAAATAAATGATAAAGAAAACCTGTGCTTATAAAATATTCAATAAAAATACTTATCTCTATTAACATTATGACATGAAGATACCTATTACCAGATTATTAAACTGCTTAGGGAAGTTTTAAATAAAACTCAGAGAATCCTCTTTTCTTGCATCTTTTTGACCTCTTCATTTTCAATTTTTTTCCCAACTTCATACTTATTTTCATCTCCTCCCTTTTTCCCAACTTTTCCTTTTTTTTGTCTTCCTCCACATTTCCATCTTCTCTCTTCTCTTTTTCATCTTGTTTGCCTTTCCATCTTTCTTTTCCTTCTCATCTTTTTTCACTTTTCCATCTTCTTTTCCATCTTTATTTTGTTTCCATCTCCTTCATATTTTCTGTCTTCCTTCTCCATTTCATCTTCTCTTTTCCATCTTCTTTTCCATCTTTATTTTGTTTCCATCTCCTTCATATTTTCTGTCTTCCTTCTCCATTTCATCTTCTCTTTTCCATCTTCTTCTGCTTTTCTATCTCCCTTCTCTTTACTGTCTTCTCCTTTTTCATCTTCCTCTTTCCCGTTTCTTCCTTCCCTCTTTCATCTCCTTCCTCTTTTCCATCTTCTCCTTTCTTCTCTCCATCTTTGTTTTCTTTTCCACTTTCTTCTTTCCCTTTTCCATCTTTGCCTTTATCTTCTTTGTTTTGATCTATATCTTCCTCTTTCAGGTCTTCTTTTCTATCTTCTTCTCCTTCTGCTGCAACTGATTCTTTCTTTTCTCCTTCCTCTGTGACATCTTTGATTTTTTCTTATTTTATCTCTATTTCTTTTTCAGGAGCCAGTGCCTCTATAATTTTGGCTTCCCAATTTGCAGCATTTTCATTATTATATTCTTCTTTAACAATTTCTTTCTTGGTTGCAGCAATTGCTTTGATGTTTATATCTGTGTTTTCTTCCATCATCTCATTTTTTGTCTTTACTTTCCTTTGAGTTCATGCTCTTTTGGGTTTCAACTCCAGGGTAACAGGCACAGGCATAGCAGACAGTCTGGCTGATCATCTCTTTGGCTCCTGCCTCACATCATCGTGACCCTCAGCCTTTCTTTTGGGCATTGTTGCAGCTCCCTATAGGAGGTCTTAACAGTCAGCAGGATAAAAGCACAAAGCGGTCCCTCTCTGACTGCTCCAAGAGCAACTGAGTTTTAAACTAATTGCAGCACGACCTGTACTCATTCCCCCCTAACTTCCATGACTTTCGATTAAGACATCTAATCAGGTCTTACCATAAATTATGGTGTCCAGTTCTTCTATACAGAAATCTCGGCTCTCCATATCTATCTTGGTTTATGAGAGAGTTGCTCTCTGAGAAGGAAGAAGTGAGAGAAGGAAGAAGTAAATCAGGTTCAGTAGAACAGAACAAATGAACAGAATTCCACTCTTTCTAATAAATTTGAAGTGTCTGATTCTGATCTGCTTCACACAGGCATTTTTCCTGTTGTTCTGGTGGTGAAGGATGCTCTACTGTGGACATGCCGGGTGAGTATTCCCATGGGTCTTGCAGGTAGCCTCTATGTAGTTAGTGTTCACCTCTGTGTCCAGGAAAGAGATGTCCAAATGCGGACAGGCTCTATAACTTCACCTTGGTTTCAGTTAAACCAAAGGAACACACTTGAAGCACCTATACCAAGTGTTTAAATTAACTTGGCACTCTTCCGCATCCTTGGTCAAACATCTGTCACCCTGACACCCACTGGTAAGTGTAAGGCATTGGAATTAATACAAACCTATGGGAAAATATAAGGGTAAGGTGGCCATTGCTGCTGCTCCTTAGTATCTGAACAGAATTGGACACATCTTCCTTTTTTAGGACAGATCATCTCTCCTTCGATGTTATTGGTAATGGGTACATTGAAACCATATTTTTAGAATATCTGTGATTATCCTGGTTGGGTGATTGGCTTGCCTATATTTTGGAGGAGTCATTACCCTGGATCCTCTGCTCAAAACTACAGTCCTCTGCTCTTGGGACTAGTCCTCATAATCAGTCATGCGGGCGAGAGAACATAAATGTCCTTATCATTTACACCTCGTGAAATTTCTCTGAAGTCAAAGATTGGTCCAGGCAGTCCCAATCTCCACAAATAACTAAAGAATTTCTGTTCCACAATCCACCAAATATATATTGGGTTGCTCTGTGACAACCCTCAAGATTGCATTAATAAACAGAATGGTAGGGCAACATGTTGAAATGTTGAGCCTTAGAAACCAAAATGTTCTGTCTATGAGCAGGGCAAGCCATCTTATTTAGTGAAAGGGAGAGTATGGCAAAGACAGAGATG
>NW_006159955.1:24936-32014 GCF_000334495.1 Tupaia belangeri chinensis
ATATTTCCAACAAGAAAAAGTTTTCAAGGTAAGAGGCATACGTTGGTATACAAGATGGTCTCATTTTCACAACAGGAAGGGCTAATGTCCTATCTAGAAATTTGTTTACCCTCTGATATTCTTGATGTATTCATGATTATGAGCAGAAGCGTGAAATTCTTTTGGACTTTGTTTTCTCCAAAGTAGAGACTGAAACCCTTCCATTAATTTCTAAAGTTTACAAATCCAGAGCCAATCTCAGAATTTCCTATACTCAAACGATTTTTTTCTCCCCTAAATAAACAGACTCAAACGAGACCCACTTCTTTCTGCAAGATTTTCCTTGGTTTCAGGTAGGAATTTTTGGAAAGGAAATGCAACTAGACTGAAATTTCCTGTTACATCTCCACATTCAGAGAAGTTCTTCAAGTTGCACGATCTCTCTGAGATAGCAGTGCATCAAGGTCTTTTATTACCTGGGACCCTGGAAGCAAAGTAGTACCAAATTGCACTGGCATTTTTGTTTCACTCTGTGTTTTCTGTTTGTTTTTGTTTTTGTTTCTTGCCATAGGGTGTATGCACTCACCAGAGACAGACAGAGGGAGTGTGACAAATCACCCCCCAGTGGGGAATGGCTATGCTGCAATTCTTTCTCCTCATGGGACTTTCGACAGGCACACATTCATGCCTCTTATGATTTTCAAGCTCCTGTGTCTGGCACTCAAACCACGGTTGGCCATATGAAAATCCTATACCGCCTGCTAGTTCTACACTGGTGTTTCAACGAGGGTCATAAATATCTTCATGGGCTTCCTCACATGACTGCTTCACAGTGAAATGGTGTTGTCTCCTTCTCACCTGTGTGTGCTCTTTCCAGGACACTGAACAATTGCTGCTCTATCCCTCTAACTCCATCCACTCTACCTGTCCTGCTGCAGCCGCTCACCGTCCTATTCAGAGGAAGATGGTTTGTCCTGATACTTTGAGAAGACATCCATTTTGCCTTCTGTGACTTTTCACGTACACATCTAAGCAGGACTCATTTTAAAATGTTGTGTCCATGGGGCCAACAGGTGTTATCATGGTTAAGGGACTGGATTTCCAAATGGCTGACTGCAGATGGAGGCCCGAATCTGGCAGCTTTAAACTCATGCTGTGTGTGTCCATGCCTCAAATCTCCAAATGAGAATGGGGAAAAAGGGGAGTGCGGCATGGCCATTCCCCCTATGGGGATGATTTCTCCATTTTTGTGTGTTGCTCTTTGTCTCCCCCACAAGCATATGCACTGTTAGAAAAATTCTCTTTCTCTCAAAAATACAGGTCTGTCCAATTCTTGTGTATTCCATTTTTGATTCTTCATATTTCCCTTGGTTTTAAGGAGAGGAAAGGAAAAAACAAATCAGTATCAGCAGAACTCCATAGAAGAGAATTCGACTATTTTTAGTAAATCGCACGTGTCTGGCTCTGACCTGCCTCACAACATGGATGTTTTCTGGTCTGCTGGAGGTGAAGGCTGTTCTACAATGGATGTAGCAAGTGAGTATTCCCATGTGAAATAGACTAAGAGTACCATGGGGAGCGCTTTCTCTAGGCGCACAGGTCCTACGTACACACCTTGGCCTGAGTAAATATGTAGTAGGATGTTTTAAATGCACATATCAAGCCCATAAGTTCTCTTAGCTCTCCTCCTACTCCCTGACCATCTGTCACCCTGACACTCATTTGCAAATGCATGGAATTGGAATTAATAAAAACTAATATGAAGAGAATTAGAGTATCTTGGCAAACTCTAATGCTCACTAGTATATGAACACAAAGGGATGGATCTTTTCTTTTGTCAGGAAATTTCATTTCATTGTTTGATGTGCTAGTTTCCACATCAAACAATGTTTGGTGAGCACCTGTGGCTGTACATGGTGGGAGGTTATCTTTTGGATTGTCATTATTATGAGTGCTCAGCCTCAAGCGGCACTTCTCTCTTCCTTGGCCAGTCTTACTAAGCAGTCATCTGGCTGTTGAGTGCATAAGTACCATTATATTTGTCTGTGCCTGAACCTTCCCTGAGTAGGATTGGCTCAGGCAGTCTCAATGTGCATAAACAGAAGATACTCTCCTATGAAGTAGTAAAAATGTATTTGTGCAATCTTTGCAAAACTCATGATTGCATTATTGAGCAGATGTTGGGAGAGCATGTAGAAAATGAGCATTGAAAACTAGAATGTTCCCTCTATAAACAGGGCTGGCCATCATTAATCAATGAAACAAAGGGCTTTGCAAAGACATAGATGCTACAGCAGATGTGGTAGAGTGAGTCAACCCACTTTTCCCACAAATACGAGCCCTTCCTTGCCTTTGCCTCATTTCTGCTTGTGAGCACAAAGGTTCTTGGGCACACCTTTCTGCTGGGTTTTGATTCCATGGGTGAAACAGACCTGTACTATGCTTAACAGAACACTCTCCAGGGACCAAATGCTCCAGGAAGACTCAGGTCTCCTCTCAAAACCAAATTGAAGGACTGATAGAGGAGGAAAAGGAGAAGTTAGAGCATAAGCAACATAAAGGACAATTCCAGAGAATGATAAAGATGATCATAGTGTTTAAGAACAAATGCATTCACAACAAGAAAATGTTACCAAGGTAAGAGGCATACATTATTATACAAGATGGCCTCATTTTCACAAGGATAGAAGGGCAATTGGCAAGTCAAGTGATGTCTTGTCTAGAAACTTGCTTCACCTTGGATGACCTGGTGAAATTGGTGACTGTGTGCAGAAGAATGGACTTCTTTTGGAAATTGTTTTTTAGATCAAATTTGAGAGATGGGAACCCTTCCATGAATTTGTAATGTTTAGAAACCCTGAGTCAATTTCAGGGACTTCCTACACTCAGGGACTTATCTGCTCTCCCCTAAGTAAACAGACGTAAAAGAGATACACTTTTCTGAAACATTTTCCTTGTTTGTAGGGAGGCATTTTAGGGCAGATAATAGAACTAAGCCCCAAATTGCTATTACATCACAATATTCAGAGCAAAAGGTCTTCAAATACAAGTCACGTGGAAGAGAGTAATATATCAAGACCCTTTATTCTCTGAGCTCCTGGAAGCAAAGAAGAACAAAATTGCTCTGGAGTTATAACAAGTGCCATGGCTTTCTGCTTATTGCAGTTGTGAACACAGATATGGTAGTGTCTCCTTCTTCCTCTGGGGTCTTGGCCAGGGCACTTAGCACCTGCTGCTCCCTGTATCTGTACCTGCCCTCAACCCATACACATGGCAGCCCCCCTCTGCCTTCATCAGAGGAGGATGCATTTTCACTGCTTTTTTCCTCTGCCCTCTATGACCTTTTGCTTCGACACCTGATAAAAACACACCACAACACTGCATGTCTTAATCTCCATGTTCAGTATTCTGCTCTACATTTATCTCTGGATTAAGGAGTGAGTTTCTATCTGAAAAGAAAGAAATGAATCAAGTAAAAGAAAATATAATAATTGAGCCAAAGTAAACTAATTTTCACAAATTTGAATCATCCGACTTTTTCTAGCCTCATAAAATGGAGAGATAGAGGGGAAAAAAATTAAATGGAAACCAAAAAGAAAAGTTACCTGTTGATGATAATGTAAAGGGTAATATCTGTGACTTGACTAATATACTCTGTATTTGCTCTGGGTAAAAACCATTTCATATGCTATAAACATGAGCAGATATTAAATGTAAATTTTAAAATATGTTTTGGGAGCAGCAGATGGCATAATGTTTATGTTGCTGCATTCTCCCTGAAAGAGTGATTTCTTGCCTTCTTTCTCTCTGTCTTTCTCTATCTCTCCATTTAATGCACACACCCGATAGCAAAATCTCTCTCCAAATATGCATATATATGTGTGTATACATATAAATTTCTTTATCACACTTTACATTAAAAAATGAGCTCTGTATCTTCACCCTTGAATTTGGGTAAAAATAATGTTATGTTGATTTTCAAACTGATAAGCTGATAAGCAGTGCTATAATTTCTATGTTGTTCTCTCAGGGGACAATTGCTCTTAAAACCTATCTACCATACTATGAGGGAGTCCTAGTGTCCAACACAGAGGTCCACATGGAGAGCAGCCAAGGCTCCTGGTTAATAACCTGGCTAACCTCCCAGCCAAGAGCCCTTAGAAATGTGCTAGCCAGGTAAGGGATGCAAATTAAAAGTGAATCTTCTAACTGATCTTGATCCACTGTAGGTGGTACACATGGCGGAGTCAAGGATAACTCTCCCAAATCAACTTATATAATCACTCCAGATAGTTCCTTTAAAAAGCATTTGAACATGACCATGTATCCTCTGCACTGCATGGCACATTTCTGAACAAATGCAATATTTTAAAAGAGAAAAACTTTAAATTAAAACCATAAAATAAAAAGGCCCTTTTCTAGGTCTGATGGGTGTGTTGTCTGCTCCTCCACTTATGCAGCTGGTGAGAATTCCTACAAAAGGAGAATAAGTTTCTAGTGCTCTTTGCAGATAGCTTCCATATTGTCTGTGCTAAATCCTCTGTCCAGAAAGTGAACTGTCCAGAGGCAGCCAGACCTTATATGGGCACCTTGGGTTGGGTGAAACTCTAGGGCCAAGTGTCAAGTACAGACACCAAGTGGATGAGGTAATATGGCACTCTTCTGAGTCTTTGGCCACATTTCTGTTATCCTGACCTCACTGACAAATCCATAATGTTGGAATCAACACAGACCAGGAAAAAGAGTGGAGAGTATCCTGAAAACTCTGGCCCCCTTTAACACACAAACAGAATAAAACTGATGTGTTTCTGCTGAGCTGTCTTTTCTGTCTTTCAATGGTCTTGCTAATTTTCACCTCCATGCATTATTTTATGTGCATCTGTTGCCTTCCATGGTGGGTAATTTTCTTTCCACTATTTGTGGAGGTATCTTTATCATTGTTCTTCCTCTCTGAGGTCAGTTCCCCTCTTCTGGTTTAGTTTGTCTGCATATGTATTCTAATGAGCTTTAGAACATAAACACCACCATCAAGGTCTATGATGAAATTTCCCCAGTAGATAAACTGTGGTCCTGGTAATCCCAATCTCCTTAGTTGAATAAGGATTTTGTGTTTAAAGACACACCAGAGATTGTCACGGATTCATGTTTGGCAAAATTCAGGCTTATTGAACAAATGGTATGTGAGCACATAGAAGATGGTGAGAGTGAGAAACTAGAATGTTCTCCCTATGAATAGTGCTGGCCATACCAAGTCAGTGGGAATAAGGACATTGCATAGACAGAAAAACAACATTCCTCAGGGTGTGTGGTAGCATGAGCTCATACTCACCTTACCACCAATATGCGGCCTTGCTTCCCTTTGCCTTCGGTCCTGTTTCTTAGGACAGATGTGATGGGGCTCATCTTCCTGTTGTTTGTGCCCCATGATAGATGTACTTCTGTGTTCTTCTCCTCAGAGCACTCCCCACCAATCAACTGACTGATGAACACCGTGGCATTCTCCAAATCCCAGCACCAAAACCTAGAAAACAAGGTGGAAACTCAGAAGGTGGAATGTTAGCAGCTCTCTACAAACCTCCAAGAGACACAGAGAAACCTTGTACATTTCAACAGTGAATGTGCATTACTCAAGGAAGAACTTCCAGGTAAGAAGGGTGCAGTGAAGGAAAAGATGGCTTAATTTTCCCATGAGAAGATGCATATCTGATAGACACTGGGCTTGAAGAAGCCACCGTCTGACCTAGTCAGAAGTAGATTTGTTTTCATCAGTTCTGAAGAAATAGCATTAATGCAGGCCTCCTTCACTCACAAAGACTAAAGACAGAAGGTTTCCACTCTTCTACCTAGATATAAGACCATCTGTGTCAGTGAAGATTAAGAAGTTGCTGTACCCAACATAATGCCAGTGCTGTCACAGCCCTGTAGCAGCCTATCCATGTGAGGAGCAGTGGAACAGCAGTGGGAAGGCTGCATGGGGTCTGCTCTGCTCTGAGCTAATGTGGCTTATGGGATAATTTCAGTAGAGGTAAAGGCATTTTTACCTCTCCTAACTTCAAAAAAGATCTAGGGCTTGGGTTCTCCTTCCAGGATTATCAGGAACAGCCCCTATGTCTTAAAGTCAGTCTTAGACCTAGGATGCCACCATATCTTCATCAGTAAAATGGAGAAGTGGACTTGGATTTGTTCCATGGATTCTGCTTGCTTTCACACTCTAGTGCTTTTCTCATAGGCCGCCCCACCTCCTTTAAGGACTGGGACAAAGGCTGTGCTTCTCTGCCATGGGTCCTGTCCTTCCTGCAGAGGTCTGTTTCTGAATGTGCAAGATCAATGCTTAGCACATCCCTCACTGGGAGGTGTGCAAAGACATGACTCTGCTCCACACAAGGAGATGAGGAGAAAAGTGGATGATGTCACCAGGTCCTGTTTGGAGGGGAATAGGGTCCAGGTTATCTTGTACCTCAGGCTGACTTATCAGTTCAGGGAAGGTTTTCTTTTAACTTGTGAATATTCCTTTCCCCTTCAGCTGCCCTGAGGCTCACCTTTCAGCCCATTCCCTTCACAGGAGCTGAATTTTCCCTGACCTCTATCACCCTTTAGCCATACTCCAGACTCACCAAGTAGAGGCACCTGACAGGGCACTCTTTGTATTCTCCCTACCTCCCTCCCTCTCTCAGATACCAAGTCCGCCAGAACTAAGAAAACATACAAGATTTTAATCAACTGTATCAAAAATGGAAGTTTGATTTGTTGAGAAAAATATAAAGCAACATGTGTTAAAGTCCAAACTGAACATGGAAGGGATTCTTCATAGAAAACTCAATTTCATAAGCATGAACCACTCTTAATGACTTTTTATCCAGAAGAATGATTCAACTGGATAAACTGCAGCCTTTTATCCTCCAGGTGTGAGATGTACAAAAGGAGACCAGTTCCCATATGCCTCGTAGTGCCAGGCCCAAGCCCTGTTTCTGTCAATGCCAGTCCTGTGGAGAAGTGAGGCCAGGAGCTACTGAAAGGAGGAGACAGGTTAAACTGGACATTTTATGCCTCCAAATGGGGTGTGCCAGGAGTGGGCAGTATAGACAATATGGTGTTCTTG
>NW_006159955.1:32025-35787 GCF_000334495.1 Tupaia belangeri chinensis
TGACTATGGTTAGACAGAACTGAATCAGGAAGTAATTATCAGACAACAGCAGAACACAGTCCACTGAATAAGACGGCTGACCTGTCTTCTTCAAACATACATTGGCACCACAAATAGGACTAAATGAATGAGAAGATTGTGGTGATTCACTTCTGCAGCTCTTTGGACCAATGGTCTCCCTTTGCATTTTGTCGCTGTTGTTGATGCTGATGGCACTGATTCGTTGGTACAGGACAGTTCAGCTGTCTCACTCTATGATCCACATTCTGCATTGTCTGATAACACTCTCATACTTGAACTTGGCCTGAAAGTATAGCCAAAACACTAACTGTTGGGTCATTGGAAAAGTGAAGATGCATTTTTGCAAAGAAAAACTAAGAAAAATAGTTCATGACTTTTCTGATAACGCAACAGTTTGTGCTGTTTGCTTGCTACCACAGCCCATCTGTAGGGAGACAATGTCCAATTTCTCCATCACTGGTATCATGACCCTAGGACTGTGGACATAGCTAAAGAGGGGCCCACTAGGTCTCTTTCCTCCATCATTTATAAGCTAGTTGGTGATTCATGCTTTGAGGATACAAAAATATCGTGTTCTCTCATGCTGATTCTCTAAACATATTGCCAACCATTAGCCAATTCCTACTGTGTTGATTATTATTTTATTTGTGTTTTTCCATTGGAACTTACCTACTTTATGTCTTCCCATGTACTTGTATTGCTGATATTCTCCTATGAATAAGAAATCCCCTCCCAAAATGTTAGTTTTACTCTGAAGTTCACTTTCATCTGCGTTATTAAACCTTGTTTTGCTAATCACTCTGGACTGCTGTGCATTTTTAAATTTGATGTCATAATCTTTAGTCATGTGATGAGTTTGGCTGGGTAAGAAAAGTGCATCAAACATCTAAACATAAGACCTCAAACTATAAAACTGCTGCTGAAAGACCCTGGGGAAACTCTGGGAGACATTAAGGTAGGCAAGGACTTCTTAAATAAATCCCTCAAAGCACAGTCAATAATCCTAAAAATAGACAAGTGGGATTATGTGGGAAGCTGTGCACTAGCGAGTCTGCCGAGGTTTCTCAGGGAGCAAACAATTACCATGATTGGTTCCCTTAAAAAAAATCTGACCTTCGAAACCTTGCTCTGATTGGTCACTAGAATCCCTCAAATTTGCATATCTGGCACCTCATGATTGGTCCAAAAGCAACCAATCATAACCCACTGTTTACAACCAATTGGGGACCACCATTTACAACCAACCAGGGCCCACTGTTTACAACCAATCAGGGCCCACCATTTACAACCAATCAGGGCCCACCATTTACAACCAATCACAGCCCACTGTTTACAACCCACCAAGGTGTATATAACCACGATGCCTGGCTCACAGTAGCCAGACGATGACAGCAACCAGGAAGATGACAACTGAAGACCCTGAAGAGCTGAAACACCATGCAGTCTCCAGACGACCCTGAAGATCCTGAAGAGCTGACACTGCATCGTCTCCAGACGACCTGGGAGACCCTGGAGAGCTGTAACATTACATAATCTCTGGACGACTCTGAAGAGCTGTGACACTGCGTCATCTCTGTGCTGTACCGTGCTGCCCACAATAAACGGACGACACTGTCGTCTCCGTGCTGTAACACTACGCTACTTGTCTCAGCTCTCACTCCTTCACTCAGGAAACCTGTTCGGCTGTCCCCCCGGGTTGGGATAGGATTACATCAGATTAAGAAGTTTCTGCATGGCAAAAGACACAGTAATTAGTGTGAATTGACAGCCCTCACAATGGGAAAATATTTTTGTAAACTATGCATCAGATAAGGGACTGATAACAAGAATACAAAAGGAAGTCACGCAGCTGTCCAGGAAAAAGATGATTAACCCTATTAAAAGATAGGACAATGAGTTGAAAAAACCACTCTCAAAGGAAGACATATGAATAGCCAAAGGCATATGAAAAATTGCTCAACATCTCTCATTGTGTGGGAGATGCAGATCAAAACCACAATGAAATAGTACTTAACTCCAGTCATAAGGGCTAAGATTAAAAACAAACAAACAAAACAGTAATTGCCGGCAGGGGTGTGGTAAAAGGGGAACTCCCCTATACTGCTGATGGGAATGTAAATTGGTCCAGCCACTCTGGAGAGCAATGTGTAGATTCCTCAAAGATCTACAAACAGAACTACCATATGATCCAGCAATCCCACTCCTCGGTATCTACCCAAAGGAGAGAGGAATTCTTAATCAAAAAAGTGCTTACACATTGACATTTCTTGTGGCATTATTCACGATCACTAAGACATGGAACCAACACAAATGCCTACGAACAGATGAATGGATTGAAAAAGTATAGCACATACTCTGTGGAATACTACTCAGCCATGAAAAAACAAGACCCTGGCTTTTGACAGAAGGTGTATGAATATGGAAGATTTACTGCTGAATGAAGCAAGCCAGGCTATGAAGGAGGGACAATGTATGTCTCCACTTTATATACACCGAGTGTCCACACTCTATGGCCAAAACTGAATGACCAAAGGTTACAGAAACTTAGTAAATGGTTGTGAATACCAGACATGGTGTGGGAAGAGGGCAGGTGAAGAAGAAGAGTCTGAGGAAAGACATTAAGGAGAAAAATAGAGAAGCAAGGCATTTATGGGACAAATAAATGGATTTGTATGTCTCCACTTTATATACACCGAGTGTCCACACTCTATGGCCAAAACTGAATGACCAAAGGTTACAGAAACTTAGTAAATGGTTGTGAATACCAGACATGGTGTGGGAAGAGGGCAGGTGAAGAAGAAGAGTCTGAGGAAAGACATTAAGGAGAAAAATAGAGAAGCAAGGCATTTATGGGACAAATAAATGGATTATTATCTATTAAAGATAACTCTATAGTATTGTCAACTGGACTGGTGAGAAATGTACATATGTTGAAATATTCACTTTGTAAGCTAAGTAACATGAGATTGAATGTATAAAAGAAATAAAAAGAAATTAAAAATTACCAAAAAAGGATATAAATTCACATAAATATTTTCACTTAACTCGTTTACATTTTAAGTTCTTCCACATGTTTACCCTCTCTTTATTATACATAGTAAAATATATTTCCTGTGGTTCTCAATTTTATTTGCTTTCTTCAAGGAACTCTGTGATTTATGGGTGGAAAGTTGTCTGGGGAAGTTAGGAAAATCTGTGTAGCACATACCAACATTACAGTGAAAATCTGTTTAGATACCTTTGATCCCATTTTAAAGTGAGTACTGTGTGGTTTTAAAAGATGAAATAGGGATGTCAGGCTGCCTGTGGCTGCAGGGCTAAAGAGCCAGACCTGCAGTTCATCCCCTCCCTCACTCTCCTTTGGAATTCAGGTATGTTTCTTGGGTCTTTGGGAATAACTGGTGCCCCAATTGCCCCATCTGGATACCAGTTCAACAAAAGGGCCTTGCAGGACGTCAAGCTGAATGCAGTTGCAGGGCTTAACAGCCGAGACCCATGGCTCATCTCCTCCCACATTTGCCTACGGATTTTAGGTTTATTTCTTGAGAATTTGGGACTAACTTGTGCCCCTCCACATCCCATCTGGATACCTGTTCAAGTGAAGGGCCTTGCCAGATGTCAGACTGCCTGTAGCTGCAGGGCTTAATGGCTCCCCCACTAGCCTTGAACTCTCAGGATTTCTGTGTTTCAGATAGCATGCTGCACATCATGAGATCTATTGTTACTGAGTTGAGGTTCAGC
>NW_006159955.1:36338-38662 GCF_000334495.1 Tupaia belangeri chinensis
ATGACAAAATCTCTGACATAAAAAGAAATGTTCAAAAACACTGAGAAAACCACCAAGGAAAATGAGGATAATATATGAGAAATACTACATGCCATCAAGCACACAAACATCTGGATAATTGGCATTGCAGAAGCGGAAGAAAATAATAAGGGCATTCATAATTTATTCCATGAAGGCCTGGAAGAAAACTTTCCAAACCTAGAGAGGCATTCAAATATCCAGACTCAAGAAATACATAAGACCCCAAGTGGAATCAACCCAACA
Source organism: Tupaia belangeri chinensis (assembly GCF_000334495.1). Taxonomy (NCBI): domain Eukaryota; kingdom Metazoa; phylum Chordata; class Mammalia; order Scandentia; family Tupaiidae; genus Tupaia; species Tupaia belangeri. Next base: position 36,603 of record NW_006159955.1, read on the forward strand.
AGATCCTCTCCAAGGCACATCTTAACCAGATAGGCCAAAAGCACAAAACCAAGATACTAAAACTGGCAAGAGGAAAAGGTCAAGTTACTGACAAAAATTATCCCACTGAGGTAACATCGGACCTCTCATAGGAAACAATGCAGGCAAGGAATGCATGGGGAAATATAGTCAAAGTGTTCAATGAAATACAATTTCAACCAAGAATACTAAACCCAACAAGATTATTCTTCATATGGGAAAAAAAAGGTAAAAAGTATTTCAGATAAACAAAATATGAAAGAATTTACCACATCCAGACCAGGTCTTTTTTTCTTTTAGAGGTTTTTGTATAGGGTGTGTGCAGTCACCAGCCAGCCAGAGAGAGACAGAGATAGAAAGCGAGAAATCACCTTCTGGGGTTGGCCACGCTGCAATCCCTTCATGTCTTCTCCTCCATTCTCCTCTCGGGATCTTGCACTCGGAGTGAGTTTTAAGCCACTGGGATGCGAACCGTGGTCAACTACAGCGACGTAGCCATTACACTAACTGCTGGTCTCTCCAGACCAGGTCTTCAAGAAATTTGGAAGGGAGAGCTATATCAGGAAAACTAAAAACTCAGACAGACAAATATAAGAAAACAATAGACCAAGCAAACAACTAACTTGATGATAGGAGCATGTGTGGAAATATCAGTAATAATACTGAACGTTAATGGATTAAATTCTCCAATTGAGAGACACAGATGGGCAGAATGGATTTTAAAAAAAAGAAAACAAACAAACCAGAAACCCTCTATCTGTTGCATACAAGAAACCCACCTTATTGGGAACCAGCAGTTAGCATAATGACTATGTGGCTGGACTCCCATGTAGTTGAATGCAGTTCGCATCCCAGACCCTGTGGCCTAAAACTCACGTCGGGCGCATGTGCGTGTGTGCCCAAAATCCTGAGAGGAGAATGGAGGAGAAGGGATTGCAGCATGACCATCCCCCCAGGGGGTGATTTCTCGCTTTCTGTTTCTATGTCTCTCTCTGTCTGTCTGCTGAGTGCACGCACCCTATAGCAAAAACCTTCCCCCCCCCAAAAAAAAGAGAAAGAAACCCACCTTATGGATAAAGGCATGCATAGACTAAAAGTGAAAAGGTAGAACAAAGATATTCCAAGCAAACAAATAAAAAAAGGACTGAAGGGAGATACTGATTTCAGACAAAAGAGTCTTCAAGACAAAGACTGTAAGAAGAGACAAAGGAGGGCATTATATAATAGTAAATGGGCTAACTCATCAAGAAGACATCATGCTTATAATATCTGTGTACCCAACTTAGGAGTACCTAAATACGTGAAGGAAAGACTGCTGGAGCTAAAATGAGAGATAGGGTGCAACATGAAAATTACTGAGGATCTCAACACCCCATTATCTCCTTTAGGCAGATCTTCTGGACTAAAAATAAGCAGAGGGATACAGGATCTAAATGATACTATAAATCAAATGGGCTTTAGAACTTTCCACCCTAAGACTAAATAATATAAATTTTTCTCACCCCACCAGGGAAATTTTCAAGGATTGACCATATGATCTGTAAAATCAAGACTTTACAGATTCTTTTTTATTTTATTTAAATTTATTTATTTGCATTCATTCACTGTACATCATAACAGCATACAAAATGAGATTTTCCATCCAAGGTACACTGTATATTGTCTCAATCAAGCACATCAACAAACATGTTATTGTCAGCAAATAATTTTCCATTTCTTGTTTTCTGTATGTTTTGCCTTTTTCCCCCCATCCTTGAGTCCCTATCTCTTACCCTCTGCCATCTCCCACTCTCCTCCCACACTGTCTCTGGTATCTATGTTTGCTTTCTATACTGTTTTCCCTCCACATTTTATTGAATTACTTAAGACCTTAATTAATCTAAATATTCTCATAGCAAACACAGCTGATATATACATTTCCATGAACACAAGTCTAACTTTAGGCATCCTATAATGTAGCACCTAGCTGGGGCTATATATCTTACTGCAGTCATTGAATAGATATTTTTTCTGAAACTTTTTTTTGTAAATTAATTTACATT
>NW_006159955.1:39273-41631 GCF_000334495.1 Tupaia belangeri chinensis
CTTTTCTTCCCACATGAAAGATAATCTTGCCAGGTACAGTATTCTTGGTTGAAATTGCTTCTCCCTTAACACTTTGAATATATTTTCCCATTCTTTCCTCGCTTGCATTGTTTCCAATGAGAGATCTGCTGTTAGCCTGATGGGATGTCCTTTGTAGGTAACTTGATGTTTCTCTCTTGCCAATCTTAGTATCTTGTCTTTGTCTGTGGTTTTGGTCAACCTGGCTCTAATGTGTCTTGGGGAAGATCTTGGGTTGATTCTATTTGGGGTTCTTTGTATTTCTTGGGACTGGATCTTCGAATGCCTCTCTAGGTTTGGGAAGTTTTCTTGCAGGATTTCATGGAATAGATTATCAGTGCCCTTATGGGTCTCTTCACCTTCTGGAATGCCAATTATCTGGATGTTTGGACGTTTGATGGTATCTAGTTTTTCTTGTATATTATTCTCAAATTTTGGGGCCATTTTCTCAGTCTTCATGGTGGATTTTTCTAGGCCAGCAACTTTCTCCTCTACGTCTGAGATTTTATTTTCTGAATGATCTAGTCTGCTTTTAATACTTTCAAGGGAGATTTTGACTTCCTGTATTATAGACTTCATCTCTAACAGTTCCATTTGAGTCTTTTGTAAAGTGTGTAATTCCTCTTTAAGATCTTGCAAGAATTTCCTCATCTCCTGGAACTCATCAACTTCTTTTTCCTTTCTCTTTAGCAGTTCATTGTCTCTCTTCTCTTTCATCTCTGTTAGTTTCGACATTATGAATGCTCTAAATTCCTTATCAGACATTTCCATGATTTTCACCGAACTGCTTGTGGATGAAGAAGAGTTACTTTTACCTTGGAGGAGAGATATTTTCTTGCTTTCCCACATTTCTTGTGATCCGGTGGTGCTTTCTTGTCATCTGATGGATGGTGTGTTTCTTTCAAATTCTTGAAGTTCAGTGTGAATGTTCAGGAGTAAGCAGAAAGAGGTGATCTAGAATCTCTTTGCCATTCTGTTGTGAACGCTGGTACAGCAGATTCAATAGATATTGAGGAATATTTTAACCCTAATAGTATTTGCATATTTAGATACAGTGCCCTTAGATCCATCTAAAAACACATTAAATGGATATTGGAGAGTGGAGAGACAAGAGAAAGGAAAATGAAAAAGAGAGAGAGAAACAACAACAAAAAGAGGAAAAAAAAGACAAAAAATTGAAATTACTGTTTTTCTTTTAAAAAAAATCACAAAATAGAAATACTAATTTTGCTATAGCCATGAGGAATCTTCTGAAGGCCTGGTCTCTCCTGCCTGATTGGGAGGACCAGAGAGGATTATTAACAAGATAAAAGGTGGAGCTGAGAGCAAGAGAAAAACTTTACCTTTAAAATCAAATGTAAAAATGAAAAATTAAAAAAAAATGGGAAGACAGAAGCAGGGAGAGACAGAGACACACAAACAGAGATAGAAGGTGGTGGTGGGGCTCCCTACCACGCTAGCTTGTTTTCTGGAGGCTGAATTATCAGTAGAAAATCTTCATTTCTCGTGTGCCCTGAAATACCTAGTTTGCAGTTGCCATAAGGAATCTTCTGAAGGCCTGGCCTCTCCTGCCACACTAGCATGTTTGCTGGAGGCTGAATTATCAGTAGAAAAATCTTAATTTCTCTTATGTCCTGAAATACCTAGTTTGCAGTCGCCATGAGGAATCTCAAGACTTTACAGATTAAAAGGCATAGAAATTATATCCAGCATCTTCTCTAACCATGATGAAATTAAGCTCAATATTAATTTCAAGAAACACCCTCAAAAATACACAAATGCCTGGAAGCTGACAAACCTACTTCTGAATGACTTCTAAACTACTGAAGAAATTATGCATGAAATGAAATAATTTATAGAAACAACTGATAATGAGCCACGAGTGTCCATAATCTACATGACACATCAAAAGTAGTCATGAGAGGGGAATTCCTACCAATTAGTGTGTGGAAGAAAAAGATGGAGAGGTGGCAAATAGAAAACCTAACATTATCTCTAAGGGAAATGGATAAACAACACAAACCTCTCCCCTCCAAAAAAAAAAAAAAAAAAAAAAAAAAAAAAAAAAAAAACAAAAAACTGCCACAGGTAAAGATCTCATAAAGATTTGTGAAGAAAGGGAAGAGCATAGAGAAAGATAGCAAGAGAACAAATAAAGAGGCATGACATTGATTAGTGGGATACAGAACTGGTTTATTACCTGTTGATGATACCATGTACAGTATTCTCAACTGGACAGGTCTGAAAAGTATTTCATGCTGTTTAAATTCTTTTTACAAGCAAAATGATATGTAGTGATTGAATGCTTAAAAAATAATGATAATTATCATAAGAATCTGG
>NW_006159955.1:41747-53166 GCF_000334495.1 Tupaia belangeri chinensis
TGTTATTCAATGTTATATAAATAAGATTATGATAATAAATAAGAAACTAAATTTTAGAAAAGACTCAAGCTGAAGTAAATGAGAAAATAACTATACAGAAAAGAAACTAAAGCAAAAGCTGGTTCTTTGAAATGATTAACAAGATCTACACACCTTTAGCTAGACTAATGAAGAAGGAGGAGGAAAGAAACCAGATAAATCAATGAGGATACTATGAATGACTATATGCTATCCAACAAGAGAACATGGAGGAGATGGACAAATTCCTGGATGCACATATTCTACCACGATGAATCAGGAGGACATAGAAAACCTGAAGAGATGCAAAACAAGCCATAAGATTGAATTCAGTAATAAGTAATCTCCTGACAGAGAAAAGCTCATGACCTGATGACTTCACTTCTGAATTCAAATAAACTTGTTTTTTAATTAATTTATTTTTTATTGACATTTTTTAATACATTCAATCACATTATTTAGCTTACAAGTTGATCATTTCAATATGTGAACATTTCTCCCCGGTCGAGTTGATCAAAATATAACAACACTACCTCCCTGACTCAACAACGCTGTCTTCATATCCCTCCTCCAAATTCTAATAAACTTTTAAGGAAGAGTTAACCCCCAGTCTACTCAAATTATGTCTAAAGATTCAAAAGGAAGGAAACGTTCCAAATTCATTGTATAAAGTCTCCATCATCCTCATTCTCAAAACAGATAAACACATGACAAAAAAAGGGAAACTATAGACAAGTATCTCTGATAAATACAGGTGTAAAAACCCTCAACAGGATACTTGCAAATCATATCCAACAACATATAAAATTAGACCAGTATCTCTGATAAATACAGGTGTAAAAATCCTCAACAAGATACTTGCAAATCATATCCAACAACATATAAAATGATTATTCATCACGACCAGGTAGGCTTTATTCCAGAGATGCAAGAATTGTTCACCATATGCAAGACCATACATATAATACAGCATAATAACAGAAAGAAAGATAAAAATTATACGATCATTTCAATTGATGCAGAGAAAGCATTTGATAAAATACAACATCCCTTCATGATCAAGACTCTCAGGAATACTGGTATAGAAGTGTCATGTCTCAATAAAAGCCATATATGAAAAACCTAGAGCTAACATACTGAATGGGGATAAGCTACTGCACTAAAAACCAGTACTAGACAAAGCTGCCCACTTTCCCCACTGCTGTTCAATATAGTGCTAGAAGTCTAAGCCAATGTGATCAGAAAAGAGAATAATATAAAAGGCATTCGAATAGGCAAAGAAGAACTGAAACCATCTTTGTTTGCAGATAACATGATGGTATACTTAGAAGACACAAAGGTTTCCATGAAAAAACTTCTCGAGGAAATAAATGAATACAGCAAAGTGGCAGGATACAAAATCAACATTGAAAACTCTGTAGCATTTCTATATGTGAAAGACAAGGTGAATGAGGTAGATCTGAGGAAAGGAATCCCTTTTACCATAAGTCACAAAATGTGTAAGAGACTTAGGGATAGACCTAACTAAGGAAGTCAAGTACATTTACAAAGAAAATTATGAAAAATCTTTAAAAAGATATTGAAAATTACACAAAAATGTGGAAGAGCATGCCATGTTTCTGGATTAGAAGAATTAATAGAATCAAAATGGCAACTCTACCCACATTAATCTACATATTTGATGTAATTACAATCATAATACCAGGAACATTCTTCACAGATCTAAAAAAAAAGAATCATGGAATTTGTCTGAAATCATACAGACTGCACATTGCCAAAGCAGTCCTGTGTGAAACAAGAGTGGAGTGGGTGGCATATCACTCCCCAAATACACTATAAAGCAATGATAATTAAAACAGCATGGTACTGGCACAAAAACAGACAGGTGGACCAATGAAATAGAATAGAGAACCAGAAATAAACTCCAAAACTTAGAGCCAATTGACTTTTGACAAAGGGTACTAGATACTTCAGTGGGAAAAGGAAAACCTCTTCAGGAAACGGTGCTGGAAAAAGTGGGTATCCACCTGCAGAAAGATGAAACTGAATCCCCACCTTTCACCATTAACAAAAATCAACTGAAAATGGATCAAAGATCTGAACCTAGGAGAAACTCTGGGATACACTGAGGTAGCCAAAGATTTCTTAAATAAGATTCTCAAAGTACAGGCAATAAACACTAAAATAGACAAGTAGGACTATATCAGATTAAGAAGTTTCTGCACAGCAAAGGACATACTAGTTAGTGTCCCACTTCTGCACTATGTAACTTTAAAAAAAATTCCATCTGGACTTAAAAATGTGTCAGTCTAAGTTATAATGACAATTGGACTTACTCTAATTGGTAAAATATGCAGGGAAAGTCATTGTTAGGGTTTTTATAGTACTGAATAAAATTAAAAGAGCCGCTTGTAGCTACAGAGAATGTTTTTAGTACTGAACACAATTAAAAGGGTGAGTGACTATCAAATTCCATCTTATTTGTGACTACAAGTATCCCATATGATATGTTGGTACACTCACCAGAAGAATTATCCAGATGGATATGAAAATTGCAGACATCCTCAAGTAGTCAGCAATAATGACAGGCTTCCAAGGAATTCCAAGACAACCTGGAACAAGCTGAAAATATTCACACAGGAGAAACATCAGCTGTAACAAACATTGAAAATAATGAGAAGTTTGGAAGACATTTAAAATGCTTCAGTTACAAAGAATCATCCTTAGAAACCTGTTAGCAGTCTTCCAGGGGTAACCATGACCCCTCAAATATCTCCATGGGATTCCACTGCTTCGAGGAAGACAGAAGTTGCCAGTTTTATGCTTTCTTGCATAGCTGGTTCTTAAACATTGTGAATGTGGGTGTCTTTAAGGAGAGTCCAGTTGTGGGTTCACTACTGGCCCTGCCCTCTCCTGTTTCTAATGCTCCTGTTTCAAGAACCCTCCTGAATACAACTTTTGGAATGAATTAAGTATTTTTTTTCTTTTTAATTTCCTAGCATATGTGTAGCCTCTCCTGAGACAGTGAGAGAGAGACAAGGAAGGTGAGAAAGCATCCCCGCCCACATAAGGAATAGTCACTCCACAATCCCTTTTCGTATATTTTAGCTTTTGGGATTTGAGGCATATATGCACACAGGCCTGGTGTGTTTTTGTAGTCACCAGGTCTGTGACTTGAACTGCAAGTTGTCAGGAGGGATTTTATCATTTAGAGATTGACATAAGTAAAAAATTATAATGTAAACAAGACTTTGAGGAGGAAAAAATTGTGACTTTACCCCTTAAAATGGTGGAGATAATGCAATGACACTAAGTATGGAATTGCTCTAAGGTTCTTAGGACGAATTCTGTTTCTTTCTTTTTTCTTTCTTTTTTTTTTTTTTTGGGGGGGGGGGGTTGTGGCGAGGAGAGGTTTTCACTATAGGGTGCGTGTGCTCGCCAGAAAGAGACAGAGAAGGAAAGAGACAGAAAGCAAGAAATCACCCTCCACGGGGGATGACCATACTGCAATACCTCCTCCTCCATTCTCCTCTTGGGATCTTGGGCATGCATGCATGCACATGTGCCCAGCATGAGTTTAAGTCACGGGGTCTGGGACTTGAACCGCCATTGACTTCATGGGAGTCCAGCAGCATAGCCATTAAGCTAACCGCTGGTCCCTCTTAGCACCAATTCTATCAGATTCTAATGTAAAAATAAAGACAAAGACTGCCACTCTAATTTCAGAATAATTCAGATAACCAGCCTACATACATTTTCTGAATTGAACTGCATGTTCTTGTGAACTCATCTTTATTTTTAGGGGGGAGAGGTTTATGCTATAGGGTGCATGCGATCCAGAAACACAGAGAGAGACAGAGAGAATGAAAGCAAGAAATCACCCCCCAGCGGAGATGGCCATACCACAATCCCTTCTCCATTCTCCTCTCGGGATCTTGGGCACACACGCACATGCGCCCGGTGTGAGTTTTAGCCACTCGAGTCCAGGACTCAAACCACACTCTGCTATGTGGGAGTTCAGTGACATAGCTATTATGCTAACTGCTGCTCCCATGAACTCAACATCTTCAGACTAAATATTTTCTTGAAGGTGGTGAATGAAACAGAAATAGTTATTCAACAGGTAGGAGAGCATCAATACTTGATTCCCATGACAACACAGATAATATCAGAAACATTGTGTTGAGTCACACAAAAGCATGCATCTTTAATACTTACATGAAGTTCTAGGAAAAAGGATCAGCTGATAGCATAATGGTTACATCACTGGACCCCCACGTAGTCAATCACAGTCTGATTCACGGACCTGTTGGCTTAAAACTCTTGCTGGGCACATGTGTGTGCATGCCCAAAATCCTGAGAGAAGCAACTGCTTCATGGCCTTGCCCCCTTGAGGATGGGTGAGTTTTGTCTCTCTATCTCTGTCTTTCCAGTGAGCACATGTGGCCTATAACAAAAATCTCTTTCTAAAAAAGACTAAAATTGAAAAAAACTAGAATAAACAAATTTCACCTAGGATGAATGCAGCATTTGACTGGGTAAGGTCACTTTCTGGGGTAACATAACATTTTTTATATCTAGAAGGGGGGTTATATAATACTGCTATTTTATGTGCTATATGTATTTAGTAAAATTAGTGAACATGTTAGGGAGTTGTACATTGTGCACAAGATAAATTAAAAACACCTGTAAAAAAAAATACTGAATTCTAGCTAGTGGCACAAGTATGTCTTTGTCCATGGCCAGCCCGTCTCCCTCACTACTACCACAGCAGCTCATTTGACACATACTAAGTCCAGATGGAGGTAAAGCAAAGCAACTCTGCCTCATATGTAGTACCAGCAGCTCTTAGGAGACCTTTCTCCAAGCCTTCCACATCCTGTCTCTGATTCTCAGAACTCTGCAAGTTAAGTAGGACCTAAATATTCAGGATTTAGGAGAATCTCTGGGAGTGAAAAAATGAAAAAAAAAATTCACTCAGGGTCACATAATTGGCAGAAGGCAGAGTAGTCCCCATCAACTCAGCCTGCAAGCCCCTCCTTGTACCCCTCTGCGTCATTTACTAGAGGGCTTCTCTTCACTGGACGTGCTCAGGAAAAACTTTGGTCTTTAGCTTTAAACACTTACGACTTCTGCAGGAGCCACCATAGATGGTGAGCTTTGAATGATTAGAAGCCTGTAGTCTCCTGTGAAAGATTTTGCTTTATGAAAAGTAAAGACATGCTGAACACACACAGATGTCACACACCTTGAATGAGGCTAGAAGAGGGCACCACGTGAAAACATACATTTTCCAGAAATCCTTCCATGAGTCTGGCTTCAGTATTTACCTTTTCCTTCTCTGGGTCCTTGGGAGAGATGAAGCTGTTTGCCATGGGCACTGCAGAAAGTCCTGTGTCGGCTAAAGGCCAGAGAAGGAGCTGGAGTTTAGTCTGACTTTCATGTTCTGTGCACAGGATAACAAACCCTCCATGCTTCCTTTGCCATCTACCTTTTCCTTCCACACTCAGAGAGAAGAAGGTTTATCAGGGCCCTCAAGTGTCCCCTGAGGACAATGGGAAGTCTGTGCCTTCGACCTTGAAGGAGACTCCACAGAAACAAAGTGTAGGGGTTTTCATAACTCATCAACCAACAGTAGATCAGTGAGGGCTCAAACTTGAAAGCAATATTGAAATGGGTTCCTAATGCACATAGAAGCATTTACCATTTAAGCAAAGGAAATATTTGGAATGAGAAAAGCCTTGAGGAAGAAGAATGTCCACAAAACCTCAACATGAAGAGCACCAGTGCTCTCCTTTCAACCAGAGAGAATTTTTAAAATGTTGGTCCATGTATAATCTGCCTGCCACATCTGACAAGGAATTGTATAAATATTCATGAGCAGAGACAGACTTAAAGAGGCTAGCAATAAGAGTAATGAGGGCAAGACAATACTTTGGGGTTTAGCTGAAAATGTTAGGTAGGGCTCAAATTTACAATGTTAGCAGAGTGAACTTACATAGAAATTTAATTACTAATGAGTTCTTAGGTTCACAGTAAAAAATGAAAACAGAAAAAGCAAAGGAATCACCAAAAACTCTAAATAAGTGCCTATTTTTTTTAAAAGAGATTTTATAGAATGTTTCTCCAGGAAGTCAATCCAAGAAAAAAATGTCCTTGATCAGGACCTCTAGGCTCCATTCTGAAATGTTGTTGGTGTAGTTTTTTCAAGTAAAAAAGTAAAATAATACGAAGCCTTCACCACTGAATCAAGATGGGACAGAAGACCTGACACATTTTCCCTTAAGCACACTGTTCAGATGAGACTACCTAAAGGTGGGGTGATTGTCAGCAGTCACTGGCGGGGCCTGAACTCCACCATTCAAAGAAGATCCTCCCTTGGGGCCAGCAGTTAGCAAAACGGCTATGTCGCTGGACTCCCATGTAGTTGACCACGGTTCGAGTCCCGGACCCGGTGGCTTAAGCTCACTCTGGGCGTGTGTGCATGCGTGCCCATGATCGCGAGATGAGAATGGAGGAGAAGTGGTTGTGGCATGGCCATTCCCCCTGGGGGGTGATTTCTTGCTTTCTGTCTCTGTCTCTGGCGATTTTGCACACACACAAAAAACAAAGAAGACACTCCTCAAATGGCCATCGGGTAGACAGAATCACAATGCCCTGGATTAAGAAGCAGGGTGTACAAATTTTGCAGCACAATCCGAGCTGTCCACTTCATAGCACTCTTCTACCTCCCTGTGGAGTGATGTCCATGCCATGTCTTCCCAGCACTGGTCTCTGGAGCCTGTGTCCCTCTGGCATCCTCTGACTGTGCACTGTCACCAACCTTGCAAACATTGAAAGAATGGAGTTGATAATAATTAACCCTTTATTAGTCCTCAAGAACAAGCATGAAAAATGTCATCACAGGGACCAGCAGTTAGCGAAATGGCTATGTCGCTGGACTCCCACGTAGTCGACCGTGGTTCGCGTCCCATACCTGGTGGCTTAAACTCATGCCGAGCACGTGTGCATTCATGCCCAAGATCCCAGGAGGAGAAGGGATTGTGGTGTGGCCACCCCCTGGGGGGTGATTTCTCAGTTTCTATATCTCTGTCTGTCTGTCTGGCAAGTGCACACGCCCTATAGCAAAAACCACTCAAAAAAAAAAAATGTCATCACAGGCCAGCTGCAAGGCCATAGTAATGCTGCAATGCTTTACAATGGCAAAGCACATGGGAGGGTTGCCAATTCAAACCCCAGGATCTCCCTCTACATGCCAGATGTGTGCACATGCCCATGTTCCTGGCTGAGTTAGTCTGGGTTAGATAGCAGCAAGAAGACCCTGTGAAAGAGCCTGTCCTGTTCACTTTTTGTCTGTCTCTTTTGCTGTCTCAAGAAAAAAATGAATAAATTTCAAACTAAATGTCTCAGTATTGTACCTGTTCTCCAAGTATAAGGTCTTCCCGGGCTGCGTTGTCACTGCCTCCTCCATTGCAGAAGCCCTAAGCTGCAAAAGAGAAGTACGTCCATGTGCAGTCATGGCTGACAGTGACAGTGCACAGAGGATGGGAAGGAAAGAATCTTACTCATGGTCCTGAGCCATTTTCTCATACATGGTCTTCTGAAAAAGCAAATACATCAAACATCATGTTTTGAGTTTTTTTTGTTTGTTTGTTTGATTTTTTTTTTTTCCCAGAGGGTGCATGTGCTCGCCAGAAAGACAGAGACCAGAGAGAGAAAGTGAGAAATCACCCCTCCCCTAAGGGGTTGGTCACACCACTGTCCCTTCTCCTCCATTCTCCTTTTGGGATCTTGGGCACGCATGCACACACATCCTGCGTGAGTTTAAACCACTGGGTCCGGGACTCGAACTGCGGTCGACTACATGGGAGTCCAGCAACATAGCCATCACGCCAACTGTTGGTCCCAAAAATGTATATTTTGCATTGTATAACCTTTTAAACAAGGAAATCTTTAAAAAAAATACTGAGTTTTTAATTTATGGAGGAAGCAGAGTAATGTCTGCAACTGAGTTTGAAATGCTCCCCAAATGTGACTCCTATTGAATCAAAGTCCCTTCTTGCAACTTCAAAACAACTTTATTGAGATATGATCACATACCATATTATTCCCATCACTAAAGCATATAATCCAACAGCTTTTAGTATATTCACAAATCTTTTTCCTTAATGCTCTAGAGTTATTATGTTTGGGGTCCCATTGTGTCAACCTCACTGGACTCGGACCAAGTTGAACTGGATGTGGACATGTGTGAGCAAACCTCTTCAGACAGGTCAGGAAAGTTACTGTGATCCTAGATAACCAGGGAAAGACCCCCGGTGGCACTGTTATGAGAATCATGGTATGAAACTGCCCAATCAGAATGACATACATAGTTAAATGATAAATGCAAAGAGCCATCACATACCTTGCAAAGTTATTAAAAAGGAAAAAAGGAATAAAAATATTTTTAGAAAGACACAATTTGAGAGATTTTTGTCTTCAGGAAGACTTCCTTGCAAGAGGTGTAAAATGGGTTCTTTGGATTGAAGAAAAACAACAGAGATCAGCAACTTGGGTCTGCATAATGAAAGAAAAAACAGTGAAAGAAATAACAATAGAGAAGGAATAAAGAGCAGTAATAGTTTAATCTCATTCTTAACTGACTTGTCATATAAATATTTGTTCAATATATTAGTCAAAAAGAAAAGTGATAACAGCAACAATTAACGATAGCCTAAGGATAAATGAATGAGGGCAATGTGCTAAGAGATGGAGGGGGAGAACTGGATAGAGTTTGCCATCAGACCACATAAAATAAAACTGGATGTCAATAAGAGAAAGTAAATAAACCCCAAAACTTACAGCCAACTGAACTTTGACAATGAACACAAGACAATCTAGTGGGGAAAAGAAAGTCTCTTCAGTAAATGGTACTTGAAAAGGTGGATATTCACATGCAGAAAAATAAAACTAGACCACTATCTCTCACCACAAAAATCACCTCAAAATGGATCATCAAAGGTCTAAACATAAAAGCTCAAACTACAAAACTACTGGCAATATTCCACTGAAAAGCTTCTGCACAGCAAAGGAAACAATAATCAGCTTAAATGTTAAGCACATTGAGCCAGACTATGAAAGACAGACATTGTTACATCCCCACTCAGAGTATACCAGATGTCTGCACTTTATGGCAGAAACTGAAGAACTGGAAGCTATAACTACAAAGACAGCAAGGGTGGGTATCAGAGACTGTATCAAAGAGTATGGAGAGTTGGGGGTGGGAAGAGGAGGTAAGGAAGGAAAATTAACAGACACAGGAATGGAAAGTTACCTGTTGACAATGATGTGTTAGTAATATCCTTGACTTGCTTGATAGGCAATACATGTATGCTTTGTGAAATGATATTGTATGCTGTAAGGACGTACAATAACCAAATGTAAATAAAAATATATAACAATGAGCACAAAGAACTTGAATGGGCATTTTCCAAAATATTAATATTTCAATATCACAATCATCAGTGAACTGCAAATTAAAACCACAAACAGTTACCATGTCTCATCTGTTAGGATGGTTATTAATAAAAAGATAAACTGTGTCAGCTACGATATGGAGAAAAGGAAATCCTTGTACAGTGTTGGTGGTAATAAAAACTGATACAGCCATTGTGGGAAACAGTAGCAGTTCCTCAACACATTAAAAATTGGGCTACTCTGTGATACAGAAATCCCACTTTGGGGTATATATTCAAAAGAAATTAAAGCAGTCTCTAAGGGCTGTCTGCACTCTGGAATTCACTGCAGCACTCTTTGTAATAGCCACAATATGGACAATAGTGAAGTATCTACTGACAAATACTGAATTGTCATAAAAGTCATGAATAATTTTTTTCTATTTTTCTATACAAAGATGCATCATGACTTTTCTGACAACCCCATTATATACATAAAGTGTTTTGTATAAACACACACACACACACACGAGTATTACCTAGCCTTAAAAAAGGAAATTCTGCCATTTGTGACAATACTGGTGAACTTGGAGGACATTGTATTTAGTGAAATAAGCCAGACTCAGGAAGACAAATATCAGGATTACACTTAAATGAAATAAAAAACTGTCAGTAGTAGAGCACAAAGAACTTGAATGGACATTTTCCAAAATATTAATATTTCAATATCACAATCATCAGTGAACTGCAAATTAAAACCACAAAGAGTTACCATGTCTCATCTGTTAGGATGGTTATTAATAAAAAGACAAACTGTATTGGCTGGGATGTGGAGAAAAGGAAATCCTTGTACGGTGTTGGTGGTAATAAAAACTGATACAACCATTGTGGGAAACAGTAGCAGTTCCTCAACACATTAAAAATTGGGCTACTCTATGATACAGAAATCCCACTTTGGGGTATATATCCGAAAGAAATTAAAGCAGTTTCTACGGGCTGTCTGCACTCTGGAATTCACTGCAGCACTCTTTGTAATAGCCACAATATGGACAATAGTGAAGTATCTACTGACAAATACTGAATTGTCATAAAAGTCATGAATAATTTTTTTCTATTTTTCTATACAAAGATGCATCATGACTTTTCTGACAACCCCATTATATACATAAAGTGTTTTGTATAAACACACACACACACACACGAGTATTACCTAGCCTTAAAAAAGGAAATTCTGCCATTTGTGACAATACTGGTGAACTTGGAGGACATTGTATTTAGTGAAATAAGCCAGACTCAGGAAGACAAATATCAGGATCACACTTAAATGAAATAAAAAACTGTCAGTAGTACCAGGAACTGCAGAGTGGGCAAAATGGAGAGATATCGACCAAAGGAACACTGCATCAGCTATGCAGGGTGAAATCAAAGATCCGCAGGGTCAGTGTACAGTGTGGTGACTGAGTTAATAACACTTGTTTACTTGAAATCTGCTGCGGAATTAATCTTTATTTATTTATTCCCATGCACACATACAAAAGGGAAGTAAGTAAGGTAAAGGACAGGTTAATTAGTTTGTCATGGTGATCATTTCCCAATGCATGCCTTGACAGTTTACGAACAACTTTCAAAGTTTCAAAATACTGAATTTTAAAGATAATGTTTAAAATATATCGTATTAGTTTGTATAATTTTATAACTCTATAACAACAGAAGCAGTATGGTTTCAAATACATTTAGAGTGCAGACACTTGGTATATATTAAGTGGGGACATACAATGCCTCTCCTTCATAGCATGGCTTGCTTCACTCAGCAGTAAGTCTTCCATATTCATCCACTTCTTTTCAAAAGCCAGGGTTTTGTTGTTTTTTATGGATGAATAGTATTCCATTGAGTATATGTGCCACAGTTTTTCTAACCATTCATCAGTTCGTGGGCATTTAGGTTGTTTCCATGACTTAGCAAT
>NW_006159955.1:55916-61373 GCF_000334495.1 Tupaia belangeri chinensis
GTTTCTGGCTGTTACTTCTTTAGTTTTCCTGGAACAGTACTTTCTTCAGGGTTTCATGGAGAGCTGGCCTGGTGCTGGCAAATTCTTTCAGGTTTTGTTTGTCTGAGAAGATTTTAATCTTTTTTTCCCATATGAAGGATAATCTTGCAGGCTACAATAACCTTGGTTGAAATTGTTTCTCTCTTAACACTTTCAGTACATCTTCCCATTCTTTCTTTGCTTGCATTGTTTCTGTTGAGAAGTCCGGTGTTAGCCTGATGGGGTGAGCTTTGTAAGTCACTTGTCATTTCTCTCTTGCCAGTTTTAGTATCTTATCTCTATCTGTGGTCTTAGCAAGTCTGGCTATGATATGCCTTGGGGAAGATCTTCTTGGGTTGATTCTATTTGGTGTCCTTTGTATTTCTTGGATCTGGATGTTTGAGTCCCTCTCTATGCTTGGGAAATTTTCTTCCAAGATTTCATAGAATAGGTTTTCCATGCTCTTATTAGTTTCTTCATCTTCTGGGATACCAATTATTCGGATGTTAGGACGTCTAATGGAATCTAGTAATTCTTTATGTTGTCTTCATGTTTTTTTTGTTATTTTCTCTATCTTTTTGGTGGTTTTCTCTAGGTCAGAAGTTTTATCTTCTACATCAGAGATTCGTCCTTCAGCATGGTATAATCGACTTTTAATACTTTCGAGAGAGTTTTTGATTTCCTGTATTACAGACTTCACCTCTAATAGTTCCATCTTATTTTTCCTTAGCATTTCTTCCTTCATATCGTTGAAGGATTTTCTCATCTCCTGTAGTTCATTGTCTCTTTTCTGTTCAAGTTCATAGTACTTGTTCAACATGAATGTTCTAAACTCTATATCAGACATTTTGGTAATGTCCTCTATTTTTTTAAGAAAAGGAAAGGAGTTACTGTGTTCCTTGGATGGAGACATATTTCCTGCTTTATTCAGGCCTGAGGTTCTTCTACTTCTAACCATTGGGAGATGTGCCATTGAAAGATGTGTTCCCTTTGAAAAACATTTTACCAGAACGTTTATTCGAATAGGAGCAAGTGTGTTTTCTTTCTGATGTAGAATAGAGACAGCCAAAGTCTCTCTTCAATTGTCTTTAGTAATGTAGTCCAAGAAAAAGTATTCTCTTCAGGTGTATAAAGAAATGTATCTCCTTCTTTGCAGGTGGTTCAGTGAAATGAAGGATTCTAGAGAGTCTTAAAATGCTAGAATGTTTTCAGATTGTAATTCTAGACCTATCTAGACAGCCAGGGATGGTGTAGATAAAGGAAGTGAGGACTGAATAAATGGGAAGAAAATAATATGTAGAATAAAGAAAAAGTCACGCACCACACTAGTGTCAGGGGTCAAAAGATGGGAGTGTGGTGTGGTAGAACTGAGGGTGTTCCTGTGTGTTAATTAGAAGAGAGTAATTTACAAATGAAAGACATGGGTAAGGGGACAGAAAGAGAAAGGGAGCGAAAAAAAGAAAAAAAGATGTGTACCTGGCTCAAAAAGGGGTGTCTAGCTTTGGGGTCCCGGGGCTGAAGCTACTGGGGGCAGTTCTCCCTCGAAGATCCTGGCCCAGGGGTCAAAAGATGGGAGTGTGGTGTGGTAGAACTGAGGACGGTCCTGGCTGAAAGAGGGGTGTCTGGCTTGGGGGTCCCGGGGCTGAAGGTATTGGGGGCAGTCCTCCCTCGAAGATCCTGGCCCAGGGGTCAAAAGATGGGAGTGTCCTAATCAGGTCTTACCATAAATTATGGTGTCCAGTTCTTCTATACAGAAATCTTGGCTCTCCACATCTATCTTGGTTCATGAGAGAGCTGCTCTCTGAGAAGGAAGAAGTGAACAGAACAGATGAACAGAATTCCACTCTTTTTAATAAATTTGAAGTATCTGATTCTGATCTGCTTCACACAGGCATTTTTACTGTTGTTCTGGTGGTGAAGGATGCTCTACTGTGGACATGCCAGGTGAGTATTCCCATGGGTCTTGCAGGTAGCCTCTATGTAGTTAGTGTTCACCTCAGTGTCCAGGAAAGAGATGTCCAAATGCAGACAGCCTGTATAACTTCACCTTGGGTGATTGGCTTGCCTATATTTTGGAGGTGTCATCACCATGGTTCCTCCACTCCAAGCTATAGTCCTCTGCTCATGTGGACTAGTCCTCATAATCAGTAATGCAGGTGAGAGAACATAAATGTCCTTATCTTTTACACCTCGTGAAATTTCTCTGAAGTCAAAGATTGGTCCAGGCAGTCCCAATCTCCACAAATAACTAAAGAATTTCTGTTCCACAAACCACCAAAGATATATTGGGTTGATCTGTGACAGCCCTCAAGATTGCATTAATAAACAAAATGGTAGGGGAACATGTAGGAAATGTTGAGCCTTAGAAACCAAAATATTCTGTCTATGAGCAGGGCAAGCCATCTTCTTTAGTGAAAGGGAGAGAATGGCAAAGACAGAGATGTCATCATGTTCAGTAGCAGCTGTGGTAGAGTGAGTCAGTGCTCACTTTTTCCACAATACAGGAGATTCTTGACTTTGCCTCAATTCTGGTTGTCAGAACAGATGTGCTTGGGCTCATCTTTCTGCTGGGCTGGGACCCCATGTGCAAAATACACCTGTATTCTGCTCAACGGAACACTCTCCAGAAATAGAATACCTCAGGAAGACACAGAAGACCTCTCAAACCCCACATCAGGGGCTGATAGAAGATGGGCAGTGGGACAAGGAAGAACAGAAACTACATACAGGAAAATTCCAGAGGATGAAAAAGAAGATGATGTTCAAGAACATATTTCCAATAAGAAAAAGTTATCAAGGTAAGAGGCATACGTTGGTATACAAGATGGTCTCATTTTCACAACAGGAAGGGCTAATGTCCTATCAAGAAATCTGTTTATGTTCTGATATTCTTGATGTATTCGTGATTACGAGCAGAAGAGTGAAATTCTTTTGGACTATATTTTCACCAAAGTAGAGACTGAAACCTTTCCATTAATTTCTCAAGTTTACAAAACCAGAGCCAATCTCAGAATTTCCTATACTCAAAGAAACCATTTTTTTTCTCCCCTAAATAAACAGACTCAAACGAGACCCACTTCTTTCTGCAAGATTTTCCTTGGTTTTAGGTAGGAATTTTTGGAAAGAAAATGCAACTAGACTGAAATTTCCTGTTATATCTCCATATTCAGAGAAGATCTTCAAATTGCATGATCTTTCTGAGATAGCAGTGCATCAAGGTCTTTTATTACCTGGGACCCTGGAAGCAAAGTAGTACCAAATTGCACTGGTATTTTTGTTTCACTCTGTGTTTTCTGTTTGGTTTTGTTTTTGGTTCTTGCCATAGGGTGTACGCACTCACTAGAGACAGAGGGAGTGTGACAAATCAGCCCCCATGGGGGAATGGCTATGCTGCAATTCTTTCTCCTCATGGGACTTTCAACAGGCACACACTCATGCCTCTTATGATTTTCAAGCTCCTGTGTCTGGCACTCAAACCACGGTCAGCCATATGAGAATCCTGTACCTCCTGCTAGTTCTACACTGGTGTTTCAACGAGTGTCATAAATATCTTCATTGGCTTCCTCGCATGACTGTTTCTCAGTGAAATGGTGTTGTCTCCTTCTCACCTGTGTGTGCTCTTTCAGGACCCTGAACAATTGCTGCTCTATCCCTCTAACTCCATCCACTCTACCTGTCCTGCTGCAGCCACTCACCGTCCTATTCAGAGGAGGAAGATGCTTTGTCCTGATACTTTGACATCCATTTTGCCTTCTGTTACTTTTCACGTGCACATCTAAGCAGGACTCATTTTAAAATGTTGCATCCATGGGGCCAACAGGTGTTATCATGGTTAAGGGACTGGATTTCCAAATGGCTGACTGCAGATGGAGGCCCGAATCTGGCAGCTTTCAATTCATGCTGTGTGTCCATGCCCCAAATCTCCAAATGAGAATGGGGAAAAAGAGGAGTGTGGCATGGCCATTCCCCCTATGGAGATGATTTCTCCATTTTTGTTTGTCTCTCTATCTCCCCCACAAGCACATGCACCGTAAGAAAGATTCTCTTTCTTTCAAAAATATAGGTCTGTCCAATTCTTGTGTATTCCATTTTTGATTCTCCATATTTCCCTTGGTTTTAAGGAGAGGAATGGAAAAAACAAATCAGTATCAGCAGAACTCCATAGAAGAGAATTCGACTATTTTTAGTAAATCGCACGTGTCTGGCTCTGACCTGCCTCACAACATGGATGTTTTCTGGGCTGCTGGAGGTGAAGGCTGTTCTACGATGGATGTAGCAAGTGAGTATTCCCATGTGAAAGAGACTAAGGGTACCATGGGAGAGCACTTTCCCTAGGCGCTCAGACCCTATGTACACACCTTAGCTTGAGTAAAAATATAGTAGGATGTTTTAAACACATATATCAAGCCCATTTCTCTTAGCTTTCCTCCTACTCCCTGGCCATCTGTCACCCTGACACTCATTTGCAAATGCATGAAATTGGAATTAATAAAAACTAATATGGGCGGCGCCTGCATGACTGGGCCTGCGCGGCGGCAGTGGTGCCTGTGTGGCTGGGCCTGCGCAGTCGGGGCTCTGCTCCGCGTTCCGCTGCCTCTCCGAAGTTGGTGTGTGGCCTCCAGGTCTGCGCGTGGCCGCCAGGACTGCGCCTACCTGTGACCCCCGGGCCTGCACGTGGCCCCCAGGCCTGTGCGTGGCCGCTGGGCCTGCACATGGCCACCGGGCGTGCACGTGGCTGCTGGGCCTGAGCATGACTACCGGGCCTGCGCGTGGCCACTGGGCCTGTGCCTGCACATGGCCACCAGGCCAGTGCGAGGCCGCCAGGCCTGTGTGTGGCCACCGGGCCTGTGCCGGAGCGTGGTTGCCGGGACTGCGCGTGGCCCTCGGGCTTGCGTGTGGCCGCCAGGACTCCGTGTGGCCACTGGGCCAGCGCGTGTCTCCCGGGCCTGAGAGTGGCTGGGGGGTGCCTCAGTCCTCTCTCGTTGCGTGGCCGCCGGGCCTGCGCGAGGCCGCCAGGCCAGTGCGTGGTGGCGGGGCCTGTGCATGGCCCCTGTGCCTGCACGTGGCCACTGGGCCTGAGGCTGGCCGCCGGGCCTGCACGTGGGCCTGTGCCTGCGTGTGGCCATCGGGCCTGTGCATGGCCACCGGGCCTGCGCCTGCGTGTTGCCGCCGGGCCAGCACATGGTCCCCAGGCCTGAGTGTGGCCGCCGGTCCTGTGCGTGGCCCCCGGGCCTGCTCGTGGCCCCCTGGCCTGCTCGTGGCCACCGGGTCTGCACGTGACCGACGGACCTGCGCGTGGCCGCTGGGTCTGGGCGTGGCCGTTGGGCCAGCGTGTGGCTGCCGGGGCCAGCGCATGGCTGCTGGGCCTGCACCTGCGCGTGATCCCCTGGGCCTGCGCGTGGCTGCCGGGCCTGCCCGTGGCCCTTGGGGCCGGGCTTG
>NW_006159955.1:62322-66603 GCF_000334495.1 Tupaia belangeri chinensis
TGGGGAATCAGGGATGGCAAAACAAAAGGCAAGGTATGCAGGATGTAAGAATTGGAAAATTATTTGCTGAGAACATGTATGTTGATGTGCTTGATTGAGCCAATGCACAGTGTATTTTGGATGGAAAATTCATTTGTGTGTTGTGATGGTGTATAGTGAATTAATGTAGAAAATGAATAAATTTAAAATAAAAAAATTTTAAAAAGGCCTAGAGAAAAAAATAATAAAATAAAAAAATAAAAACTAATATGAAGAGAATTAGAGTATCTTGGCAAACTCTAACACTCACTAGTATATGAACACAAAGGGATGGACTTTTTCTTTTGTTGGGAAATTTCATTTCATTGTTTGATGTGCTAGTTGCCACATCAAACAACGTTCTGTGAGCACCTGTGGCTGTACATGGTGGGAGGTTATCTTTTGGGTTGTCATTATTATGAGTGCTCAGCCTCAAGTGACACTTCTCTCTTCCTGGTTGGTGGGCCTTAAAAAGCAGTCATCTGTGTGTGAGTGCATAAGTACCATTATCTTTATCTGTGCCTGAACCTTCCCTGAGTAGAAGGATTGACTCAGGCAGTCTCAATTTGCATAAACAGAAGATACTCTCCTATGAAGTAGTAAAAGTGTATTTGTGCAATCTTTGCAAAACTCATGATTGCATTATTGAACAAGTGTTGGGGAGAACATGTAGAAAATGAGCATTGACACCTAGAATGTTCTCTCTATAAACAGGGCTGGCCATCATTAATCAATGAAACAAAGGGCTTTGCAAAGACATAGATGCTACAGCAGATGTGGTAGAGTGAGTCAACCCACTTTTCCCACAAATACGAGCCCTTCCTTGCCTTTGCTTCATTTCTGCTTGTGAGCACAAAGGTTCTTGGGCACACCTTTCTGCTGGGTTTTGATTCCATGGGTGAAACAGACCTGTACTATGCTTAACAGAACACTCTCCAGGGACCAAATGCTCCAGGAAGACTCAGGTCTCCTCTCAAAACCAAATTGAAGGATTGATAGAAGAGGAAGAAAAGGAGAAGTTAGAGCACAAGCAACATAGAGGACAATTCCAGAAAATGATAAAGATGATCATTGTGTTTAAGAACGAATGCATTCCCAAAAAGAAAAAGTTACCAAGGTAAGAGGCATACATTGGTATATGAGATGACCTCATTTTCACAAGGATAGAAGGCCAATTGGCAAGTCAAGTGATGTCTTGTCTAGAAACTTGCTTCACCTTGGATGACCTGGTGAAATTGATGACTGCATGCAGAGGAATGGACTTCTTTTGGAAAATGTTTTTTAGCCCAAATTTGAGAGATGGGAACCCTTCTATGAATTTATAATGTTTAGAAACCCTGAATCAATTTCAGGGACTTCCTACACTCAGGGATTATCTGTTCTCCCCTAAGTAAACATACGTAAAAGAGATACACTTTTCTGAAACATTCTCCTTGTTTTAAGGGAGGCATTTTAGGGCAGGGCAGATATAAGACCTAAGCCCAAAATTGCTATTACACCACAATATCCACAGCAAAAGGTCTTCAAATACAAGCCATGTGGAAGAGAGTAATGCATCAAGAGCCTTTATTCTCTGAGCGCCTGGAAGCAAAGGGGAACAAAATTGCACTGGAGTTATAACAAGTGCCATGGCTTTCTGCTTATTGCAGTTGTGCACACAGATATGGTAGTGTCTCCTTCTTCCTCTGTGTTCTTGGCCGGGGCACTTAGCACCTGCTGCTGCCCATATCTGTACCTGCCCTCGACCCATACACATGGCAGCCCCCCTCTGTCCTCATCAGAGGAGGATACATTTTTGCTTTTTTTCCTCTGCCCTCTATGACCTTTTGCTTCGACACCTGATAAAAACACACCATAACACTGCATGTCTTAATCTCCATGTTCAGTATTCTGCTCTACATTTATCTCTGGATTAAAGAGTGGGTTTCTATCTGGAAAGAAAGAAATGAATCAAGTAAAATAGAATATAAGTGAGCCAAATTAAACTAATTTTCACAAACTTGAATCATCTGACTTTGACTAGCCTCATAAAATGGAAGATAGAGGGAAAAAATTAAATGGAAACCAAAAGGGAAAGTTGCCTATTGATGACAATGTGAAGGGTAATATCTGTGACTTGACTAATACACTGTATTCGCTCTGGGTAAAAACCATTTTATATGCTATAAACGTGAGCCGTTATTAAATGTAAATTTTAAAATATGTTTTGGGAGCACCAGATGGCATAAAGTTTATGTTGCTGCATTCCCACCTAGTAGATCATGGTTCGAGACCCAGAACTTGTGGCTTAAAACTCACATTAGGCCTGTTTCTCTGCCCAAATTCCTGAGAAGAGAATGGAGAGGGAACTGTGGTATGGCCATCCTCCCTGAAAGAGTGATTTCTCACCTTCTTCTCTCTGTCTTTCTCTATCTCTCCATTGAATGCACACACCCTATAGCAAAATCTCCTTTGCAATTTAGCAGTCTTCAGTGTGTTTGTATGCCTTGTGTTGGGAACATAAATATACATATATATATTTAACATATATATATAACATATATATAACATGTAACTGTTACATATTTTTGGTGAACTAATTTTTTTAGAATGAATTTAGTGTCTTTCTTTCTTAATCATTTTAACCTTAGGGTCCATTTTGTCTGATGTCAGTATTGCAATTGTGGCCTTTTCTAAAACTTGTTTGAATGAAACAGGTTTTCCCAGCCTTTCACTTAAATCTATGTGTCAGTGAGCTCTGTTTCTTAGGAGAAAAATAAGAGAACGTTCTCATTTTTAATCCATTGAGCCAATCTGTGTCTTTTATAAAGTTGACGAATTTGGGAACCAGCAGTTAGTGTAATGGCTATGTCGCTGGACTCCCATGTAGTCGACTGCAGTTCGCGTCCCGGTTATTTATTTTTAGTTCTTTTGTGTTCTTTTCTATTTATCTCTACTTTTCCTCCTGTACCATTCCCTTAACTAATTCCTGAAGAGCCTCTCTGATGTTGGTGAATTTTCTCATGTTTTGTTCATGTAGAAATGATTTTCAAGGCACCGGTTCCAGGACACAAACCACACAGTCAGTTAGGTGGAATCCAGCTGCCCTGACATCCATGCCTCCTGCTGTCCCTCCTCCTCATATTTAATAGTTACTTCTCCATTCTTTTTGGTGGCTTGGACTATATTGGAGGTTTTGTCTTCAAGGTCAGGGGTTATTTTTTTCTCCATTGAAGAGGCCATGCAGACAACACAAGCTGGTAAAGAGGCTGTCTTCCATGGCCTGGGCTGGGAAGAAAGGGCAAGAAAAGGCCAGTGGTTTATTAACTTTCTTTGTGTTGTTTTTACTGATCTGTAGTTAATTTTTCTGCTGTGAGTTTTATTGTTATTGTGGTACTTTGTAAGGGTAAAATATAACCCCCCAACCATTATAATAAAGCCAATTGGTAATTTTGTATAAATGTGGTTTTTTAAGAAGAGGGTGGGAAGTTTAAGACTCCCCCACTTGTCTGTTTAAGCCAAAATGAACATATGTTAGGTCAAATTAGTATAAGCCAAAGTAGCATTAGTAGCATATAAAAACTAAGTTAGTTTAAGGCTAGTTTTATGTAAATACCCCTTGTTAAAGCTACAGGCTAAAGTTAGCTTTGCTAGGCAAAGTTAGCACATTTACCCAGAGATAAAACAGAAGAACTCACTTATTGACAGAGTCAGCAAATAAAACAAAAACCCATGGTTTTTTTAAGAAAGGAAAAGCCTGACTGGCAACAGACAGAATGAATAAACCTGAGGGCTCTGAAAAAGATGAACTATTTTAGCTGGGAGCTCTTATTTAAAGCAACAGGTAGCTTTTAATTACAAAGAATTTTTTTTATCTATGTGCTGTTGACTATGAAAAACTGTTAATAAAACATTTTGTGTTGTCTCCTGAGCTATAAGATTATCTTCTTTTCCCATATAAGATTATAGACTCACCTTTTACTGTTGTAATGTATGGATAGTCTATATATTAACTGTGTCTTTACTTAATAAGACAAAATTTTTATTTAGGTCTTTACAACCAGCAATGTTATCACCCTGGCCTGGGACTGAAGCTATTAAACATCCTACAAGCCCCTTTTTTAAAAGACCCTTTCCAGTAATCAAAATTTAAGAAGAAAATACAACAGACAAACAAACTTCTTCATCTTAAAAACTGTGATTGATTTTTACCTAATTTGACAAGACAAACAGCATGTTTTATAATTATTGTTTTTATGCTTTGTATACCCTGTTCCTTAGAGT
>NW_006159955.1:66921-69151 GCF_000334495.1 Tupaia belangeri chinensis
CTTTATTCTATTTAATACATACTGCTTAGCATTTTACATTTACTTTTTGCACAATTACTTTAGGTTTTTACTCAGTCTTGTGTATAAACATCTTGACTTTGTTTTTTTTTTCACTTATTTATAATAACTTTACAATTAATTTTATTTCTACTTCAGAGCACATCCAGTAATGTAATTGTGTAGTAATTTTTATAAATAGAATCTTATTTTGACACTTAATATTACCTTTTATGTGTATCTCAAATAAGGTATATTTTCTTTTTTTAACCTCCTCTACTGTGAAAGCAAAAATACTTAACATTTTATAAACATTAATCTCTATTACATTAAGTCAGGTATAAAATAAGTTTTAAATATTTGTTAATCATATATACATATATCAAATAAATGCATTTTATATTTCTTTTGACATTTACATTGGAAATGAGAACAATTGAATACTAAATGCTTGAGATAAAAATCCCCACATTAAATATCAGTTTGGCTGGAACCAACAGTTAATGTAATGGCTATGTCGCTGGAATCCCATGTGGTCAATTGCGGCTCAAGTCCTGGACCTGGAGGCTTGAAAAATCACACCAGGTGCATGTGCATGCATGCCCAGAATCCAGAGAAGAGAATAGAGAAGGGATTGCAAAATAGCCATCCCCCTGTGAGGTGATTTCTTACTTTCCTTCTCTCTCTCTCTCTCTGTCTCTCTCTCTTTATTCAGTGAGCACACATGCCCCATGGCAAAAACCTTAAAAAAAAGATTTTGTAAGAGAATAAATTTAGAAAGGAGAAAGCTGGAGAAACCAACAACACTAGAAACTTGAGGATCTCATAAGAAGGAAGAGAAATGTGACAATACAGGAAGGAGAAATGGTTCATGATCAGTAGGTAAAAGTTATTTAAGGCAATTGTCTATTTTATTTTACTTTTTATATCTAGGACACCTTGCACTTAGTATTCATATATCTTCTAATAATCCCCAAAAGATAACTTTTTCTTTTTTTCAGGAAAGGCTCAGGTTCTAGGTCATAGTCAGTTAAAACTCCTATGAGACTGTTTCCATATGTCCTGTGTATGTAATATATGTAATATGTATTGTAGATATAAAGAAAATCTGCACATAAATTTTACATACTAGAAATTGCAAGACCAACCCATGGCATGGTGGTTAAGGTGGCTACATCCCACATGGCCCACTACACAGTTCAAGTTATGGACCCAGCTGCTTGAGAAACCCACAGGGTACATGTGAGTGCATGTCAAAAAATCTTGAGGAGAAAGAAAAATGGAGAAGAAGGGATCGCAGTGCTCCCATGGACCATGCTAGTGTGGGGGGAGGAGCACTCTCTCCCTTTCCTCTTCTCTCTACATCTCTTCCTGGGAAGCGCACCTACACTGTGGAAAAAATCATTCATTTCTTTTCAATAATTATCTTATTTTATTTATTATTATTTTTTATTTCACCAGAGAGAGGGGGAAAGTGAGATAGCAAGGCACCAGGTCCAAGACTCGAACTATGGTTGGCCATGTGGGAGTCCAGCACCTTAACCATGACGCCACCTCCCAACCCTGGCAAAAAATACTTTAAAAAAAAAGAAAAAGAAAAAAAGAAATTATATCAGTACACTGATATAATGCTTGCATCATAAGTTAATTGACATATATCACTTGAGTTTCTTGTACATTTACATTTATCATTTGTTTCTCTTTCACTGTGATTTCTGGTTCACATATGTTCAGTGAATGTTTGTTATTGAGCTTCTTTTAGCCTAAAGATAGATATTTTAAATCTGTACTCAATATCACTAGTTATTAGAAAATTGCAACTTGAAACTATTCAATACATTGATAAACACTACTTAATATCCTCCAGAATGACTGTAATTTTTAAAAATATGTAACATGTCTTGGTGAGATCACAGAGAAACTGAAACCCTCATATATTGCTGGTGAGAATAAAACAGTGATGCCATGGGAACCAGCAGTTAGCGTAATGGCTATGTCGCTGGACTCCCACGTAGTCGACCGCGGTTCGTGTCCCGGACCCGGTGGCTTAAAACTCACGCCGGGCGCGTGTGCATGCGTGCCCAAGATCCCGGGAGGAGAATGGAGGAGAAGGGATTGCGGCGTGACCATCCCCCCTGGGGGGTGATTTCTCGCTTTCTGTCTCTATGTCTCTCTCTGTCTGTCTGGCGAGCGCACGCGCCCTACAGTGAAAATCTCTCCAAAAAAAAAAAAA
>NW_006159955.1:69357-70860 GCF_000334495.1 Tupaia belangeri chinensis
TCTTCAGATTTTGGGACACATGCACATGCACTGGTGTGTTTTCAAGCCACCCAGTCTGGGACTCAAACCTCAGTTGGCCGTGAGGGATACAACTACCTTAAACCTATATCATCAGGTAGACCAAAATCTTGCAATGATTAAATAATCACAACAATGTTTCTTATACCAAAGTAGTGAACAGAATTAATAAGTACACTCAAAGTTATTTAACAATGATTTCTTTAAATCTCTACAACTTCAAAATTACTGTCATCATTTGGAGTCCCTCTATCATTATAAGGCTTACTCTGTCTTCCATTCATAGTCTCTCCACATTAATTTTCTCCAGTTATTTCCTCATTTTGACTTTTTTTTTTTTGAGAGGTTTTTGCTATAGGGCATGTGCACTCGCCAGACAGACAGAGAGAGACATAGAGACAGCAAGCGAGAAATCACCCCACAGAGGGGATGGTCACGCCGCAATCCCTTCTCCTCCCTTCTCCTCTTGGGATCTTGGGCATGCATGCACACGTGCCCGGCATGAGTTTTAAGCCACCGGGTCCAGGATGCGAACTGCGGTCGACTATGTGGGAATCCAACAACATGCTCATTACACTAACTGCTGGTTCCCCTCATTTTGACATTTTTCAATCCCCTTCTTTTTTCTAATCAAAACGTATTCCCCTCAGCATAAGAAATGTTGAAGTTGGGATGGGAGGGTGGAGTGGTGGTTAAGGCGCTGGATTCCCACATGGCGGACTGCAGTTCGAATCCTGAACCTGGTGGCTTGTTTTCTCATTTTCTGTTTCAGACTCTCTCTGGTTAAATAACATAATAATAAAAATAAAATTAAACAAAGGAATAAATCTCTAAAAAAAAGAAATGTTTAAGTTAGTAACAACTCACTTTAAAAAAAAAAAATCTTCCATTGATCCTATCTCCTACAGTTAAGGCTTTTTCTTTCATTTGTACAAAATGTTCTTAGAAAAGGCAGTATACTTGGCAATCACATACTAAGTCATTACAATTTCATACCCAACACCTGCAAGCTACTGAAATTCCAAAAATATAACTTCTTTACAATCAAAAGCCTTTTAATATACTGTACTTTTGTTTCAGTGCTAAGGTTTCTTGATCCTTTACAAAATTCTTCATTTTTAATCCATTTTTCCTTAACCTAATAATAATATTTATGTATTTATGTGTCTATTTTTACCTCTCAGAATCTTTCAGAATCTTTTTTTCCCTTTTTTCTTCTTCTTTTTTTTTCTGTTATCCTCATTGGTTACACTGTTTTCTACCCATAAAATGAGGCTGTGCCTGTACTGATCCTTACATTTTCTGGAGAGATCTTGGCTTCTAATATGACCTCAAGGAAATGAGTACTGGATTTACACCTCTAGCTCAGAACACTATTTCTGAATTTTAGTTCTTAATTTTCAATCTCTAAGTGATATCTCTCCATCAATACCTTACCTAAAACAAGTATGACCAAACTCATCTTTCTGCCAAAACCATTTAAAT
>NW_006159955.1:72415-75787 GCF_000334495.1 Tupaia belangeri chinensis
AAAGATGGGAGAATGAACTCAATAGATAATTCTCCAAAGAAGACATATGGACAGCCCAAAACCACTGACACTTGATACAAAGTGGACAAACATGGAAGACTTAATGCTAAGCAAAGGTAACCAGACAATGAAAGACAGACTTTGTATGTACCCACTCAATATATAGTGATTGTCTGCACTCTACAGTAGAAACTGAAAGTTTGGAGGATATGCAAGCAGGGACGGTAATGGTAGATAGCAGAAAAAGGAAGGATGGAGTAATATAAATGTCGGTAATAGAGGGACAGAGGGCAACAGGGGAAGAAAAAAAGTACATTTAATTGACAAAAAAGATATCTGTAGATAAAAAAATGTCACAAACACTCAGGAAAAGTGTGACTTTCTCAAAAACTAAAACACAAGAAAATGAAACTTGTGCAACAAACCAACAAATTTGTGAAGAAATGACAAGACAAAGAGATCTCTAGCTTCACAGTAAATTCTACAGAATTCACTAAGAGATATAGGGGCCCTCCATGGACTGGAATGTTCTTCCTTAGAGTCCTATCTGTTAACTTCACTGACCCTCCCAACATGATGGAGAAATGGAGGAGAAGAGATTGTAGCATGACCACAGCACACTGGGGAAGGGGTGCTCACTCTCTCTCTCTCTCTCTTTCTCTGGGAAGTACACCCACTGGAAAATAAGAAAGAATATGAGAAATATTTCAGTATTGATTGGCATTGAGGTCATCCTTCTTTAATCACAATGGTATCCAGGATGGTGTGTGTTCCCTGCTCAGTGAGCAGGTAGCATGCCTTAGCTCCCCCATTCATGTGCTCTCAGCACACTGTACTACCCTGCCATTCATGTGAGAAAAATGAAATGGCGTGTAGGTGATCTCTAGTGTTGAACAAATTATTCCTTACAAAAGGTGCATGTGACTGGGAAAGGCTCCTGCTGTGAAACAATAAAAGAAAATAACTCTAATTATGCAGTAGTCAGGTGAGGAAGAAAATGGCCAAAATGCTGTGTGGGCCACAATGGTCTGGTAAGAAGTGGGTGAAAAAAATCAAAATTAGGAAAAAAATGTTTCGATAGATGAATGGATGGATTTTCATATGCTATATCTTTATTGCAAAATACTCATGATTGGCCAACTTAAAGATGACTAAAAAGCCAGCAGGTGTTGTGAAGTTTATGGCATTAGATCACACATGACCAGCTCTGTAGTTCTAGTCCCAAACCTAGTGGCCTGGAAACATGGCAGGTGTGTACATGTGTCTCTGTTTATATGTGCCCCAAATCCTGAGAGCATAAAGGGGGAGAATGTATTGTGGCATGGCTATCCCTGGGGGCTGATATCTGAATCAGTTTGTCTAACTTCAGCAAGCACATGTGCTCTATGACCAAAACAAAACAAAAAAAAGTACTTAAAGATTGTACAAATTTGGACAAAAATCATACAGGCATCTCCATCTCTGCCTCTGATGCCCCTCTGGGCTCAGCTTCACAGCTGTGAGGTCCCACAACCAGGGCCCCCATCCAGACCCCAGTGCTAGTCAGGACAGAAAGTGTCCAGGCACCTCCATCTCTGTCTGTCTCTGCTGCCCCATCACAAACCATCTGCTTTTCCAATTTTAACCCAGTTTTATTTTCTGCAATATGATTTCTGTTTTATTCTTTTTGTTCTGATTCTTTCCTTCTTTTCTCTTTGCCTTTTCTTCCTATTTCTGTTTCCTACTTTCTTTTCTTTTATCTTACTTTTCTTATTTTACTGCTTAGGCCTTACCTACTGCCTAGAGAAGTCTAGGTGCATAGCAGCTAAACATCTGAACATCGTGATGCCAGGGACCAGCAGTTACCGTAATGGCTATGTCGCTGGACTCCCACGTAGTTGACTGCGGTTCACGTCCTGGACCCAGTGGCTTAAAAATCACGCCGGGCGCATGTGCGTGCATGCCCAAGATCCCGAGAGGAGAATGGGGGAGATGGGAATGCGGCATGGCCATCCCCCCTGGGGAGTGATTTCTTGCTTTCTGTTTCTCTGTCTCTCTCTGTATTTTTGATGAGTGCATGCATCCTATAGTGAAAAACCTCTGCAAAAAAAAAAAAAAAAAAAAAAAAAAAAAAAAAAACACACGTTTGATGTGTGAGTGAACTGAATTGAAAAGTAAAAAAATAGCATTAGATTAACAAGTCTTTCCAAAATAAAAGGTTACTGAATGGAATAAACGAATGTATTTCTAAACTAGCACAATCATATTGAAATCTTGGAAAAAGCACTCGTGGAGCTAGTATGAAATTTATAATAAATATGAAATACAGTGTTAAGTGACATTAAAAATAAAAAAAGCAAACTAATGTAGAGGAGAAGCAAGGGAGTGATGTCTGGGTCCAGCAGAATGCATAATGATTACAATGAAGGACTCCCACATAGTTAAATGCAGTTCAAGTCTTTGGACCCAGCGTCATAAAACTTTTATCGGGCGCATGTGCGTGCACGTTCAATATCCTGAGAGAAGAACAAAGGAAAAGGGATTGTAGTGTGGCTAATGTAATCATATTGTTATCTTGGAAAGAGCAGTTGTGGAGCTAATGTGAAATACTTGAGGAACAAGTACGAAATACAGTGTTTAGTGACATTAAAAATTAAAAAGCAAGCTTATGTAGAGGAGGAGCTAAAGAGGGAATGATGTCCAATGTAATTTAGATGAATGAAAAGCCAACAGCTGCCCAGGAAGAGAAAACAAGCCAATTTAAAAATGAAAGGTAGGAAGAAGAATACTGAGAGAGGAAGACAGGAACATTTATCTACAATAACAGTATATTCACTTAGTAATACATCCTGCTCTTTGTCCCATACCCTTTAAGAAATTTGAAACAAGTGGATAAGATCCAAAAGAATTTCATTACAGTGTTACCTTTGTGCATCACAAAGATTTACATTTTCACTAGAGGGGAAGGATTAAACTGTGTTTAATGATCAAGAAATGGTTGGTTGACTTCTTAAGCCAATAAGAAAATAAAACTTGGGAAATTATTTTCACCTTGGTTATTTTATACACACACAAAAATAAACCATGAAAACTAGACTGAAGATTTTGGGGAAAGAGCTAGGTCTGTAGGATGAGAAGAGAATACCCATGTATACTGTCACTGTGATTACACTAGTTCAGTATTATGGACAGCATCTACTGAGGTTGGATCCCTAATGGTGGCGACTTTCAAAAGAATCAAGGTGGCCTGGTGATCAGCATGACCTAGTTGGTCAGAAGGCAGAGGCTCATAGGATTCCATGACATCCCCCACCTTCTATTTCTGTTACTGTAACTGCAGGCTGTTACCTGGCACCATGAGCCCTACCTCTCTCACTCCTGTTGGAGACTGAG
>NW_006159955.1:75977-86476 GCF_000334495.1 Tupaia belangeri chinensis
AATTGGCGGCTACTGCCTACTCACTGGCCAACCAGCTGCCGAAATCCAGTAAGTTCGCTGGGGTCACCATAACCAGTGCAATGAATGATAGCCTGTCCTCTTTCTGATAAACTTCAGACATGATTCTTCTCTTCTCCTCATCAAGATAAACTGTATTCTGTCATACTCCTCGAATGGAGGGAGTGGGGATTTTACCCACAATTGGATCAATGGGGAAACTTGCAAGATTTTAGTGAGTTGTAGGATGGGACAAGGGCTGAAACTGCAATTACCGGTTTCTGTTGTGGGCACAGAACTGCCTGTTGTTATTACATACCAGGCTTTTTGAAAAAAAAATTTTTAAGGTTTTTCTCACAGAGCACATGAGTTTAGAGGAGACAGAGACAGAGAGATAGGAAAGGAGAAATCACTCCCTCTAAGCAAGTGGGATGGGCCTTGCTGACATCCCTTCTCCTTTATTCTCCTCTCAGGATTTTGGATACCCCTGCATATGTGCCCAGCATAATTTTCAAGGCTCTGGGTTCAACATTCCAACTACAGTCAATGCTCTTTAACCACCATGCCATCTCCAGACACCTAGTTTAGATAATTTTTGTTAGGACACTCTGTAGGGTAGCAGAGCCTGAAGGCACAAAACATCACCATTAGCCTAAATGTCTGGGACTAATGAACTTCCATCCAACTCAAGCTTCTGAAGAGGCTGTTAGGAAAAGCATTTTTTAGTTACAATGGGAACACCAGAGTGACACTCCAAAGTACCAGCTGTAAAGGAGTGAAAAGATAAATTTGTAAAATGAACATTTTGTCTCTTAGTGACACCGTGAAGAGGGACTACCTTGGTTAAAGGGAAGTCCTGCTTTCAGGAGCATGGGATGTTTTTCTCATTAGACCAAAGAAGTCTTTTGATACTTCTTTTGTGAGAAAATAAAGGGTATTTCTGGACATAGCAGAAATACCCTGTCCCACCTTCTGTCTCTCCCTGAACCTCAGAGGATGCAGAACAGTCAGAAGGTCCCACATGGACCTTGAAGATCTGAGCTAGAAGAGGCCATAGTTAAGGCACCCGGACATCATGTTTACTCAAAGTCAATAGCATCAAGGTTCCCAGAGGAAACGGTGGAGCCAATGAGTATGTCCTGGCCAGCTGGAAATTTGAGGAGTCAAGTTTAGTATGACTTGTAATCTGATGTTTGCCAAAGAGAACATAATGTTCTCTGTTTCTATGGATCAGTTACATACTTTCCAGACTTCATAGTCCTTTCCACTAATCAAAATTTATACTGCCCACCATCATGGAACTGGTATTCTATCTTCAAATTGCTAAAAAGAATTAAACAAGACCCCATGTTTACAGTGAAATAGACGGATATGGGGCTAAAATCTTAACCTTTTAATATTTGCATACTTGATGAACGCAAGAGCTTTCATAGTCCAGAATAGGATTACTTATAATCCCATTTTGCTTTTCTGTTTCCCTCTTATACTGTGTAAAATATACCATCTGTACGTCTCAAGCAAACTTGGTTTTTATATTAGTTGAGCTCAATGAAGACATTTACTGTGCCCCTGGGGTAAAGCAGTGTGCCACTTACATACTGGGAGCAGAGAAATGTTAATGAAGGCTACTGAAAAGAGAGGGATATGGAGAGAGAGCATTGATGGGATGGGGAGGTGAGGTGTTATTGATGGAACATACTCTGATCAACTGGACTGGGGATAAATGTTCACACACACACTGAAATGTTCACTTTGTAAGCTAAATAATATGATTGAATTTAAATAAAAAATTTTTAAAAAGTGAAAAAAAAAGAGCTTACATATCTTCAACACAGATTGAGCCAAGATCATATTTCAGTGACAGCATCAATGGCAGACACCTAGAGGCTCAGCTTCTTGAAGAGGAAGCAGGAGACTGGATAGCACTGGTCACTGATTGTATCTCCTGATGACTCAAAAAAAAAAAAAAGGCATGTGGAGAATTTCCCCAACAGAGTGCGCTGATCACCAAATGTCATAGCTGAGTATCAGAAATTCTTGCCTTATGTCCCTCCCCTGGGTTTCACTTAGACAGTGAAAAAATAAAAGCAGCAGCTCTGCGATGGACTAGAAAAGCCTGCATAATGGGAGCTCGGGCAAGGAGTGTTTGAAAGGATCAGATCTCCCTGATGCATAGGGCTATAGGAAATATAGTGCATGGGGGAGGAGAGATAATTTTCAGATAATGACAGACCATTTACTGCACCTAGAGAGCCTAGTAACACATGAAGATACATCCCCCATGTGACCAAAATGACAGCTCTATGTACCTAATAAAGACATATTACCATCAATCTCAGAAATGTGAGACCCTTGATGCACTGAAGCTGGGAGAATGGCTATGACCAAACACCCAGAGAAGAGAACGGATCTCCTGTTAGGTGACCTAGGAAGAGGCACAGCAGAGCTTATAGCAAAGGCCCCCTGATGATGACAATGTCTTCAGGCTTTCTGAGCTACAAGTGAACTGACTCCGATTATCACTGCATCTTAGAAAAACACATGCAACAAAAGCATGGACCCAAATGATGGGAAGTATTGAGATTATCACCTGAAATAATTGTACAGACATTCATCTCGTATTGGCTGGAGGCACCAGTGACTTTTTTTTTTTAATTTTTAGGGCACATACACTAACTGGAGAGACAGAGACAGTCAGACTGAAAGTCAGATATCGCCTATATTGGAGGATGCCATGCCACAATTTCCTCTCCTCCCATATTATGTTATCACTCCAGGCACACATGCATACTTGCCCAGCATGAGTCTCCAGCTGCCAGGTCCAGGATTTGAACCACAGTAGACATGTGTAAGTCCGGTCCCATAGCCACCACACCACCTGCTGATCTTGCAACAGTGACTTTCTACTTGTGATGCAGGATCATGTTAGAGCCACAGATACATCTCAAAACCTATGTGATAATACAGTGCATTTGTAAAGTGGTGATGAGCACATGGGGGACAGAGGTCAGCTTTTAACACATGTTGATCTGATCCTTCCTTGCTTCACCATGATATGCATGTTTGATGGCACAGCTTCTTTCTAGCTGTACCCTGAATGTGGGAGACTTCAGGAGCAGAACAGAAGACACTGAGTCACAGGGGAATCTCTGAAATCACAGGCTGACAGAACTTAGTTACATCTGAATGCCAAGAAAGTGAGAAAGTCAACAGAGGGATCTCTATTTCCTAGTTGCCTGTCTCTTTTGTCTCAGTCTTAGCTTCTGTGTCACTGACCTCTATTCACACACACAGTGCTTCACTGTCACCCCACATTTATGACCTTGACATATCATATTCTGTTCCAGGAATTCAGCCTCTGTTCATTGATATAAAATCAACTCAATAGGAAGCAACATTCCACAAAGAAGTTGTTTCTGATTCTTGAACTGTTTGATATCTGAGTGACCTGAATTGAATTGTAAAAAAATAGCATCACTGGGCCAACAGAGGGGATAATGGCTATGTCGCTGGACTCCCACATTTTCAACTATGGTTCAAAATACAGTGTTTTGTGACACACATACACACACAAATGAAAGTAACCCAATGTAGAAGAGGACCTAAGGAGAGGTAGTGTTATCCAACATAGTTTAGATGAATCAAATGTCAACATCTGCACAGCAAGAAAAAAAAAAGAAAAAAGAAAAAAAAGGTCAACTTAAGACAACTTAAGAATGGAAGGCAGTGAGAAGAATATTATGACATTAGGACAGAAGCATTTTTCAACAATCACTGTTATTTCATTTTGTATTACATACTGCCTTTTCCCATACTTTAAAACTGAACTTAAAGTAGGATAAGACATAGAGGGGACCTTCATAACTATGATACCTTCCTCCATTGGAAAGGTACTGTTTTAACCAAAGGGAAAGGAGTAAGCCCTGTTGAAAGTTCAAGACATTTTGGAATGACTTCTTGATAACCATGAAAAGAAAACTTGAGAAATTATTTTTGCCTTGGTTATTTTATACACACACAAGAATAAGGCAGGAAAAACAGATGGAGATGGTTCGGGAAAGACATAGGCCTACAGGATGAGCACGAGGGGAAAACCACATGAGAATTATGGCTAGAAGCTTCTGAGGTTGGGCTCCTCACAGTGGTGACCTTGAGGAGAGATCAACTGGCCTGTGATCTGCATGGACTAGGTGATCAGAAGGCAGGGGGTCCTAGCATTCCATGACATCATCCACATTGTAAATCTGTTATGGCAACTGCAGGTTATTACCTGGCACCCTGACACCTACCTCCCTCACTTCTGTTGGAGACTGAGCAAGAGGAGAGCCTCAGCTCTGAGCTCTGGCTCTTAAACCTTCTGTTTTTGGTAAACTGCTTTCAAACCCTGTGGAGTATTGCTCAACTTATTCACAACTGTAAGTTAAGGTTGACAGTTATTGCCATCCATCAAACTTGATGAAGCCTATTTCATTTTCCTTTTGTTAACTCTTCATATGTTTGGGTTTCTTTTCTACAGTCTCTGGCTGTGTCCCTTCTGTCTCAATTATCAGCATGGCAGGATCCCTCAACCCTTCGTCTGATCCCAGGGAACAAATGAACATCTTAGAGGTCCATCAGCAATTGCACTCACAACCAGTGGTGAGTGAACATCAGTATCGAGTTCTAAAAGAGAAACTCTCTACATTGGAGGCTACTGTCTACTCCCTGGACAACCAGCTACAGAAATCCAGTAAGTTCTCTAGGCTTACCATCACCAGTAAGATGAACGATTGTGTTTCCTTTCTCTGATAAACTTCAGACATGATTCTTCTCTTTCACTCATCAAGATAATTTTCACTTCTGCCATCTTCCTACAACAGAGGAAGTGGGAATTTTACCCCCAATTTGATGAGGATGGGGAAACCTTTGTGATCTAGTGAGTTGTAGCTGATATCCCAGTTGTTGATTCCTGATGCTGGCACAGAGTTGCCTGTTGTTTTATGCAATATACCAAATCTTTTTTTGTTTGTTTTGTTGTTAATTTATTCCCCCCATAGATAGCATGTACTCACCAGAGAAAGAGAGAGAGGGAAAGTGAGAAATCATTGTCCAAAGGGGATGACCACACCACAATCCCTTGTCCTCCACTTTTCTCTAAGAATTTAGCAGATGCCTGCATATGTGCCTAGTGTGATTTTCAAGCTGCCTGGTGTAGGACCTCAATTGTGGTTGATAGCAAGAATCCAATACGTTAGCCACCGTTCCTCCTGCTAGCCCCCAGAATAAACCATTTTTATTAGGATGCATCATCACTGTTGGTTTCGATGTGTTGGCCTAACAAACTTCTATCCAATTCAAGCTTCTGTGGAGACCCCATAGGAAAGGCACTGTTTAGGTTACACTGTGAAAAACAGGGTAATATTTCACAGTGCCTATTTTAAAGGAGTGTAAAGATAAATTTACTAACATGGAAACATTTGTACATTCAAGTGACAACATGAAGAGGGACTACCTTGGTCAAAGAGAAGTCTTGGTTTCTGCAATACTGGCTCTTTTTCCCATGAGACAAAAAGAGTCAATTGACACTCTGTGATTAAGTCGAGGATGTTGCTTGGCATGGCAGAACATCCATAATCCTGAACCCCCCCATCTCTCCCTGAATCTTAGAAGATGAAGGACAGGCAGAAGGTCCAGGTAGATTTTGAGGTACTGTGATATGAGTCAGATGGCTCTGTTCGAATAGGAGTAAGTGGAGGTGACCAATGTCCCCAGTGAAATCCACATCATTGTTTTGGTACAGGCCTTGCACTCCCACGGTCAGTCTAGAAGTCCACTGGCCTGTTCAGGAAGAGGAGACCTATATACTTTCAGTGCTAGGAGAGTTCCTAAGTGTACAGGAAACTACTTCAAGTCACAGCAAGATGTTTTACCTAAAGCACTGCAAAGCTTGGTAATGTGGCCCATAATTCAGAGTCAGACAACACAGGATGTGGGTTTTGACTGCCAAATAGAAAGGAATTATATTCCCAAGTTATTTATATCCCTTGAACTGCTCTTTCCTCATCCAACCCTTCCCTTCAATGTCACCTACCTGGCCTTTTGGGCATGCACACACAGGCACCTGGGATGATGTTGAAGACTACAAACTCAGTCCTTAGGGATCCATCTCCCTTTACAAACAGACCATGACATGGACCTGTTTTAGAAGGTGTCATTACCATTGTTCCTCTGCTGGGAGCTCAGACCTTCTGTTCCCAGCTGACTTGTCTTCATACCCAGTCATCTGACAATTAGAACATAAAAGCCATTGTCCTTGACAGTGCTGGGACTTTTTCTGAGAAAATGACCCTTTCTATGCTGTCTTCATCAATGACCAAGAATCTTGTGTTCCATGAAGCAGCAAGGACATGATGGGTTGACCTATGATGGAAAGTGAGATGGGATGGTTGAGCAAATAGTGGGAGAGCATGTTGAACCTGGTGAGCATAAAGCCCTGAGAAGTCTGTCTAAGAGCATGCTAGACAATTTGAAATTAGTGAGATGAGGGGCACTGTAAACACAGAGATGAATCGTTCCCCAGAGTATAGAGTACAACATGCCAGCACTTGCTTTTATCCACCCACTCGGGACCTTCCTTTGTCTCAGTTGTGTCTGTCAGGGCAAATGTGCCTGCACTCTTCTTCGTGCTGGGCTTAAACCACTAGTACTAATCCCCTGATGTTGTCCTCCACAGATAATACCCATTCCATTGAAGGCCCTGGCAAGATTGAGGTCAGCTCTGAAATTGAACTTCAAGGGCCAATGAAAGAGATCGAAGAGTTGAAGGTGAAACTGAAGCAGCTTCGAGAAAATTTCCCAGAGATTCAAAATAAGATCACTCAGCTCAAGGACATGACCATAGGCTGCAAGAAGGAGCTTACCAGGTAAAAGAGGGTCCTCTGTTACACAAGATGGCATCACATGAGAACAAGGGATCTTAGCAAGACAGCCAATGCCCTGGCTTGGGAACCTGTATTTAGCCTGCTGTTCCTCATTCATGGATGTCCATGAGCAGAAGGAAGGGATTCTGTGGATATGGCTATTTCAGTCCAGAGGGGAGAGAGTGAAAGCATTCTATTAATTTCTCAAATTCAGATATGCAGAGTAAATCTCATGGATTTCCTCCATCCTGCAATGCCACCAGTTCCCTGATTACACAAACCAGAATGAAAAGCATTATTTTTGCCAAATTGTTCTGGGCTTGTTGACAGAGATTGCATGTCTAAAAATGTTACTACCCTGACAATCCCTTTTGAATCACAAAATGGAGAGAATAAAGTAGAACGGGCACATGATCTCTGTGAGGTAGCAATGCCTCAGCAGCCTTAACCCACTGGGTCCCTATAAAGTTGAACAGAATTGCACTGGGTTTGGACCTATTGCTTTCTAATGGCTTCTGTGTGGGTTTTCTTTTGTGACTGTTCCATACAGGAGAATTGGATTCTGCTTCCTCATGTGCAGGTCCAATGGCCGGGAGCACTTGCTGATTTCCATGCCCCTCTCTCTTCCCCCAACAAATCCCCATTGCAGCTACCCACTCTACCCTCTCTCCTAGTCACTTGTGAATGGTCTGGTTGTCCCTTGAAAAGCCAACTCTTCTGCCTTCTCTGATTCCAATTAGGAATCACCACAAAAGTGTCACCTCCTATTCTTCCATGTTTAAAATCTGGTTCTCATGCTAATATGTTCAGAACTGAGCCGCCACCTGAAAAGGAGGAAGGGAGTCCCTTCACAATGAACACCACTGATGAAGGGAATTTGACCATTTCTTATGATGCTGAATTTTCTGGTGCTGACCTGTCTCTTGACACACAAGTTTGCCGCTCTGCTGTGAGTCAGGCAAACTCTACTGTGGAAGTGACAAGTGAGTATTCTCATAAGAATAAAGCTCCCACTGCTCTGGCAGGGAGCCTCTATATTGTTTGTGTGCAGCCTTCTGTCTGGGAAGAGAGCTATCTCTACCCACATAGGCCCTGTATAGCCACCTCAGTTGGAGTCCAACTCTACGAGTTGTAAGCACAGATAGTCATGTGAGGTGACTTCACACTGTTTCTAGCGTCTGGCCACACTGCCTGCGACCAGGCACTTACTGGCCAATGTACAGTGTTAGAATCAATGCAGTGTGAACAAACCAGGGGTATCCTCACCATCTCTGCCATGCCTTATCACATAGACAGTATCTGACACAACTTCTATTGTTCAATTTGCTCTTACCTTCCAAGATCTTGCTAATGTTTACACACAAAGAATATTCTTTGAGGATCTGTGGCTTTTTACTTTTGCTCTAGGGAACTTGCTTGAAACAGAGACAGAGACAGAGAGACAATGTGAGAAAGCACTCACCAGTATAATGGTCATGTCTACATTTCTCCTCTGTTTTACCTATCAGGGTTTGGGTAGGAACCCATATGTGCAAACAGTCATGGTGATGCCTCAGGACATGTAACTCAAGTTGTACACTACGTTCTCAGGGATTCACTCACGTTTGTGCTCAGGTCATCATTTGGACCTATTTGGGGTTCTTATTACCATAGTTCCTTCACTCTGAGTTCCATTCCCCCTCCTCCCAGCTGACTAGTCCTCATAAGCAATCATCCAAGAGTGAAAACATGAAAACCACTGTCTTGCCTGGGCCGGGACTTGCTCTGGTGAGACGACCTGGCTCTTCCTATCCCTGTCTTCATAAAAATGACCCAAAATCTTGTGCTTCATGAAGCACCAAGGATAAGCTTGGTTGAACTTTGGCAGACCTCAAGATGGGATGATTGAACGAATGTTTGGTGAGCATGGGAATCTTGGTGAGCATGAGACCCAGAGTGGCCTCTGTAAGAGTAGGCCAGGGCTCTTGAAATCAGTGAGATGCAGGGTATTGAAAACACACAAATGCACCATTCTCCAGATTTGGGGGTCCAGCCTGCCCATGCTAGCTTTTGTCTACCAAGGCATAACATTCCTTTCCTTTGCCAGAGTTTCCTGTCAGGACAAATGTGCCTGCATTCATCTTTCTGCTGGCCTTGAACTCCTGATGCAAATACCCAGATATTGTCTTTCACAGACAACACCCAGGATACTGAAGGCCACAGGAAGACTCAGGGCAACTCTGGAGGCCAGATTCAAGGGACAATGAAAGAGGTTGTAGAGCTGAAGGTGAAAATGAAACAACATAAAGAACATTTCCCCGAGGTTCAAGAGATCACCCAGGACAAGGACATCATCACTGACTGCAAGAAGGAATTTACCAGGTAACAGATGGTCCTCTGTTACACAAGGTAGCCTCATTCTCACAAGTGAACTAGGGATGTTGGCAATACAGCAAATGTCCTTGACTGAAAACCTGTATTTCCTCTGCTGCTACTTATTCATGGGTTTTCATAAACAGCAGGAAGGGCTCCTGTGCAAATGAAATATATTTTGGTTTCCAAAGAACTGAGAGTGAACCCTTCCTATTAATTTCTCCATTTCAGACACTCGGAGTCAACATTATGGCTTTCCTCCAACCTCCAAAAGTACCCATTCTCTCCTAGGTGGAGAGACCTGAATGAGATGCATTAATTTTTCCAAAATTGTTCTGGGCTTGTTGGCTAAGATTTCACAGCCCAAAATGTAACTACACCAATGATCCCAATCATATAATATGGAGAGAATAAGGTAGAGAGGGCCCTTGACCTCTGTGAACCAGCATGTCTTGGCACCCTTTATCCACTGTTTGTCTGGAAGTAAACTGGAGCAGAATTGCACTGGGTTGGAACCATGATTTTGTAAGGCCTTCCATGTGCATTGTCTACCATGACTGTCCCATATGGGCAGATTAGATTCACTATCCTGGTGTGTGTTCTGCAGCTCTTGCACTGAGCACTGGCTACTTTTCATAACCCTCTCTATGTCAACCTAACCCCATGGCAGCCAGGCTCTGTCCTAGTCAGATGTGGATATTTTGGTTCCCCCTCTTTGAAAAGACAGCCTCTCTGGGTTTTCTGACTTCTCACTCACATAATCATTCAAGACTCACCATAAAAACATGGTGTTCAATTATTCCATGTTTAATATTTAGTTCTTCACATGCCTCTGTGTTCCGGATGGAGCAGCTGCCTGAGAATGAAGAAGGGAGACAGATGAACACACCAGTGCTTTAGAATCGGTCTGTTTCTCACAATGCTGGATTCTCTGACTCAGACATGGCTCCTGACACACACATTTGCCTGTCTGATGTGCGTGAGGTGTGCTCTACTGTGGATATGGCAAGTGAGTATTCCTGTGAAAGGAGAATAAGGTTGCTATTCCTCCTATAGCCTCAATATTGTCTGTGTGCAGCCCTCTGTCCAGGAACAGAGCTGTAGCTCCTCAAGCAGGCACTGGATAGAGTCTATCTCTGTAATCAAGTTGTAAGCACAGAGAATAATCACATGAGGAGACTTCTTACTGTTCCCAGTCTATGGCCACACTGACAATATCATAGCACTCACAGGCAAATAAATGCATGGTGT
>NW_006159955.1:87054-87952 GCF_000334495.1 Tupaia belangeri chinensis
CATAGGGGAGTTAGGGCCATATAATGTTGTCTTTCATTATCGGCTTGCTTTGCTTAGCACTATATCTTCTGTATCTATCTACTTATTGCCTAATGACTGGATCTTTTATTTTTTTATATTTTTTTATGGCTGTGTAGTGTTCTGTAGTGTGTATGTGCCACACTTTTTCAATGGATTCATCCATTCATGGACATTTAGCTTAGTTCTTTGTCTTTTCAATTGAAAATAATGCTGAATGAATAGACATGTACAAGTGTCTTGAGGACTGGGTGTTTTCCTGGCCTCTGGGTAAATACCCAGGAGTGGGAATACTGGGTCATGTGGTAGCTCTTTTTGTAGGTTTTCCAGGAACTACCATACGCTTTTCCATTTTAATTAGCTGTACTAATTAATATTCCTCCCAACATTGTAGGATGATCACTCTTTCACCACAGCATCTCCAGGGCTTGTTTTCTCCTTTTCCCTTACCATTCTAACAGGACAAATGACCTAAACAGATAAATTTCTAAGAAAGACAAACAAATGACCAAAAGGCATATACAAATATGTCCATTCTCTCTTACTCTGAGGGAAACGTAAATCAAAACCACTATGACATACCATTTAAGACCAGTGTTGCTAATGTTTACATTCAAACGATGTTTCTGAAGAAACTGGGGCCATCGTCCTTAGGTGGTTTTCTTGCCATTGGTTTAGGTTTTACTTGTAGTTTAATTCATTATTTCTGATGTGCTTTTTAGAGTGAGAAAGTGAAAAAGAAATTAAGAATGCACTCCCTATATTCAAAGTGGCAATGCTTTAGCCCTTCCTTTCCATTACTTTCTCAGGATATTTCAACATATACACACATGCAAAAGGGGTGATTTTCAAGCTCCTGTGCTAGTCATCTTTGTAGTTG
>NW_006159955.1:91648-92637 GCF_000334495.1 Tupaia belangeri chinensis
CATGTCCTCAGCTGTCCCTGTTTCTGGAGGTGTCATTACCAGGGTTCCTCTGCTTTGAGCTCCAGTCTCTTATCTGCTAGTTGAGTTGTCCTCATAAACAGTCATCCAAGTCCAAGAATATAAAAACCAGTATCATTGCATGTGCTCTAATGTCCCTGAGAGACAAGGTATGATTCTGGCAATTCCAATCTTCCTAAAGGTACAAGGACATAGTGTTCTGGGAAGCATCAAGGATATATTGGGTGATAACTGGAGAACTTCATGATTGGTAGACTGAACATATAGTGGGTGCCTATGTTCAAAATGCTGAGCAAGAGACAGAAGAATAGCCTCTGAAAGAACAGGGCTGCCCATCTTTTTTTTCCTTTAAAACTATTTTTTCTTTTATTTTTTTATACATTTAATCATATTATTTAACTTACAAAGTGAACATTTTAATATGTGAACATTTCTTTCCAGTGTAGTTGATCAAAATATCTTCAATCAATTACACCA
The DNA here is from genome assembly GCF_000334495.1 of Tupaia belangeri chinensis. Classification (NCBI taxonomy): domain Eukaryota; kingdom Metazoa; phylum Chordata; class Mammalia; order Scandentia; family Tupaiidae; genus Tupaia; species Tupaia belangeri. Next base: position 92,144 of record NW_006159955.1, read on the forward strand.
TTACCTCCCCATCCCGTCAATGCTCTGTCTCTGTATCCCTCCTCCAAATGCTTTTCCCCAGGCCCCACTCCTCCATGCACATTACCTCTGGCAATTACACACACCTCTCGTGTCTGCACATCCTTTAGTCAGTCAGTTTCAGTCATAGAGTGTGGACACTCAGTATATATTAAGTGGGGACATACAATGTCTCTCCTTCATAGTCTGGCTTGCTTCATTCAGCAGTAAATCTTCCATATTCTTCCATTTTCTGTCAAAAGCAAGGGCTATGTTGTTGTTGTTTATGGCAGAATAGTATTCCATAGAGTATATGTGCCACAGTTTTTCACTCCATACATCTGTACAGGGGCATTTGGGTTGGTTCCATGTCTTAGCAATCATGAATAGTGCCACAATAAACATTGATGTGCGAGCAGTTTTCCGATGAAGAATTCTTCTGTCCTTTGGGTAGATACCAAGGAGTGGAATTGCTGGATCATATGGTAGTTCTATTT
>NW_006159955.1:93159-93846 GCF_000334495.1 Tupaia belangeri chinensis
TTGGGGATTATTGACTGTGCTTTGGGGGTCTTATTTAAGAAGTCTTTACCTACACCAATGTCTTCGAGAGTTTCCCCAGTGTTTTCTAGGAGCAGTTTTATAGTTTGAGGTCTTAGATTTAGATCTTTGACCACTTTGACTTGATTTTTGTCAACAATGAGAGGTAGAGGTTCAGATTCATCTTTCTGCAGATGGAAATCCAGTTTTTCCAGCAACATTTCCTGAAGAGGTTTTCCTTTTCCCACTGGATTGACTGGTAACCCTTGTCAAAGATCAGTTGACTGTATGTTTAAGGATTTATTTCTGGAGATTCTGTTCTGTTCCATGTCTGTTTCTATGTCAGTACCATGTTGTTTTGATTACCACAGCTTTGTAGTATATTTTTTGGGTTGAGGAATGAGATGCCACCTACTCCACTCTTCTTCTGCAGAATTGTTTTCACAATACGGGGTCTTTTATCTTTCCAGACAAATTTTATGATTGTCTTTTCTAGATCTGTGAAGAATGTGTCTGGTACTTTGTTTGGCATTGCATTAAATGTGTAGATTAATTTGGGTAGAACTGCCATTTGAGTTATATTAATTCTTCCAATCCAGGAACATGGGATGTCCTTCCACTTTTTTGTGTCATTTTTAATTTCTGATTTTTTGCTTCTCAATAGTTTTCCTTGTGGAGGTCTTTAACTTC
>NW_006159956.1:0-3327 GCF_000334495.1 Tupaia belangeri chinensis
GCCATGTGTCCCCGCCAGGCCACCCTCCTGCCGGCTGTGCCCTCGCCCCCTGCACACGATGGGGCTGCCTGGTGCTCCTGGGGCTGCTCTGCCCCGTGCTCGGGATGGCACTCCTGGCCCTCGTCCTGTCTCTCTCTCTCACAGTCATTCGGCAAACACTTAGTGGGCACTGCTAAGTGCCAGGCACAGTGCCAGGTGCTGGAGATACATGCCGTACATCGGGTCCCTGGTTCCAAAAGCTCAGTCTATGGGGGACACAGAGACCCACGCATGCCTAGAGCCAGAAGCGCTGTGATGACAAGACTTGCAAGGACTCGGGAGACCAGAGGAAGTGGCCACCTACTGCCCTGGAGTCTAGGGGACAGTTTCATCAGAGAGGGAGTCTGAGCAGGGCCTGGAGGGTGAGCAGAGCTCTCTGCCTGCATACAGCCCAGGGTCTGCGTGTGTGTGCCCGCCTGTGTGCACGTGCATGTCCTGAATCTCTGAAGGTGAGGTGTATGTGTATGGCAGGCTGGCTGGGCGCCCCCTCTCTGTCCTCTATGCGTGGGTGTCCATCAGGGAGGGATTGTGTCCATGGCCTCAGGGCAGCAGGAGCTCCAGAGGGAGGCCTGTGCCTCCTCCGTCAGACCAGAGGCTGACAGTGCTAAGTCCTGTGCTGGCCATCCCGAGAATCACCTGGGTTTGAATCCTGGCTCTGCCACTTACTGTGTGACCCTGGGCCCAGCCCCAGTCTTCTCTTCCCTCTCTTCCTTATCAGTAAAACACAATACCAAGCTGTCAGACATTGCCTCTTTCTGGAAGCCCTCCTTGACCGGGGTCTGGTGGGTATCTGAATATTTCTGGAGACCGCCAGAATGGATGGGCGAGTAGGGGGCTCCTCTCTAGGGGCCATGCCACCTCCAGCCCTCATGTGGACTCCTTGTTCTCCCCTGCTTAAGTCACCTGCTTCCATCCCTGCTCCTTCCTCTATACCGGGGCTCCTGAGGCCAGGGCCCACGGGCTTCTCTCATTGGCACCCTGGGTGTCCCCTCCAGTGGCATAAAGGAGGACTCTGACGGCACTGCCCCGGGCCAGATCACTTTCTGGACACTGGGACCTAAGCGAGGCAGCTGTGGGGCAAGCAGAGGCCCTGGAGCCCAACTGCCTGATTCGGATCTCGGCAGGGCAGCGAGTTCTATTTCTCATTGCCAAGTTAGGAGTAACCGGTCACCCAGCTGGGGTCCCGCCCTGGCAGCTGGGCTCCCTCCTCACACTGCTCATCACGACTGACAGCTACTCCACGGAAGGCAGTCAGCACGGCCTGGCACACAGCAGGTGCCTGATGGCAGTGTCGGCCTCAGCGGGAGTTCGACAGGGTGCCCCCTCTCTGGCCTCTACGCGTGGGCTCCTGGTCACATGCCATGTCTCCCCCAAACACGCTGGGAAAGGGACAGTGATTTCCTCTCCTCCATGCGATCTTCCCCTTCTCAAAACCATCCTGCCCCCAGCCTCGTAACGGCCCCAGCCCCTTCTCACCGTGTGGCCCCCAGGGCCTCCCTAATTAGCTCTCAGCCCAGGACCAGGCCCTCTGGGTCAGCCCTGGTCACAACATCCTCTCCCACCGCCTCCCCAACACCTGTGTCCCCATGGGGCCTGCCTGGTCCTTTCCCCCAAGCCCGCAGCAGCACCGCGGGGTGAGCCCTTCCCAGGGCACAGGACCTCGTGCATCCAGCCCTCCGCTGTCTGCAGCCCCCAGCCCAGCACTCACCTGAGGGGTGCTCTGGGTTCCCGTCCGACATCGGGGAGCCCTCGCCCGGGTGCCGGTGGTCCAGGTGGGCGCTCTTATAGTGTGCCTGGATGGCAGCAGCCCCGCCTTGCTCAGCCTCCCCGCCGGGGCACTCCGCCTCGCCCTGGGCCGCCTTCCCGTTCTTCCGCCTCCGGGGCTGGTACTTGTAGTCCGGGTGGTCCTTCTTGTGCTGCATCCGGAGCCGCTCGGCCTCCTCGATGAAGGGGCGCTTGTCGCTCTCGTTCAGCAGCCTGCAGCAGGAGCAGGTGGAGGCAGCGTGAGGGTGAGGGCCAGGCCCCAGGCTCCTTCCCGCAAGCATCTGCCCTGGAGGGCAGGGCTGGGGTGTGGCCCAGAGGCAGGGCTGGGACGGGGGACTGCGCCCTGTGATCTGAGCACTGGAAGATGCCAGGCCCAAGGACCCACAGCCTGAGAGGTCTAGGCGCTGCCCCCACATGCCCCGGGACTGGAGGGTGAGCAAGGTCAGCCTGCTGCTCCCGATAGCCCCCAGGAATTAGACGGTGGGACAGGAGTTACCAGGGGCAGAGGTCAGCTCAAGGGAAGGAGAACTTTCTCCTCATCCAAGCTGCCTTCTGGCTGTGCGTGTGACCTTGGGCAAGTTGCTTCTCTGAGTGGTGTCTTCACCTACAGAGGGAGGGTGAGGGCATCGGCTTCACTGGGCGTGGGGGCCTGGGAGGGGCGGGGACCTGGAGAAACAGTGCTCTTCTAACGCCGTGGGGACCTGGAGTGGCTCCTCAGCTCTGGAACAGGAATGTTGTAAACCACAGCATGGGGAGCCGGGGGCCGGGTGTGAGGCACTTTCCCTGTGTGGACACCAGCCCATTTCCTTGTCCAGGAGCCGACAGAGGGTGCAGGAAGCCAGCCTCGACTCCCAGCCCCTGGGACAGTTCTGAGATCAGGGAGGAAGCCCTGAAGCCAGTGCCCCTGCCTACTGACCCCGGAGAGGGGTAGGGGGAAGGGTGTTCTGGGCTTGGTGCCCCAGGGTGAGGAGGGCAGACAGGTTCTCTGAAGTGAAGGGCAGATTCCACAACCCCCAGGCAAAGGGACAGAGAGTCAACAGTGTGCGTGGGAGCAGCCCTGCCCTCTGGCCTAGGCTTCTCCCACTACCCACCCCTCGTACCCCTTGGGTGCCCTCTTCCCCAGGCTGGGAGGGGGTGGTCATACCAGGCACCTCCTAGCCGGCTGCAGCATTCCTCTGCAGCTTAGCCTCTGCCGCCCCTCCCCACCCCCAGCTTCGCCAAGGTCCCTCTAGAGACGCCACCAAGGCCAGTGCACACTCAGGACAGGATGAGGCCCCGGAGCTGGGCCTTGGAAGTCTGGAGTGGGATGCCGCCCCCTTTCTCTGAGGGCTGGGACCAGAGGCGGGGGTGGAGGAGGCCCAAGGCAGGGGTGCCGGGGTGTTGGAGCAGAGGGGCTCAGCCAGCACATAGACTCCAGGAGGGCTGGGGCAGTGAGCTGCCCGACCTCCCCACTCTTCCTGCGCCTCTTGCCCACTGGCAGCCGACAACCCCCACGAAAAAAGCAAGGGGTGTGGAGGGGGGCTG
>NW_006159956.1:3555-6264 GCF_000334495.1 Tupaia belangeri chinensis
CCCGCCCCCCCCCCTCTCCCTCCGCCTCTTGCCCACTGGCAGCCGACAACCCACAGGAAAATAGCAAGGGTTGTGGAGGGGCTGCGCTGGCTTGATTCTAGCAGGGGTCCCCAGGCTCACCTCTTGAGCCAATTCCAAGCAACGCCCTAGCCCTATGGACACCAGTCCCCAGGCCCTCTGCCACCCTGTCTCCAGCCCTAATCTCAGCCCCGTCCCTGCTAGCTGTGGACACAACCTCACTTCCAACCAGCCCCAGCTCTTTTCCGGCTCTCTCTGAACCCCAAATGCACCCCACTAGCAATGTCAAAGTCTGACTTCACAGCAGCCTCTCTGTGTCACCCTGTCCTTCTCCTCAGCCCTCTTTCCTGCCGGTCAGGGTTTGAATGGTGGGGGGGGGTGGGGCAGGAGGGGTCGGGTGTGCCCCACCACATGGGAGAGACTCCCACTTGTGACCCCCTTTTCTGCTTCTTGGCACTCATGGTTCTTTCTGGGCAGGTCCAGGTCCACACACAGCCACCACCGCGTGGCCTGTGCCCAGTAGCCCTTCGTCCTTCCAGGCTGGCCTCCAAGGTTAGTGTGACTGAGGACCTGGACTTTGGGTGTCGGCTACAAGCCCACACGCAGCACCCCAAGGTCTGTCTGCCTTCCTCTTCTGGGCGCAAACACCCTGGCCTTCCAGTCCTGCCTCCCTGACCACTCCCCTTCCTGACTGCCTGGGAGTCACGAGCTTGGAGGGTTCCAGCAGAAGCCCCTGGAATGACTGGCCAACTCAGCCCACATCCAGATGTCTCCCAGGACCCCACCCAGGGTCCAGGTAGCCCCCTCTGTTGGCATAGCCTTTGACACTTGCCACTGTCCTGGCCCTCCTACCCCAGGGCCCCGCCCAGAGTGGCCCCACCCAAACGCACAGCTTGAGCAGCGACCAGGAAGAAGCCCTCACAAAGGGAGCCCGAGCTCAGGGTTTGGGGCTGGGGGGACCATGACAGGGACAACGAAGGGGCCAGTCAACCCTTGGCAATGGAAGTGGTGGGAGAATGGGATCCTTTCCTGCTTTGACCCTCACGGGCTCGTGCTGGGGCCTGCTCACATCCCCAGCACTCGGTCTGCCCCGTCTCCCCCCTGGCCATATGTCTCTCTTGCCCTCCTTTGTCCCACAGCACCCAAGGTGCTGGCCTGGGCTGAGCCCCACCCAGCTCCGGATGGGCCTTGGTCAGAGGAGCTGGCTCTGGGTCCACACAGGGGCTCAGGGCTGAGGGGGGCAGGGCAGGGGCACTAGCCTTTTGGCAAACACGCAGCAAGGACAGGCCAGGGGCTGGGTAGGCATCTCTCACAGTCTCTTGCAGGTTCTCCAGCTCCTTCCCCCACTCTCAGCCTCTGGTCTCCTAGACTCGGTCTCCACTGTGCTGGGGCGACGGGTTCCCTGACAAAGGCCGAACTTTCTGAACTCACATTTGCCTCCCTCCGGCTCTCCTCTCCCTGTTCCCATCCCACCTCCTGACCACTCCAGAGCGAAGGGGTGGCCCCCCACTGCCACCAGTGACATTTGGAAAGACCTTCAGATGACGAGTGGGAGGCCTGGGTTCTGGCCCTGGCTCTGTGACCTTTGCGGTCCCTATGCCTTTCTGGGCCTGTTTCTTGGGCAGCCCAGTGGGGGGTCAGGTGACCTGCAGGCTCCATCTCCGGGAGCCCCTGTTCTCTCTTGGAGCTGCCCTGAGACAACCGGGGTGGGGTGGAGGCGCTGCTATGCCCACAAATTCCCAAGGGGCCAGGCCCAGCCCCAGACCTGACTTGAGGGTTGGCAGGCTGCCTTCTGGGGGAGGGGGCATGGTTTCCCCAAAGGTTTGGGCTGGCCCCAGGGAGCCTGGGACTCTGAGGGACCCTGGGCAGGAAGGGGACTGAAGTTTCCTCCTGGCCAGGGTGCTCAGTTCCAGCTCCAGGGCTGGGGGAGGAGGTTCCTCGAGGTTGGGTGGGGCCCTGGAAGGGAAGATGGCGCCGGGCTAGGACAGGGAGGAAGGAGAGAGAACAGCTTAGTGGCTCTCCCTCAGATGGGAGGGAGAGGCCTCTGTATGTGTCCCCTCTGCCCAGGGATGAAGAAGCTCCCAAAGGAGCGTGGGGTCAGGACGACTGAGGCCCTGCAGAGGCAGTTACGCTTGTTCCTGGGCAGTTCTCCATCCCTCACTCTTTCCAGACCTTGGACTTCCCCGAGTTTGCCTCTGGCTGCCTCCGTGTCCCTGCATTTCCAGCCTCTAGCTGGGCCTTAGGTTCTCTCCCAGGTGGAGCTCAGTGTGCCCGGATTGGTGAAGGAGTTAGGGAAGGCCTGCCATCTGAGGCTCTGGCCATCCCTCCTTCCTTCTGGAGGAAGTAGCCCGGGGCCCCAGGGCCCGCCAGCGACAGAATTCCAACCGCGAGGGGGCGCCTTCCACCCCGTTGCCCGGGGTCGGGAGACTGGCCTGGGCAACTGGGGTTCTGAGTTCCAGGTCAGCGAGCGGAACCCTAAGGGGGCCCTCGCAAGGGTAAGGAGGGCATGGGCATGGTCCCCACGCCGGGTCTTCCAGCGCCATCCAAGGGGGTGGCGGCCCCCAGGAGAAGGGCCCAGGCAGCCCCCGCGCAGTTAGCCTGAAGCACCCGACGCCGGAGGGTGTGCGGGCGCGGAGGCGGGCGGTGCTCACCTCCAGAGCTTGCCCAGCGTCTTGCCGGGCCCTGCGTTGC
>NW_006159956.1:6653-13713 GCF_000334495.1 Tupaia belangeri chinensis
CGCGGCCCCGGCGGGGGGCAGGCCGAGGGCACCACAGCCCCGAGGTGGCGGCCCTCCCGCTCCCACTAAACCCTCTCCGGTCCCTGGGCCCGCGCACATGCCAGACCCTAGGTGGGTGCCACCCGCCTCCGCTGCTTCCCACCACCTGGTCCCAACTGTCTGTTGCCGTGGGTGGCATTTTTTTTTAAAAACCAACTTTTGGGTGGAGGTTTGTTGATGGAAAGGAAGAAAAACGGACCCTTTCTTCTGTTGTCATCCGGCCCTTGGAATTTCCCACCGTTTCTCTCACCTTTCCCGCTTCCCTGCGCAGGAGGAGGGAAGGAGGCTGGAGGAGCTGGGTGGGGCAGGGGTGGGCTGTCAGCCTCTGCCCACCTCGGCACGGCCCGCCAGGCCTGGCCCCGGCGGAGGAGCAGGCTGCGCACTCACCTCCTCAGACCTCTCCTCCAGTCTGGGGCTCGTCCTTAGGAAGTGGAAAACCGTGTCCCAGGGTGTGCGGTCCAGCTCGGGGCTGGGGGTTGACGCTGGTGGACTGGGAGGGAGGGGCTAGGGCCCTGAGCTTCAGGCCACAGCCTCGTTAGGGTTAGGTCGGAGCCTGAATCCTCACCACCAACCACCCTGGCCGGACAGCCTGAGACTGACTGAGCGACTGAGCCTGAGCCGCTGCAGAGGGCTGGGGAAGGAAGGAGGGGGAGGGGGGAGGGAAGGGCAGAAGGTGGAGCCTCCAGCGCTTTCCTTCATCCCCAACACTCAGGGCTCCTCCACCGGTGCCCAGGCCCCCCCAGCAGGCTCCCTGCGGCTGCCCAGGCCCATCTCCTTGGGCTCAGTCAGGGAGCTGGGAGCCGAGGAAGCGTGGTGGCCGGTGGTGGGCAGGGTCAGGCCTGTGGCTGGGGGGAAAGTTGGGTCCAGCTGGGACCCCAGCCTTTGCCCCAGGTGGCAGGACGGGCTGTGGGCATAGGCCTGGGAGGGGTATAAAGGGGCAGGAGAAGGCCATCAGCCTGCGAAGGTGGCTGGCCTGTGTTGCTTCGTTTTAGAAACCCTGTCCAGGCCTACTGTGTGCCAGGCACTACGGCCAGCCCGCCTTGCTCTGCCTCTCCCTGCCTCCCACCAGCCCTCTCTGCCCAACCTGTGTGGCAAGACAGAGCCCTCAGGTCTCACCCGGTGCGGCAGGGGGCCGCTGGACATCCCGCCCAGTGCAGGCGGCCTAGTCCCGGCTCGCCAGTCACCAGCACGCAGAGGACTGGGTTGGCTGAAGGCAGATGCAGACCTACATCCCAGGAGGCTGAGGTGGGACTGGGGGGTCCTCCTGGAGGAGGTCTCAGAGGCATCCTGGGGTCCTACTTCCTGGGACTTCACTCCCTCTGCCTCAGGCCAACCCTCAGGAGAGGGTGACAGAGGCCCACTGCATCCTAGTTGTGATGGCCTCCAGAGGTCGGGTGTCCTGCCTTGACGGCTCTCCCTCTGCTCCCTTCTCCCCAGCCCTCCCCTTTTCCTTTCCTCCCATCATCTCATGGTCCCTTTCCCTGTCCTTTCCCGAAGGTCACATCGCCTTTCTCTTCTCTACGGAAGGCCCCGCTGGGTGGCGAGCAAAGGTGGGCTGTTGTGGAGGGCCAGATGGGCCTGGGCTGTCTTGGCCACCACGTGTGGTTCTGAGCTCCTCAGTAGCTGGGCTAGGCCGGTGCCCACCCCAAGGAGGTCCTGTCTGGAGTAGGGCTGGAAAGGGGGTCTGGGAGACAAGGCCTCATGCTTGGGAAAGGCCAAGGGGTGGAGAGGGGTGGGCAACGGGACACAATGAGGTAGTCACACGAGGCAAAGGCATGTTGGGGGTGGGGGGAGCGGACACTGGAACACACACACACACACATGCTCGCACACACACAACCAGCCAGACAATCGGGCCAGTGTGTCTGGGGCCTCGGAGCCCAGTGAATTAGGAGTCTGATAAGGGTTCTCTCTTTCTCCCGCTCGCTGGTCTTGGACAATCTCCCCCAGTTTTCCTCGACGCCACCCCCGGCGCTGCCAACCCTCCTCCCCCCGCCTCCCTTCTCTTCCCTGTGCCCAGACTCTTGTTCGGGGCCTTGAAACAGTGAGCTGTCTTTGTTCGAAATACAGGTGAACGGCAATCATGTGATTAACACACACACACATAAAAAGCTTTTAAACAGCGCCCGCCCGGCCTCAGAACCGCCCGGAGAGGAGCCGCCCTGGATGGACAGAGGGACGGAGGGACGCGCCTCCAGCCAGTCGGGTCCCGGCTGCCCGCAGCAGTCTCCGACACCGCGGCTGCCCGTCCGCTGCCCGCCTGCCTGGCATCTCTCTCCCGGTGGGTCCCCATTCATCTTTCCATCCCTCGGTTCCTCCTTTTTGAGGGAAGGACCTCCCTGTTCCCCATGACTGTGACTGGGCCTGAGACCCCCTGGGGCAGGGAGGGGTGGCTGTGGGGGAGAGGCCCAGGGTTAGGAAGCCAGCGTGGGGTCCCACAGCCTCTCCTCTCCACCTCCCTGCCTCCCCCCGTACCCTCCTGGGCCCAGCTGTGCCAGGATGGGGGTGGAGGCAGAGAAGCCACAGTGGACAGGGGGCTGCTCTCTCTCTCTCTCACTCTCTCTCTCTCTCACTCTCTCTCCCTCTCTCCCCTCCCCCCTGCCTCTGCACTGACACTGCTGAGTCCCTCAGTGCTTGCTTGGGCTTTCTGCTGAGCGTGCTGGGGGGGCAGGTGGGCCAGCAGGGCCTGGGGGAAGGGCTGTGTGTGCAGTGGGGGTCCCCCACTCTGAACACACCCCTGCCCACCATGCTGGCACCTGGGATCTCCTCCCTTGCCTCCCAGGTCCTGGAGACCCAGTTTTCTCCCAGCAAGAGAGGGTAAAGAACCTGTGTCCATCCCTGGGGAGCGGAAAGTTTGGAGAGGAGGGGAGTAAGGGGTCCTGGTTTACCTCCCTGGGCCCCGGCCCCTGCCCCTGGCAGCACAGCCCGGAGGGTCAGTGCCACCTTCTGCTCTTTACACCCTTCGTTCTCTGACCTCCCCCCACACACCCCCGAGCTGATCTGCCCTGGTCAAGGGTTTGTCCCCAACCATGGGAGGTGTGGTGTCTGGTGACTGTGGCCTGAGCTCTGGCCTGGGCGTTTACTCCCCAGCAGAGTGGGCCTGAGGTCTGAGTGCAATGGTGGAATTTCAGGCTTCCTTCTCTGGGCTGGAAGCCTGTCCGAAGCAGCAGAGGTTTCCTGGGATCCAGCTTGGGTTCCAAGAAGGCTGGGCTCTGATTTATGTAGTAGATGGGTCCTCAGCAGAGAAGAGGAAGTGGAGTTCCATTGGTCAGACGTGAAGCCCACTGATGACCCTGCCTGACCCAGCTGGCTCAGGTCAGCAGTGACCCTTAACCCCTTAGCTGCTAAGTCCTCTGCTGCAGGGAAGGCTCCGCCTATGGTAACCCCAGGGTCCGAGAATGGTCTTTCATCTGTCACACTGGGCGACAGCACCCCCTCCTTCTTGCCCTTAGGACATACTGAGGGGAGGGTCAGGAAATCTGCAGTTGGGCAGAGCAGGAGCCAGGCAGGCAAGGGGTGGTTCTGTTCAGGATGTGCCTCAGTTTCCTTGCCGGGACATGCGACTCTCTTCTTGGGGGAACTGAAGATCAGAGGAGGGAACACAGGGCAGGCATGTCCCTCCCCCCCCTCCCCCCGCCCCGTGCTGTGGCCTGGGCTGGGTGGTTCCTGCCTGTGCCCCCGCCCACCTCCACTGGCCCTGGGGAGGCCCTTTCATACGGGCTTGATGGAAACTGGGCTGAGCTGGGCAGTGCTTCTCCAGGTCTGCGTGGGGTCTGAAACTGCATTTTGAACAAGCTCTCGGGCAGTTTATTACCTAGGATGGGTTCTCACTGCTTTTAGAATCACTTGTGGAGTTGAAGCCCAGAGGGGCTCACTGGCGGCCACTGCAGACCCTCAGCGTGTACGATCTGCCTGCTGTGTCCCAGTGTCGTCCAGGGTGGTGTGTGGTGAGCTCTCTCCTTCCTGCACTCCCTTAGCAGTGAAGGTGACACTTGCCTAGCCCACTCTGAATTTCTCGGTGATGTTTATGTTTTTGAGGCTCCCGGAGAGATCTGGATCTCTTACAGGGGTCTCTTACAGGGTTGTGAAAAATCCCCTTCTAGAGTCAAAACATTTAGGGAGAGAGAAGGGGTCCCAGAGCTCGTCAGACTTATGGGCTGCGCAGGGTGCCTGGAAGTTTCAGAGTGTGGCAGGAGAGGCCCTATGCACTGGGGAGGCAGAGGGCCGAGGGGCACGGGGCGAGGGCACCCCATGAAGCTCCAGCTCAGTCTGGGTGAGTGTGCTGGGGTGTGATGGAGCTCTCTGGGATGTCTTCCAGACCATGCACCTCTGGACAGGCCGGGTCATTCTCAGTCTGGGATGTAGTACAAAGCACTTTGGAGCCAGGACGTCGTGTGTCTGCATTTAGCGGTCGGGCCAACGTACCCCATTAACCAGTGAGGGTTTGGTTTTGCACGTGCGGAGTATTGGGGATTGTATGAACCTGCTGTATCTCCACACAGATAGGAATTAAATAATACTCACGCGCACACGTGCCGAGTGCAACACTTATTTTATTTTTTGAGAGAGATTTTTGTTATACGATGTGTGCGCTCACTGGAGAGACAGAGAGACAGAAAGCGAGAAATCATCCCCCCATCCGGGAGGATGACCACACCACAATCTCTTCTCTGTTTTCCTCTTGGGATTTTGGGCACACATGTACACACACCCGGCGTGAGTTTTAAGCCACCGGGTCTGGACTCGAACCACAGTCGACTACATAGGAGTCCAGTGATGTAACCATTATGCTTCTGGTCCCTTTTTTTTTTTTTTTAGAGATTTTTGCTTTAGTGTGCATATGCTTTCCAGAGAGACAGAAAGAGACAGAAAGTGAGAAGTCACCCCCAGGGGAGATGGCTACGCCACAATCCCGTCTCCTCCATCCTCTTCTTGGGATTTTGGGCATGCACACATACGCGCCCAGTGTGAGCTTTAAGCTGCCAGGCTGGGATTTGAACCACGGTCAACTATGTGAGAGTCCAGCAACATAACCATTATGCCATCTGCTGGTCTCGAGTGCAGTAACTTAATAGGTAGTCTAGGGAGAGGCCAGTTCTGGGAAGTGTGGGGTGCGCATTCCAGCTCAAGCACACAGGGGCTCACTCGTGGCCACTGCAGGCTCGCCCTCAGCGTGTACGATCTGCCTGCTGCGTCCCAGCATCGTCCAGGGTGGTGTGTGGTGAGCTCTCTCCTTCCTGCACTCCCTTAGCAGTGAAGGTGACACTTGCAGTGCCACCCTGTGGGTCTGGCCCAGCTCTGAGGCCTCCTGTTGTCTGACTCTGTTGTCCCTGCAACACCTCTAAGAGTAGGTGCTGTCACTGTTCTCATTCTAGGAGGAAACTGAGGCACAAAAAGATGCAGTGAAGGCCCTGAGCCCCAGTAAAGGATGATAGGGCATGGCCAGGGGCCTCGAGGCTGTGCCTATTGCCATCAGGGCTCAGTACAGCCACACGGCTGCTCCCTCCTCCGCCCACACTGGGCCTCTGCACCTGCTCTGCCCTGGTCCTGCAGCGCCGGCCTTCCCTCTGTGCCTGCTGGGCCGATGGCCGCTTGCAGCCCACTCCAGGACCCTCGTCTGGATGTGCTTGGCTGGATATTTTTCCTCTGTTATTTTCCCCGGTTGGAGAGGAGGTATCTTGGTGTCTGCCGCACCCCCATCACTGCACGGCCTGGTGTTCAGGATGAGCCCCACTTCCAAAGGGGAGCCCCCTAAGGGCAAGGCAGGCCTTCCTGTTGGACTTGGCTTCTCCAGGGTTGTCCTCCCTGGGCTGAGTTGCTGTCAGAGTTCCAAAGAGGAAAAGACTGGGGAGGCAAGAGTGGGCAGGAGTGGCTTCCTGGAGGTGGAAGGCCTGAGCTCTGGGGAGGAGGGTGGCACTCCAGGGCCTGTCTCAATAGCGACTCTCCCCTTTCCCCACCTCTGGTCCATGCCAGAGGATCTGCACCCAGACCCGGACCTAAATCCGGACCAGGAAGAAAGCATTCCCCTGTCCACCCTCCTTCCCCATGCTCTTTGGGAACAAGGAAGCTGGGGCCGGGGCCCAGTGGGGCCCAGTGTTGCTGAGGGCAGCCAGCCTCTGCCCTCTTCTTAGAAGCTTTCAGAGAAGGGGACTGCCCCGTCCTGTCAGTCAGCCTAGCAGCTGGAAAGCCAGAACCTGGCCCAGCCGAGATTCTGCATAGCCCAACGGACAACTGGAGCTGGGCCCCAGAGACCCAAGGGCAGGGATTGAGTCCCCGTGGCTTTTGAGGCCCTGGGTTGCCTTGGCAACCTTCTTCTTTCCCTGGGCCTCAGTTTCCCCAACTGCAAAATGAGAGGCAGGCCAGATTATCTGAGAGCACTTCCAGATTTGATGGGCCAGGAGTTGTATTTCAGAACGAGAGGCCAGTGCCTGACCCGTGCTTTCAAGGAGCGCCTTAACCTCTTGAGCGCCACTGGACCTTGGGGGTGTCCCCTGAAAGGCAGTGCCGTGGATACCTGCATTCGGGGAACACTGCTCTCTGCTGCTTCTTCGAGAGGCAGGGCCTGTTCGCGTGTTAACATTTCTGTGGTTAAGAGTGGCCCTTTGGGGACTAGCTGGTGGATGGATTCCACATGGACAACCGTGTGGTTCAAGTCCAAGACCTGGCGACTAGAAAAAAAAGGCATTGGACACATGTGCATGCATGCCCTAAGTCCTGCGGGGAGAAAGGAGGAGAAGAGGTTTTGGCTTGGCCACCCCCCCAGGGCGTGCTTTTTTACTTTCTTCCTCTCTGTCTTTCTCTGGTGAATGCCTATACGAATACAGTAGCCTTCCAGTCGTGGGCCCCCATGGGGCACGGGTCTGGGTCCTGGTCCAGCTTATTGACTGGGAGTGGTGCCCGTGATCTGGGGCTGGCTGAAGCTGGAGGCGGCTCATGGCATGGAGACCCAGCTGGGAGTACTGTATCTCTCTCTCTCTCTCTTTTTTTTTTTTTTTTTGGGGGGTTTTTCGCTATAGGGGGG
>NW_006159956.1:13850-14523 GCF_000334495.1 Tupaia belangeri chinensis
TCCTCCATTCTCCTCTCGGGATCTTGGGCACGCACGCACACGCGCCCGGCGTGAGTTTTAAGCCACTGGGTCTGGGACGCGAATCGCGGTCGACTACGTGGGAGTCCAGCGACATAGCCATTACGCCAACTGCTGGTTCCCACTGTATCTCTCTTCATGGAAGAAATCATTAAACTTTAAATTAAAATAAAAGGCCAGCAGGTGGTGTGGAGGTTAAGGGGCTGGATCCCACGTGGCCAACTGTCTGGCGGAACTGGCAGCTTGAAAGCCCCCAGTCCCCAGCATGGCCACCCCCCTGGGGCGTGATTTCTTACTTTTCCTTTCTCTGTCTCTCCGGTGAATGCACGTGCCCTATAGCAAATTCAGAAAAATAAAGAACCAGGTTCTGTGGCACTTACCTATCATCCGAGCTAGGAGGCTAAGGCGGGGGAGGGTGACAGAGTGAGGCCCTGTCTTGAAGAAAGAAAGAAAGCCAGACAAAGAGAAAAGAAAAGCAGCAGCTCGTTGCCTCCTAGACCAGTCCTCGCGGTATTGTTCCTGTCGTCACTGCTCTGACCATCCTCAGCATCTGCTAGACGGTTTTTTTGCTGGTCCCAGGAACAGTTTCTTTTTAAGGCACATTCTAAATATAGCACCCCAACCTCCAAAATTAAAAAAAAAAAATCTTTCTAAA
>NW_006159956.1:14750-14993 GCF_000334495.1 Tupaia belangeri chinensis
CCCGGGGGGCCCCGGTGTTGCTGAGGGCAGCCAGCCTCTGCCCTCTTCTTAGAAGCTTTCAGAGAAGGGGACTGCCCCGTCCTGTCAGTCAGCCTAGCAGCTGGAAAGCCAGAACCTGGCCCAGCCGAGATTCTGCATAGCCCAACGGACAACTGGAGCTGGGCCCCAGAGACCCAAGGGCAGGGATTGAGTCCCCGTGGCTTTTGAGGCCCTGGGGTGCCTTGGCAACCTTCTTCCTTCCCT
>NW_006159956.1:15551-28161 GCF_000334495.1 Tupaia belangeri chinensis
AAAAAAAAAAAAAAAAAAAAAAGGTTTTCTGGTCCAGCCATTGTGACACATGCTACTAAGACAGTACACTTCCAGTCTTGGGACCCCATGGGGCACGGGTCTGGGTCCTGGTCCAGCTTATTGACTGGGAGTGGTGCCCGTGATCTGGGGCTGGCTGAAGCTGGAGGCGGCTCATGGCATGGAGACCCAGCTGGGAGTACTGTATCTCTCTCTCTCTCTCTTTTTTTTTTTTTTTTTTGGAGAGATTTTCGCTATAGGGCGCGTGCGCTCGCCAGACAGACAGAGGGAGACATAGAGACAGAAAGCGAGAAATCACCCCCCGGGGGGATGGTCACGCCACAATCCCTTCTCCTCCATTCTCCTCTCGGGATCTTGGGCACGCACGCACACGCGCCCGGCGTGAGTTTTAAGCCACTGGGTCTGGGACGCGAATCGCGGTCGACTACGTGGGAGTCCAGCGACATAGCCATTACGCCAACTGCTGGTTCCCACTGTATCTCTCTTCATGGAAGAAATCATTAAACTTTAAATTAAAATAAAAGGCCAGCAGGTGGTGTGGAGGTTAAGGGGCTGGATCCCACGTGGCCAACTGTCTGGCGGAACTGGCAGCTTGAAAGCCCCCAGTCCCCAGCATGGCCACCCCCCTGGGGCGTGATTTCTTACTTTTCCTTTCTCTGTCTCTCCGGTGAATGCACGTGCCCTATAGCAAATTCAGAAAAATAAAGAACCAGGTTCTGTGGCACTTACCTATCATCCGAGCTAGGAGGCTAAGGCGGGGGAGGGTGACAGAGTGAGGCCCTGTCTTGAAGAAAGAAAGAAAGCCAGACAAAGAGAAAAGAAAAGCAGCAGCTCGTTGCCTCCTAGACCAGTCCTCGCGGTATTGTTCCTGTCGTCACTGCTCTGACCATCCTCAGCATCTGCTAGACGGTTTTTTTGCTGGTCCCAGGAACAGTTTCTTTTTAAGGCACATTCTAAATATAGCACCCCAACCTCCAAAATTAAAAAAAAAAAATCTTTCTCAAAAATAAAAGTGATTTCATTTCCTAGGTCCCACCCGATCATCTCAGTGACGCGCTTCTTTGGCCTTCTAGTGTCCATGCTGCCTCTTTTCCCTGCAACCCAATCGCGCCCATGGAGCTGGTCAGCAAGACCAGCTGAGTAGAGCTGACTTTGCTACCAAGTCGGCATTAAGGTGCCCAGTGGTCAAGTGAGCTGCCACAGGTTTGCAGGAACTGATAGTCTTGCTCGTGGGGATATTTCCAGAAAAGCCAGAGGTGAGTAAAGCTTGTGGCGATTCCTGGGAGGTTGGGCACCGTGGTGTAGGGGTCTGAGTCGGAACCCATAGAGGGGCCAGGAAGCAGAGGTAAGAAGGGCGGCAGTGGTGAGTGAGAAGGAGAGATGTTTGGTTGATTTCGTTCGAAGGATCTTGGCCAAGTCAACCAGTGGTGAAATGTACATGCTGATGGTGAAGACACTGCAGAAGAGGCCCAGCTGCTGAAGCTGAGCCTCAAGGTTGGGCACCAGGAGCCAAAAGTAGCCGAAACCCAGGAGAAGGACCCCCAGGAGGGTTGCCGTCTGTAGGAGCACAGGGCACTTCCGAGGGCAGTAGTGCAGGTACACCGAGATGCGGTGTCTGAGGCACGGCACCCACCGCGTGCCGACGGTGATGGTCCCATCACACTTCGAGACCCCGTAACTCAGCCAGCTCAGGTTGCTGACACCCGTGGTGAGAAAGGGCAGGAACTGGACGCTGTCCACGCCCCAGGTCATACGCATGTGACTGAGGTCTGATCGAGAGTGAAGAACACGCAAGCTCCGGAAAGGAGCGAGTCGATCACGCCGCCTGCCTCCTGCAAGTTGGGTCCCGCGTCCTGCGCCCGGTAGGCTTTTTGATGGAAGAGTTTCACCTTCTTGCGGGGAAGAAGTAGTAGTTGCTAAGGGTGGGCTGGAGCACAGCGACCTGGGCGAGCTGAGGCTGTCCCTTACACACGGCACCGTCCTGTGTCCATCAAATCAGTTTGACACATGGGTGGTAGGGCCCCTGTGTCCCTTATGCCTTCAGAGGCTTCTCTTCTCCTCCTGCCCAGGGCTGCCATCCCATTTCCCTCCAGCCCCTTCCTCCCACCTTGTGACCTGACTGCTTCCTTTTCTCACCCTCTGCATCGTCCTTCCCGACAGTCAAGGAGAAGTTAGGGGACTCCTTTAAGGAGCTCTGACCCCTAAGGGGCTGGCCAACTCTTAGGGCACCATCTGCAATCCCTCGGTCCCCCACAGCCTGGCACAGAGCCCCACAGC
Source organism: Tupaia belangeri chinensis (assembly GCF_000334495.1). Lineage (NCBI taxonomy): Eukaryota > Metazoa > Chordata > Mammalia > Scandentia > Tupaiidae > Tupaia > Tupaia belangeri. The sequence continues at coordinate 17,847 of NW_006159956.1, forward strand.
CCACGCCCCACCTTGCCCTCCCCCTCTTCCCTAACTTGGGCCCTGTCACTCTTCCACTGAACCCAGCAGGCCTGGCTCCACCCCCAGGACACCTCGCCAGGGGCCAGGGCCCTACTTCCTGCCTTGCTTAGGACATTGTCCCTGCTGGGGTGTATACCTGAGCCTGGCTCCCTCTCACCCCCTTCTGTGATGCCTGCCAAGCAGCGGCTCATGATGACGCCAGGGAGTGACTGACTCGCGGCAGGTGAGGGTGTGTGGCAGCTCGGCGGGCAGAGCGGTCTGGATCCTCGCGTGCCCACGTGGTAGCTGTGTGTCTGGGAAATGACTTAAGGTCTCTGAGTCTCTGTTTCCCTCCAAGCCATGGCAAGGATTAAACCAGATAACGTATGTCAACACTTAGGGCAGTGTTTGGCACATGGAAGGCCTGGTAAATGGCAGCTATTGTCCTTGGCGTCTTGGGGATGTGCCCGCAAGGGTGGCTGCTGGTTGACCTTGGCCTTCACAGTAGTCATTGCTTCTTCCCTGTCAGCATGCTGTCACAGATGTTCCCCCATCTGCTCCGAGTCACCCTGCAGGCTGGCAGGGTCTGGGCAGGATCACCAGCCCACTGAACCAGAGCCGAAAGGGCGTGAGTGGCTGTGGTCACGTGGCTTTTCAGTCCTGGAGCTGGGCATCTCTGCTCTGCCCTGCACTCTCCTGGGTTCCCTGAGAACTCAGCCTGCAAGGCTGGGCTGTCGAGGCGGTGCAGAGTGAAGGAAGCGAGCATGCGCCTCGTCCGTAGGGAGCTTGCGAGTGAGCTGAGGGTTCATTCATTCATTCTCTGTACATTCTCAGATGCTATCAACTCGGTGCAGCCATGCGTGAGGATGAAGAGGGGACAATGAAGGGTTAGCCTGAGGCCTGATGGTCAAGGCAGCTGGATCCCACGAGGCCAACCATGAAATTTTTTTTGGAGAGGTTTTTTTTTTTTTTTTTTTTTTCTATAGGGTGCATTCACTCTCCAGAAAGAGAGAGAAATAGAGACAGAAAGCGAGAAATCACCCCCCCTCCCCACCCCCGGGAGGATGGACATGCTGCAATTCCTTCTTCTCCATTCTCCTCTTGGGATCTTGGGCACACACGCACACGCGTCCTGCGTGAGTTCAAGCCACTGGATCCGGGACTCAAACCACAGTCGACTCCATGAGAGTCAAGCGCCATAGCCATTACGCTAACTGCTGGTCCCGCCCACTGTGAGATCTTGAAAAACATGCTGGATGTGTGTGTGTGTCCAAAATCCCAAAAGGAGGGAGAGATGGAGAAGGGATTGTGGTGTGACCATGCCCATGGGGGTGACTTCTCACTTCCTCTCTGCCTCTCTTGAGTATGCCTACCCTCTGGACAGTGGCGTGTGATAAAACATGACACTCTCCAAGGCTGACCCACTGAGGAAAGTTCTGGGTTCACATCTGGGGATCCGCTGAGTACTCTGGGCATCCTGTGATCCAGGGTGGGCTGAGGCTGGGGGTGATCACAGTGTCAAGGTCTTGTTAGGGGTGCTGTCTCTCTCTTACTCATGGAAGAAATAAGTAAACTTAAAAAAAAATTAAAAGGAGGGACCAGCAGTTAGCGTAATGGCTATGTTGCTATGTGCAAATCCCATGTAGTCGACCACAGTTCGAGTCCTGGACCCGCTGGGCGCATGTGTGTGCATGCCTAAGATCCCGAGAGGAGAATGGAGGAGAAGGGATTGTGGCGAGGCCATTCCCCCTGGGGGGTGAAGGGCAGGAAGAAAGGGGAGGGCTGGCCAAGGATGGCACTATCAGTGGCGACCCCTGGGGGTGGGAGGTCTCCGGACACTCTCTGAGCAGAGTGGGCTGCATGCGGCTAGTAGAAGCCTTTGCCCCTCTGTTCTGGCAGGCAGCCTGGCAGCTTGGGGGAAGGGGCTTGTCAAGGTTATCCAGTTTAGGAGGTGACAGCTGGACCCGAGTCTTCCCACCTGGACTCCTTGTCACCTTATTCAGTCATCCAGGACATCACCCAGCACCAGGCGGCCAAGGCAGCCCACCTCCCTGCTCTGGCTTACCTGGTTTACCTCTGTCCCCTCATAGCGAAAATGGGGGCCGACCCCATAGTCTAGTGACTAAGGGAGCCAGAGCCCAACCGTGGTGCAAATCCTGAACTCAGTGGCTGGAAGAAAGCATGCCAGGTACATGCTCCTGTGTGCCCCAAATCTGAACTGGGAGAAATGGAGAAAAGGGGTTGTGGTGTGGCTGTACCCCACCAGGGGGGTGTGGGGTGCTCTCTCTCTGCCATGTGCACACCCCCTCTGGCAATGAAAAAAGTCATGAAAATGGGGATGATCAGTGAGATTTCAGTGTTTCTGAGAGCGCTAGGGTTCTTTATACAGTCGGATTTCCTTATTTGTTGACGTCACTTTGTAATGAAAAAGGGAGCAGAGATCTGGAGCTCGAGAGACCAGAGTTCAAGGCCGGCCCTTGTCCTACTTACTGGCGGTGAGATTGGGCCAAGTCACGTGATGCCCTGCACCCCCAGGGTGACAATACCTGCCTCCCAATACCTGGGGCGCTGCACAGGTGACGGGAAACGGACTGGCAAGTGCTCCGCGCAGTGGAACTGGTCTCTGGGTCGTTTCACCTGCTGGGAGTGCCCAGCATTCTCCCCGCAGGGTGGCTCACGTGAGGGGTGGCTGATGGCCTGGGTGTAATAAACCCCAGGAAAACCGCCTCCCTTTCTAGGGTGACGAGTTGAGCTTGCTGTGATAGGAACAGGGGACTGGGGCGCAGCCTGTGTTCACGAGCTGGGTTCCTGCAGAAATCCTGTGAAATCCGTGAGGGTCCGAGCCTGGGCCTGCACACCCACCCTGGCCCTGGCCGCGTCACGGTGCGGAAGCGCAGTGCCGTTGTACGTCTCACCTGCCTGCGGGGCCACACGGTGAGAAGCTGGAGCTTTGAGTATCTCCTGTTTTGAACTTAGAACCCCGAGATAAACTCTCGGTGACTCAGCTGTGGCAGGGGCAGGGGGAGGAGCTCCTCCCTGCTCTGCCAAGGCCTCTTGCTGTGTGTTCCTGGGGACACCAGCCGCCCTTCCTGGGTGTACCCCTCAGCGGTGCAAGGGGGCAGCTGTCCTCTCACGTCTCCAGGGGCTCCGTCAGACTTGCCGTCAGGAGCTTTAGGGGTCTCCCGCCTAGCCAGCTGCTCAGGGTTGGACAAGTCGGAACACACAGTAGGTGCTCAGTAAGTGCTTGTGGAGCCTCGTGGACCAGGGCGGTGAGCCGCTAAGAGCCCTGCCCCACCTCTCTCCCCAGAGGGCCTGCCTCGGCCTGGGCAGTGTCTTCTCTCCTAGCCCTGTGGGGCAGGACCCACACACGATAGACTCATCCTCAGGGCTCAGTGTAAAGGTCAAGCCTACAGGGACTCCTCCGGCCCTCGAACCTGACGTTCCCTCCGACAGCACTCGCTGCGATTCGCGGTGACGTAAGCCAGGCTCTTACTCCTTGTCCGCCTTCCCCACAGGAAGTCGGCTTCGTGAGGCCAGTTTCAGAAAACCTCACTGATCAGCCGAATGCCTGGCACACCGGACGTGCCAGGGAATGAATGAATGAATGGGGGAGGGGCGGCAAAGGAGGAGGCTGAGGGCTGGAGGGCCGCCCACGGGACGAGGTGGGCGTCCGATTCCCACCGGTGCTCTTCCTTCCTCGGAGCTGGGGGCTCCTGGGGGATCAGACTGGGTTTAGTGGGAAGCCAGGCCCCTGAGGACCCAGGAAAGGAGAGAGGGGGTGGGGGTCTGAGCCGGCTCCACCCCTTTCCCCAGCAGGCAGGAAGGACAGGGCAGATCTGTCAGCCTGAGTCCACTGCCCTGGGGCACCCAGCCCTGAGCCCAGGAAGGCAGGGAAGGGGGGACAGGAAGCACCCAGGCCTTCCCCTCCTCCCCGCTGCCCCACCTTCCACCCCCGTCCCTGGCGAGAGCTCACAGCCCCGGGCCTTGGCACTAAGGGGACGGGGGCGGGGAAATGGGGGACAGAAATCCCATTCTGGCCAAATGCCTCCTTCTCCCGCATTTGATTTCTGCGCCTCAGCGTGGTGACTGCCCTGGCAGCCCTTGGCGAGCTGGGCCCAGCCTTGAGAGTTGGGGGACGGAGGGAACGGGCGAGGGCACTGCCTACTCCAGCACTTCCTGTGTGCCCGGCACAGTGCAGACGCACCCAGCTGCCCTGCCCTGGAGGAGGAAGAGCCCCAGGCTCTTCTTGGGGCTGGGCTCTGCCAGGGATTGCTGTGTGACCTCGGGTGAGGCAAGCTCTCTCTGGCCACCACTGTCCTCCTTACCTACTCATGGAGTCCAAAGCTGGCCGCACACCGAGCTCTTCGGGGAGCTTGTCAATACTCCCAGGCCCCATTCAGAGTGGTCTGGATGGAAATCTGTATTTTAGAAGCTCCGTTCTAGCTTTGTTGCACCTGGTGGGGTCACTACTGGAATGGACGGTCTCTAAACCCTTCCCTAAGCGTGAAACTCCAGGCAGAACGCCCCCTGGCACCTACCCACCACTCCTACCCCGTGTCCTGGCTCAGGAAGGCAAGGGCCTCAGTGACAGCCAGGTCCTTCTGTGGGGGTGCACAGTAGGTGCACTGGTTACAGGGAGCAGAGTGCTGGCGGGGGGTGGGGGGGAGGAGGGCGTGGGCTGCCTGGGCCCGGGCGGCAAAGGAGGAGGCTGAGGGCTGGAGGGCCGCCCACGGGACGAGGTGGGCGTCCGATTCCCACCGGTGCTCTTCCTTCCTCGGAGCTGGGGGCTCCTGGGGGATCAGACTGGGTTTAGTGGGAAGCCAGGCCCCTGAGGACCCAGGAAAGGAGAGAGGGGGTGGGGGTCTGAGCCGGCTCCACCCCTTTCCCCAGCAGGCAGGAAGGACAGGGCAGATCTGTCAGCCTGAGTCCACTGCCCTGGGGCACCCAGCCCTGAGCCCAGGAAGGCAGGGAAGGGGGGACAGGAAGCACCCAGGCCTTCCCCTCCTCCCCGCTGCCCCACCTTCCACCCCCGTCCCTGGCGAGAGCTCACAGCCCCGGGCCTTGGCACTAAGGGGACGGGGGCGGGGAAATGGGGGACAGAAATCCCATTCTGGCCAAATGCCTCCTTCTCCCGCATTTGATTTCTGCGCCTCAGCGTGGTGACTGCCCTGGCAGCCCTTGGCGAGCTGGGCCCAGCCTTGAGAGTTGGGGGACGGAGGGAACGGGCGAGGGCACTGCCTACTCCAGCACTTCCTGTGTGCCCGGCACAGTGCAGACGCACCCAGCTGCCCTGCCCTGGAGGAGGAAGAGCCCCAGGCTCTTCTTGGGGCTGGGCTCTGCCAGGGATTGCTGTGTGACCTCGGGTGAGGCAAGCTCTCTCTGGCCACCACTGTCCTCCTTACCTACTCATGGAGTCCAAAGCTGGCCGCACACCGAGCTCTTCGGGGAGCTTGTCAATACTCCCAGGCCCCATTCAGAGTGGTCTGGATGGAAATCTGTATTTTAGAAGCTCCGTTCTAGCTTTGTTGCACCTGGTGGGGTCACTACTGGAATGGACGGTCTCTAAACCCTTCCCTAAGCGTGAAACTCCAGGCAGAACGCCCCCTGGCACCTACCCACCACTCCTACCCCGTGTCCTGGCTCAGGAAGGCAAGGGCCTCAGTGACAGCCAGGTCCTTCTGTGGGGGTGCACAGTAGGTGCACTGGTTACAGGGAGCAGAGTGCTGGCGGGGGGTGGGGGGGAGGAGGGCGTGGGCTGCCTGGGCCCGGGCACCGAAAGCAGGAGGCCTGAGCCTCCCAGCGGAGCTGCCCTTCCCCTCGCCACCCTGCCCCGCCTTCTCCTTAGAAGAGCTCTTCCTCCTGACCTCTCTTTCTCCCTCTTTTTCTGTCTCTACCCCGGGTTCTGTCTCTCTCCACCGCTCTGCTTTCTCCTCTCTCCCACAGCCTCCTCTCTGGGCAGCTTCACTTTGACATCGACACTGCAGTTGGTCATTCCTGTCTCTCAGCACCCTTCCCTTTCCAGCCCTCTCCGCCCCTTCCAGCTAGTCTCTGTTCTCGACGTCTCCCTGTCCACGCATTTCTCTGTCCCTGCCTCATGCTGTCCCTTGTCCCTGCCTGCGTACTGGAAATGGGGGAGGCTCTAGGCAGTGCAGGGCCCCGGGGACCAGAGAGGGGGATGGTGGCAGCGCCGAGACCCAGGGCATGGAGACTCCATCCTGACCTCCAGGGCTGCCCCCAGCTCCGGCCCGCCTTTCCAGCCGCCTGGCCTGGCCCACCGGGCTGCCCTCCTTGGTGCCTGTGCCCAGCACCGCGCCCCCTTCCCACTTCTGGCTGAACTGCCACTGCCCAGGCCCTCTCCTCCATGCTCCGGACACTGTGGGGGGAGGCAGGAGAGGGGCGGTGGTTGAGCTCGAGCCTCCCAGACACGGTCTCACTGAGTTGGGGGCCACAGGGCTTGCGCCTTACTGGGAACCCAGGGAACATAGAGTGTGTGGTAGAGCGGGCGTGGGTGTCCCTGGGTGCATGCACTTTCTAGGCCCCAGGGAGGCGAGCCGACTTCCACAAGGCCTCCCAGCCAGGCCCGACTTGGGGCAGAGGCCGGGAGCGGCTGGGAAGTGGAAGCGAAGAGGCCCGGGCAGTGGGAGGGGACCTCCTGGGCCTGGGTGCCCGTACTAGGTGCCAACGTGCAGGGGACAGGGCCATGCTCTCCGCCTCTCTGGGCCTCGGTTTCACCACCTGGAAAGTGAGGGGCTGGCCTCGATGGCCTCCAGATCTCTCTCCACTCCATAGTCTGAACTGGCCTTCCCCACCCCCCAGTGGGGGTGGGGCGGGGGCGGGGATGAGGGAGATGGGCTTTTACTCAGCAGCGGTTCCTCCTCCATCCTCCAGGCCCAGGATCAAAAAAGGCCAGGGCACCTCATCTGTCCTCAGACCTGTCCTGACAGGTGGCATCCTGCATCCAGCCCACATTAACCCCCTCGGGGCCAGGGCGGGGTGTGGACCCTGGCCTCCCACCCAAACCTCCTACCTGCCCCGTAAAGGATAGGAGACATCGGGCTAGCCTGGGAAGGGGGGCCCTGGACCCCCTCTTTCCCCAAGAGAGGCTCCTTTCTGGTACCAAGGCCTAACAGGAAGCTAGGGGAGGGGCTGGACCAGGCCCCCAGGCAGGTTAGGGTGGTCCTGCTCTCCACTGACCTGCTGGGGACTTGATCCAGGAGCTCTGGGCTGGAAGGAGCCCTGCCCCTCCCAGCCTCGCTCCGTGCACTCTTCCCTGCAGCGGGCCCTGGGTGTGGGCCGGGCAGAGGAGCAGCCAGGAGAAGGGTTAAGCCAGGGACCCGGGATGGCTTTGGCCACGGCCATTCCTGCAGGAGAGGAGAACAAGGGGCCCATTCTGTGTGTGGGAATTAATAGCAAAGAGTCATCTGGGGTGTCATTCAAGCCTTGATCAACTCCCAGAGGAATGCGAGAGCGAGGGAGAGAGAGGTGGAGGTGGCGGGGGTGGGGGACCTGTGGCGGAGATGTCAAAGGAAGGGCATGGGTCCTGCTGGCCGCGGGAGCTGCCCTGACCGTGGCCTGGCGGTGGGTCTGCCAGTCTACGATGGGCCCAACTTTTCATCACACATGTGCCCCTGCTCCTTGGGAATGGAGACCCCCCTCTCATCATCCCCTCCCTGGGGGTCTCCCCTTGTCTCCCCTCATTCCCACATGGCTGCACCCTCCACCCCCATGTGGCTGTCTACCTGGGCCTGGAGCCCAGCCCAGGCTGTGGGCCTGTCAGGGCCGGCTGCTGGTCTGCCTTCCTGGGCGCTCCGGGCTGCCCCTAACTTTGCTTACGGCCCTTGAGATGCCCATGGGAACAGCCCTGGGGTGGGGGCGCTGTGGTGGGGGCGCTGTGGCATGCCAACTAGGGCTCCGGAGTTGTCCCGTCTGTCCCAGGATCCAGGAGCCACCCTGGCCTGGCTCCAGGCCCAGCTCAGACACATCCCACCTGAGGTCGCCTGCGTGGAGGGGACCGGGGTGCCTCGGCCCTCACAGTCCCCTGCGGGCCTCTGCGTGAGGAGTGGCAGGCCTCCAGGGACGTCCTGAATGTCCCGCTGCAGGAAAGCCCTGGCGAAGCTCCCAGCCACACTCCTGGTTTTGTGGATGTGCAGACGAGGGAGCACAGCCGCCTGCTCCGGGTTGAGGGCTGAGCTGGGCCCAGCGCAGGTCACCTGCCTGTCAGCTATTGCCCAGTCCCCCCGGCCCAGGGCTCAGCCAGGCCCAGACTACCTGGGGCAGAGGACGAGGGCTTTGGGGTATTCAGAGCAGGGCGCCCACGTCCTGGCCCTGTGACCCGGATGGAGCCCCTGTGTCTCCCTTGGCCTGGGGTCTCATCTCTGGAATGGGGTCACATAATCCCCCCAGCCTTGCTCGGTGGCGGCGAAGGGCGGGGTGTAACAGCCGGCCGGCCAGGGCACGCTGCTGTTTTCAGCGTCGTTGAGATTCCTGCTATTGGAGGTCTGGCAGCACCCACCGCCTTGGGCTGATAGGCACACGCACACACCACTGGACCCTCGAGTCGGCCCTGGCAGCCTGTGTCCCCGCGGCAGGGTTCAGGAATCCCACCCCGCTCCTCCTCAGCCGCAGTTGCAGGGGGTTAGGTGCGTTCCTGGCCCCCGAGCCTCCCACTGTAGCATCATTTCCATGTCTGGTGACTCATCCCCTGGTCCTGCTGGGACACGCCGCCCCCTGCGGGCACAGCACAGGGACAGGATGTGCAGACGCTGGCAGCTCCAGAGGGCTCTGGCCTCGCTTTGGTCCTCTGTAAGATGGCCGGCCTTCCTCACTGTGGGGGGCTCTCGGTCTTAGGGGCCATCCAGCCATACCTCGGACTGCATGGACAGGAAGTGAGGTCCAGAAAAGAGAGGAGCCTTTCTGAGGTGCTGAGGAGGAGAGCTTGCAGGCCTCCCACGCTGGCCAGGAGTCTGGGCTTCTGGGCCTCGGCCCCACTCTGCTGCCAGGAGCCGGGTGGGCACGGCGGAGCCCTTGCCCATAGCTAGACTGAGGGGGTGGTCAGTGCCGGAATGAGGTAAGGCTCTGCAACTGCAGAGAGCCCCTAAAAATGTGGGCGATTATTAAGGTGGTCACGTTGGGACCCTCTAAAGACACTGACCCTGGGGCATGGAGACCACAGGGAGCCTCAGGCAAGGCATGTCCCGTGCCCGTCTATAAACCCTGTGTAGGGCTGCAGGGTGGCTGTTCCCCCAGCCCAGAGGCTGCTGGATGTAGGCCCCACCCAGAGGAACAGGCCCCAAATAGAAGGGGTTGGCCCAGTGGTCCCATCTGGCCTTGGCGGTGTGGTGTTTGAAGGTGACATTCCCCGGCATCCACAAAGGGAAACCAACTTCCTTTGGGAACACGCAGAGGCCACCCTGGGTGGGCCGAGGTCCGCTATCTCCCTCTGGGCCCAGTTTGGCCCTTGGGGAGTTTGGAGCCAGGCGACCTGCAGGTTCGGCATAGTGCTCGCACAGCGGGAGCTTGGGGCAGCGTCTGCGGGATGGAATGGGGTGACTGTGTGAGGTACGCACGGTGGAGGTGAGGAGCAGGAGCAAGCGGGAACGATGGCCGCTCTGGGTGCAGGGCCGCTGACGGAGGCCCTGCAGGTTTGGGGTGACTCTAGAAAGGCTGGCAGGCCCTTATGTACCCGGCTGGACTGAAAGGATGGAGAGGAGGACTGGGAGTCGGGTCCTGAGGGCCCTTCCTCACCCTGTGCTCTCACTTGTGGGGTCATGCCTTTCTCTGAGCTTCAGTTTCCTTCTCTGTAAAATGGGGATTATGGGGTCTATTCATGGCGCTGTCACGGCGCTGTCATGGGAGGTAGCCTGAGGGCACCTGGTAGACTCTCGCTGCTCACACACTGGATGCCAGTGTGTCATGAGCATGGCCATGCGTACAGAAGTTCCTTATGAGACAGGTGAGAGATTTAGATTTAAATACAAATTGTATTAGATTCAGAGAGGGGAAAGATAATTAAAAAAAATTGTTTATTTATTTTTAAAGAATTGTTTTTAATTTTATTATTATTATTTTCCAATTTGATCAGAGAGAGACAGAAAGAGAGAAGGAAAGTGAGAAAGCAAGCTGCCAGGTCTGGGATTTGAACCACGGTTGGTCATATGGGAGTTCAGCGCCTTTAACCACCATGCCACCTGTTGACCCCTTATTTATTTAATTTTATTTATTATTATTATTATTATTATTTGGGGAGAGGTTTTTGCTATAGGGCATGTGCACTCACCAGAAAGACAGAGAGAGACAGAGAGACAGAAAGCAAGAA
>NW_006159956.1:28508-30815 GCF_000334495.1 Tupaia belangeri chinensis
GGAAAGGCTGGCAGGCCCTTATGTACCCGGCTGGACTGAAAGGATGGAGAGGAGGACTGGGAGTCGGGTCCTGAGGGCCCTTCCTCACCCTGTGCTCTCACTTGTGGGGTCATGCCTTTCTCTGAGCTTCAGTTTCCTTCTCTGTAAAATGGGGATTATGGGGTCTATTCATGGCGCTGTCACGGCGCTGTCATGGGAGGTAGCCTGAGGGCACCTGGTAGACTCTCGCTGCTCACACACTGGATGCCAGTGTGTCATGAGCATGGCCATGCGTACAGAAGTTCCTTATGAGACAGGTGAGAGATTTAGATTTAAATACAAATTGTATTAGATTCAGAGAGGGGAAAGATAATTAAAAAAAATTGTTTATTTATTTTTAAAGAATTGTTTTTAATTTTATTATTATTATTTTCCAATTTGATCAGAGAGAGACAGAAAGAGAGAAGGAAAGTGAGAAAGCAAGCTGCCAGGTCTGGGATTTGAACCACGGTTGGTCATATGGGAGTTCAGCGCCTTTAACCACCATGCCACCTGTTGACCCCTTATTTATTTAATTTTATTTATTATTATTATTATTATTATTTGGGGAGAGGTTTTTGCTATAGGGCATGTGCACTCACCAGAAAGACAGAGAGAGACAGAGAGACAGAAAGCAAGAAATCACCCTGAGGGGGGATGACCACACCACAATCCCTTCTCCTCCATTCTCTTCTCGGGATCTTAGGCATGCACACACTCACGCCCGGCGTGAGTTTAAGCCACTGGGTCTAGGACTTGAACTGTGGTAAACTACATGGGAGTTTTAGCGACATAGCCATTACACCAACTGTTGTCCCAGGCCCTATAGACTTTTAAAACTTTTTTTTTTTATATTTTTTTAATTTCCAGAAGGCTTGTGCACTCGCTCAAGAGAGAGACGGAAAGTGAGAAAGCACATCTTCAGGGGAATGGCCACACTGCAATCCCTTCTCCACTTCTCCGTTTGGGACTCTGGGCATGCATGCATACACACTGGTGTGTTTCTCAAGCTGCAGGGTCCAGGACATGAACTGCGTGGTTGGCCACCACCATGCCACCACCAGCCCCCTATAGGCTTCTTATTGGCCTACAAAAATGTTTGAGACCTAAGAGAACAAAAACAAAACCTTGCCAACTTCAAAATAAGCAAAGAAAACAGCAAAATAGAAATTAATTAAAATTTCAGGTAAATATCACAAAAACCCGTTAAAACTTGCTAACTCACTTATAGCCAGTCAATTCTACTTCATTGGTGATGTGGGTACATTTTTTTAAAAAGGAGTTATTTATGTAATTTTATTTGTTATTATTATTATTTTTTAATTTGCTATAGGGGACGTGTGCTCACCAGAGAGAGTGGGAAAGTGAGAAAGCAAATGCCAGGTCTAGTACTCGAACTGCAGATAGCCATGTGAAGGTCCGGCATCCCAACCACCATGCAGCTATGTCTGGGGCAATCAAGAAGGACTTCCCAGTGGAGGTAGCATTTGGGTCAAACCTTAAAGAGGGAGAAGAAGTTGAACAGAGGGAAAAGTGGCTTGATGATGGTTGAGGCAGGAGACGCATGAGCAAAGGTACAGAGAAAGAATAGCGCACGGAGAATTTGGGAGAAAGACAAGCTATTTGGCGCTCCAGGTGTCCTATTTTGGAATTAGGAGGTGGAGAACAGAGGAGAGGCTAGAGCCATGCTACAACGGTTGGCAGGACCTCATGTATCAGGGCTGGGCTTTATCCTAAGGATAATCAGGAGACATGGAACATTGTTATTTTTTTTTAAAGAATTACTCATGGGACCAGTAGGTGGCGTGGTGGTTAAGGTCCTGGAATCCCACATAGCTGGCTGTGGTTCAAGTCCTGGACCTGGTGTCTTGCTTTCTCATTTTTCTTCTCTCTCTCTGTTCAAATTAAAATAATAATAATAAATAATTATTTTAAAATTACTTATTTAATTTTATTTATTTTCTTCTTCTTCTTTTTTTTAAATTTGCTATGGCACATGTGTGCTCACCAGAGACAGAGAGAGAAAGTGAGAAATCAATCCACCAGGTCCAGGATTTAAACTGTGGTCAAACATGCTGCCTGCTGGCACAACCTGGAAGTGTTTTAAGAAGCTGGGGGTTGGGACCAGCAGTTAGTGTAATAGCTATGTCACTGGACTCTCACGTAGTCGACCGCGGTTTGAGTCCCAGATCCAGTGGCTTGGACTCACGCCGGGCACGTGTGCGTGCGTGCCCAAGATCCCAGGAGGAGAATGGAGGAGAAGGGATTGCAGCGTGGCCATCCCCTTTG
>NW_006159956.1:31003-35258 GCF_000334495.1 Tupaia belangeri chinensis
TTTATTTATTTACTTATTTATTTTAATTTGACCAGAGAGGAACAGAGAGAGAGAGAGAGAGAGAGAGAGAAGGGGAGAAGGAAAGTGAGAAAGCAAGCCGCCAGGTCCAGAATTTGAACCATGGTCGGCCATGTGGGAGTCCAGTGCCCTCAACCATCATGCCACCTGCTGGCCCAGAATTATTTAATTTATTTATTATCATTATTATTATTAAAATGTTGCTATAGGGTATGCGCACTCACCCGAGAGGGAGAGAGAGAGACAGAGAGAGAGAGAAAGTGAGAAAACAAGCAAGCTACCAGGCCTGGGACTGATGCAGGGGTCGGCCAGGTGGGAGTCCAGTGCCTTAACCACCATGCCACCTGCTGGCCCCAGTCAGCTGTTTTTGTGAGTTCACTCTCAAACATGAGGGGAGCTGCCTGGTTGGGAGGGGAGGCCGATGGTAGAGGCTTGGAAACCAGTTAAGATGAAATGTGATGGGGCCAGCCCCATGGCCTGGTGGGTAAGGGAGCTGAACCCCACGTGGCCGACTGCATGGTTCAAACCTCCACCCCTGGCAACTTGAAAAACTTACTAAACACATGAGCATGTGTGCCCCAGATCCCAACGGCACAGAGAAACAGAAGGGATTGTGGTGTGACCACGACTGGGCGAATGCTTTCTCCCTCCCTCTCTCTTTCTCTCTCTTTGGCGTGTACACACACACTCTGGCAAATTAAAAAGAATAAAGGATGGGGCCCAGCAGGTGGCATGGTGGTTAAGGCGCTGGACTCCTACATGGCTGACTGTGGTTCAAATCCCGGACCTGGTGGCTTGCTTTCTCACTTTCCCTTGCTCTCTCTCTCTCTCTCTGGGGAATGCATATCCCTATAGCAAATTAAAAAATAATAGTGAACAAAAATTTATAATGAATAAAATAAATAATAAATATTTATTATTTAAATATAAATCTTAAAAAAAAGAAGAAGAAAAGTAAGCAAGACACCTGCGCTGGGATGGGGCCACAGTGAGAGGGTAGAGGAAGAGAGCTGTAAGAGGTGACCAGGGGGGCAGGAAGGGCAGACGTTGGGTACAGGTGGTAATAACACTGCGGAGCCCTGCGTGCTCTCCGTGGGCCTGGCGCCTTCCACCTGTGAGCAAATGTATTAATAGCTTCTCACCGACTCCTCGTAACTTCCCTCAGTTCGATCCCTCTCCGTCTTTAAGGACGAACTCAAGTATCAGCTCTACTGGGAAACCGTCCTTGATCGCCCCGGACACAGCCGTCTTTACTGAGCACACAGCCCCTGGTGCACAGGGTCATTTTAGAAGACCCCTGTAGGTCCCACACCAACCTCACACCATCCGCACATACTGAAACATACCCACATCACAGGCTAAGTAGGACTCAGTGGCTATTAAAGGAGTTTTCATCTGAAATTGTAACTAATTTCTTTTTTGTTCTTTTATTCACTTGTTTATTTTTAAGTGTTTGTGAACTTAAAACAATTTTTTAAGTGTATTTTTTTTTTCTGAAAGAGAAAGGGAGAAAGAGAGAGAGAGAGAGAGAGAGATAGTAGCACCTGACAGGGTTTTGATGCCCCAATTCATGCCTAGCCAGCCCTGGATCTAGGCATACTCAGGCAGGTCTCTGGACCTGAACTGGGAACCCTTCCTTGTGGCTCAGCCTCACAGAGCTTATCTGCCAAGGTTTAGCCCTGTCTTCATTTACTTTGAAGCTGGTGTTTTGTTTTCCTTTTTCCTTTAGCTTAAATATTAAGACAGAGAGGTGTGAGGAGGCCCCCCCTTTTTTCCCAGAATTATTTAATTTTATTAATTATTGCTATTTTTTAATTTGACCAGAAAGAGTCAGAGAGAAAGTGAGAAAGTCAGCTGCCAGGTCCAGGACTCAAACTGTGGTCTTGACTCCATGTGGGAGGCTAGTGTCCCAACCACAATGCCACCTGCTGACCTCAAGGAGGTCCTGTTTAACTGGAATATGTATCACGGGAACCTTCAACTGACGGAGATCCTTATGTGCCATGCACTTAGAAAACATCAAAAAATGGGTGCCGGCAGGTGGCATGGTGGTTAAGGGCGCTGGACTCCTACATGGCTGACCGTGGTTCGAGTACCAGACCTGGCAGCTTGCTTTCTCACTTTCTTTCTCTCTTGCTCTGTCCCTCTCTGGTCAAATTAAAATAAATAAATAAATAATAATAATAATAAAAAGAAAACCTCAAAAAACGTGATAAACATTCATTGTAGACAAATTGAAAAATATAGAGAAACAAGGAAAAAGGTAAAACATCCCTGACCCTATTGTCCAGAGAGTGTAACAGTTCAGTGTAAATATTCCAAGCTTCCACCCCTGCGTGTGCAGCTGCATACCCTCCTGGGAGTGTCTGCGGTTCCTCTGAGCAGTTATCTGCCCAGCAGTCGAGCGGGCCTCTCAGTGGAGACGGGGAGCTGTGCGCTGCCTGTCTGCTTACGTGTGTGAGTGTATCCGAGTCTTTGAGCTTACATCAACTTCATCGTCAAGCTGTTGATCCTCAGCAAATTCTATTTTTGTTCACTTGACCTGTCAGGAATTAAGAAGAATAGATTGGGGCTGGCAGGTGGTGTGGTGGTTAGGGGCACTGGCCTCCCACATGGCTGACTACGGTTCAAGTGTCAGCCCTGGCAGTTGGCTTTCACTCTCTCCCTCTCTCTCTCTGTCCCTCTCTGGTCAAATTAAAATAAAATAAAATGAATAAATAAATAAAGCTAAATACAAAATTCTTAAAAAAAAATAAAAGAGTGGATTGCAGGGCAGGCAGGTTGTGCGGAGAGCACGTTTCAAATCTCTATTTTCTATTAAAGTAGATAATAACTTCCTAGGCTAGTTGTGATTAAATAAAAAAGTATTCCATCAAAAAAGAAATATGGGGGCCAGTCTGTGGTGTGGAGGGTAAGGTGGCTGGATCCCATGTGGCTGACTGTACTGTCTGAGTCTTGGACCTGGTGGCTTGAGAAACATGCCAGGCACGTGTGCATGCATGCCCAAAATCCCTAGAGGAGGGAGAAATGGAGAAGTGATCACAGCGTGACCATTCTCCATAGGAGTTGGAGTTCTCACTTTCTTTCTCTCTCTGTTTCTCTCCAAGTACACGCACCCTCTGGAAAATTAAAAAAAAAAAATACTGGAGTCAGGCCCATAGTCTAGGGGTTAAGGGAGCTGGATCTCACATGGCTGACTGCAGTTCAAATCCCAGCATATGCCAGGTATGTGTGCATGTGTGCCCCAAGTCCTGACACAATGAGGAAATGGAGGAGCGATTGTGGTATGACCTCACTCCATTGTGGGGTGCTTTTTCCCTCTCTTCCTCTGTTTTTCCATCTCTCTCTCTGGTGAGCATGCAGACTCTCCAGCAGTTAAAAAAACATGTAAAAGAAAATATTAGCCGCTATGTCACAGCCCTGATGCTAGTGCCCTGCAGTGCTGGAAGCCACAGGGCAACCAGCAGTTGGATCTTGGGGCAGCCTGAAAAACACAGCTGGAGAGCTGGGGAATGGGAATTGTTGCACAGAGACTATACTGAGGGTGCTCTCTCACACACACACATGTGCATGCATGTGTGTGTATGTGTGCATGGGCACACACAGAGTCACACTTTCTATCATAAAAAGAAAACAGAGAAAAATGAAATAAAACATGGCCGTGAGGGAGAAGCCACTGCTGCAGGACCTTATGCTCAGGAGGATGTCAGAGCAGCCGTCCTGGGCGAAGGTCATGTTCATGTGCAGAACTGAAGGTGGACCAGGTAGGACACCCAGCAAGTGGCTGCTGGAGCCTGGAGGATGGCGGCAGAAAGCCTGGGGTCTTTGTGGAAGGCCCTGAGCAGGGGAAAAAGTGCAGAGCACCCGGGTGGCTGAAGAGGAGTCGGGGGTCAGAGTATTCCCTGCAGGAGGCAGTGTGGTGCACTGTGCATGTGAAGGCCTGGGAAAATGGTGGCCTGGGTGGATCCTTCATCTGCAGGGAGCACGAAAGAGAAGAAATTGGGGAATCTGTAAGATCAGGTTATTCAAGGTCAAGTTCAAGACTGGAACCTCGGGGTGGCTTGGTGGTAAAGGTGCTGGACACTCCCACATGGCCGACCACAGTTAGAGTCCTGGACCTGGTGGCTTGCCTTCTCACTTTCCCTCTCTCTCTCTCCATGTCTCTCTTTAGTCAAATTAAAATAAATGAATGAATAAATAAAATTAAATAAATAGTTCTTTAAAAAAAAAGAGGTTG
>NW_006159956.1:35531-40278 GCF_000334495.1 Tupaia belangeri chinensis
ACACTCTGGGTGTGGGGCCAGCAGGTGGCATGGTGGTTAAGGCACTGGACAATCACATGGTCAACTGCGATTAGAGTCCTGGACCTGGTGGCTTGCCTTCTCACTTTCCCTCTCTCTCTCTCCATGTCTCTCTTTAGTCAAATTAAAATAAATGAATGAATAAATAAAATTAAATAAATAGTTCTTTAAAAAAAAAGAGTTTGGAGCCTCAAAGAGTTTCAGCTTAGGGGTGATGGGGGCACCACAGAACACAAGCAGGTTCGTCCAGGCCAGGCAGGAGAGCAAGGTCTTGCTGAGGAGGCACAGAGGAGGGGTCCCCCCAACCAGACATTAGGAAAGAAGGAAGGGTTGTTAGAGAAATGGGGATGGAGGGGATACTGTCACCCGAAATGATGAAACCTAGAGCAGCCCCCTCCGAGCGAGGGCTGAAGCTGCACCATCCCTGAGCTGTTGTTCTCGGTCCCCAGCAAGGCAAGTGTTCCGGGCGAACTTAGATGAGTACGGGTTGGAAACTCCTGTAACAGTTGGACGTCATGCCTGCATCAAGACAGACCTCGTATCTGACCGTGGGCTGGAAGGTTATGCCGTAAAGCCTGGCTGCGAAGTAGGCTCCCCCATGCGGGTGTGCGTGAACGCACTCTCTGATGGTCACACGCTGGAGGTGCCTAACGACACACCACCCAGAACGCAGCCTCGTTGCTAAGCAAGGCATAACTGCAGTCGCAATTTCCAAGAGTGGGATCCATTTTTAGTCATTTGTTTTTATTGTATGTTACAAAAATATCGGTTCCTAAAGGGTTAGTTGTTGACTTATTTATTTTATTCACTTATTATTTTTGTTTAGAGATTTTTGCTATAGGGTATGTGTACTTGCTAGAGAGACAGAGTCAGAGAGATAGAAAGTGAGAAATCACCCCCCAGGGAAATGGCCATGCAGCGATCCCTTCTCCTCTATTCTCCTCTCGGGATTTTAGGCATGTACACACATGTGCCCAGCATGAGTTTCAAGCCTCCAGGTCCAGGACTCGAACCATGGTCAACCACGTAGGAATTCAGTGCCTTCACCACTACGCCACCTGCTGGCCCCAAGGATTGATTTTTTTTTTTAAAACTTTAGCCTTCACCCCCATCGAACCAGAGAAGTGCAGGTCTAGATGGACAGCTGGCGTCCAGTGAAGGCTGCAAGCTGGTCAGAGAGGCAGTGGCAGGCGTGTGAGTGTCTGTGCACGTGCCCAAGGGGCCTGGGATTGTTCATGGGGTCAGAGGGACCGTGGCCACTCACCCCGTGGCAAGGCCACCCTCCTCCAGCCTTTCACTCAGCACCATAGACGTGTCAGAATGCAGATGGGGGAAGCCTGTCCCTGTCCTCAGGAGCCGACTCCTCTGGCTCGGGCCCTGAGGGGTCATGCTGGAAGAGAGACTCAGCTGGGCTCTGGGGGCCGAACGAGGGGAGCAAGGAGCAGCTTTTTCATCCTACTTCATTCATTACCTCCGTATGCCCTACCCACACCGAGCCCCAGAAAGGGCCTGGCTTCGGGCAGAGGCAGCAGGGGCAAGGGACAGGGCGTGGGCCTTGGGTAGAGCCGTGGTCCCAGTTATTGCTGCTGTCCATGCCGTGGTCTCAGGGAGGCCACCATACTGTCCGTGGTCTCAGGGAGGCCAGTCAGGCCTCAGCTCTAGCTTCTTCATCTGTACCATGGAGCTCCCAGGATCCCCTCTGCTCCCTCACGGGACAGACCTGGGCACAGAGCTTGGGAGGGGGCAGGGGGCCAACTTGTGATCCCCGTTCTGACTTCCGGGGTGCCCCCTGCTCCCGTCTTCTAGAGCTTTGGGAAGCCCCAGTCTCGCAGATCTGGAAGGAACTTGGACTTCACAGTGAATAAAACCGAGGGGCCCAAAGAGGGAAGGTGACGTGGCTGAGGGTGCCAGAGGTGAGCAGCAGAGTGGGGCCTCGAGGTGGGCACCCTGGGTGCCAGGGGAGGTGTTCTCCCAGAGGTGCATGGCGGGGACGGGTAGAGGGCACCTCCTGAGAGGATGGAGGACAGCAGGCTTGGCGGCAGAGTGGACCCAAGGACACACAGGACTCAGGGTAGTTGGTTGGCAGGGACGGGGCTCAGATGCAGGGACTGGTGTTCAGGGACAAGACTGCTGGCCTGTAAGGGTGAGCTAGAAAAAGGAAGGCCCTGCTCAGAGGGGCTGGGAACGCGGGCGGTGGGAGGGAGCAGGTGGGCCTGGAGGGCAGCAGTGTGCGTCCGGCAGGGCTCGAACCCGGGCACAGCCCGCAGCGAGGTCACTCGCACGGCTGCACATGGGGTGAAAGCCATGCCTCCCAGGGTCTGGTGGAGGGTGGTCAATGGGGTACGTGTCACAGGGCTTCCTTACTGAGGCCTCAGAGCCCTGCATGGCCCTGGCAACAGCAAGCCCCCTCATGAATACGAGTTGAATAAATGCTTGCTGGAGTGGGGGAGAGGGGGACTGAAACCAGAGTAGCCCCAGCAATTTCTGTCCAGAGGGCCTTGTGAATTGCGGTGGTGTCGTGAATTCCTGGGGTCAGCCCGCCTGCCTTTAGGGTGCTGCCCACCTTCTCACCTGTCTGCCTCCGTTTAATGAAGCCATTTGCCCTTGAGGTGCCCGTCAAATCCCTCTCTCACCAAGAGAGCAAACCTCGAGGAGACCATGGGAGGCCCTTACTCTTGCTGCTAATGGAGGATGGACTCAGCTCCTGGAACTGGGGCCGGGTGGGGCTTGGACTCCAGGTGCTGGAAAGAACCTGGCGTTAGCTGCCAGGTGTCCCCAGCACCTGTGACCAGGTGACCCAAACCTGGCACTGTGGGGAGGTGGCAGAGTGTGCTGATTAAGAGCATGGGGTTGGGACCAGCAGTTAGCATAATGGCTATGTCATTGGACTCCCACGTAGTCGACCGCGATTCGAGTCCCGGACCCGGTGGCTTAAACTCACGCTGGGCGCGTGTGCGTGCGTGCCCAAGATCCTGAGAGGAGAATGGAGGAGAGGAGGGATTATGGGGGGTGATTTCTCGCTTTCCGTCTCTCTGTCTCTCTCTGTCTGCCTGGTGAGCGCATGTGCCCTATAGCAAAAACCTCTAAAAAAAAATAATAATTTAATTTTATTTATTCATTCTTTTAATTTGACCAGACAAAGAGCTCTAGAGGTAAAGTGAGAAAGCAAGTCACCAGGATTGGGACTCGAACTGTGGTTGGCCATGTGAGAGTGTCCAGTGCCTTAACCACCACACCACCTGCGGGTCCACGCTAAACATTTAAAAACAGATATTTATTGAACGCATCCTGCATGCCATGCATTCGGACATAGGCTCCCTCAGTGACTTATGACAATAACACACATGTCCCAGCGGCGGGAGAAAAAGCCTGAGTTAGATTGACATCCTGTGACATGAGGGGAGGGAGCAAGGGGAGGGTGTGAGGAGCAGAGAGAAGGGCGGCTCACAGTCATTTGGGAGGCTGCTGCAGGCCCCTCCGGGTGACATCTGAGGGAAGACCTGAAGGTGCCAAGGCAGAGGCTCTGAGGGAAGAACGATCCAGACAGAGGGGACTCCGGATGCAGAAGCTCCAGGTGGCAACATGGCTGGGCCAGAGTGGGGGGAGGGGTCAGAGAGCCCCCCCAGGTGCTCCCTGTGCACCTCGGGCTTCCACTCTGAAGATGGTAGAGCCAGCGAGGGCTTCAGCAGAGCAGGGCTGTGATCTGACCTACGCTCTCACAGGTCACTGTCTGCTCTGTTGAGAGGGGCCTGAGGGAGCCAGGGCAGAGGTGGGAGGCCAGAGAGGAGGCCCCTGAGCTAAGGCAGAGGACAGGGGCTGGTGGTGAGGCCAGGGAGGCCGCAGTGGGCAGTGCTGAGAAGGACGACTTCCTGGGTGGTTTGGCTTTCCTTTTTAAAAGTTTTATTTTTAAAACAGCTTTATTGAGGTATAATTGACATACAATTCCCAGCACATGTTTAACATGCACACTTACAGCCAGCCCCATATTGGTGGTTAAGGGAGTTGGATCCCATATGGCCAACCATGGTTCGAACCCTAGTCCTGGCAACCTGAATAAACACAGGGCACGAGTGTGTGCGTGCCCACAATCCTGACGGGATAAGGAATGAGGGACAAGGGATTGTGATGTGACCGAGTCCCATGGGGGTGCTCTTTCTCTCTCTCCCTGGCAAGGGCATGCACCCTCGGGTTTGACACATGTATGTGTACACTCGTGAAACCCTCACCACAACCAAGTAATGATCTTAGTCCGTGCCTCTCAAACTCCTACAGCCTCTCATTTTTCTAAAAAAACACTTCTTGGCATTTTCCTCATCCCCCGGCCCCCCATAGAGAACATGTGCGTGCTGGAGAGAGACAGAGAGAGGGAAAGTGAGAAGCCACCCCCTGGGGGATGGCCATGCTATAAGCCCTTCTCCATCCTCCATTGGGACGTTGGGCACGCGCGCACATGCATCTGGTGTGTTTAGCAAGTCACTGGGCCTGGGACTCAAACCGTGTAGTTGGTCATGTGGGATTCAGCACCTTAACTCCCATGCCACCTGCTGGCCCCATTTTCCCATCTTTTTTTTTTGAAAGGGTTTTTTGCTATAGGGCGCGTGCGCTCGCCAGACAGACAGAGAGAGACATAGAGACAGAAAGCGAGAAATCACCCCCCAGGGGGGATGGTCACGCCGCAATCCCTTCTCCTCCATTCTCATCTCGGGGTCTTGGGCACGCACGCACACAC
>NW_006159956.1:40308-45992 GCF_000334495.1 Tupaia belangeri chinensis
GCACGCAAACCACGGTCGACTACGTGGGAGTCCAGCGACATGGCCATTACACTAACTGCTGGTTCCCCAGGAATTCTTTATTTATTTAATTCCATTTGTTATTTGACCAGAAAGAGAGAGAAAGGGAACGCGAGAAAGTAAGCCGCCATGTCTGGGACCTGAACCGTGGTTGGCCATATGGAAGTCCAGCGCCTTTAACCACCATACCACCTGCCAACCCCATTTTTCCCATCTTTTACAAAAAGTGTACTCGTTCATTTTTCCATGAGCAAGAGAGACAGCACCCCACCAGTGTCTTGACATAGACAAAGGGTGTGATCCACCCCCTGCCTCAGCCAGCCTCTGATCCTGGGTGTGCGTGTGCTTGGGATGCTCAGAAAGGCTCTGGATGTGAACCTGGGACCTTCCCATGTGGGTCAGCCTTCAGAGTGTTGCATGCTACTGCTGCTCCAGTCTGGCCCCTTTCCTGTCCCTTCACAATCCCTCCTCCAGCCCGCCCCATGCCCAAGCAACCATTGATCTGCTTTCAGTCAGTATAGATTAATTTGCATTTTCTAGAGCTTTACCTAATGGAATTGTACAGAATGCACCTTGTGTGTGTATGTGTGTGTACGTTTGTGGTCGGGAGGGGTCTGGTTTCTTTCACTCAGCATAATTGTTTTGAGGTTCATCCATGTTTTGTAAATCAGTCATTTTTCCTTCTTGTTATGGAAGAAGATGCCACTGTGTGGATAAACCATCATTTGTTTATCCACTCAGCTGTTGATGGACATCTGGGTTGTTTCCAGATTTTGACTTTTACAAATAAAGCAGCTATGAACATTCATGTGCAAGTTGTGTGGACATATGCTTTCATTCCTTGTAGGTAAATATCTACGAGTAGAAGGTCTGAGTCATAGAGTATACGTATTTAATGTTTTCAGAAACTATCAAGCTGTTTTCCAAAGTGGTTGTGTCGTTTTGTATTTCCACCAGCAGGGCGGCGCAGTTCCAGTTTCTCTGCTACTGCCAATACTCGGGATGGTCAGCTTTCTTAATTTTAGCCAATAAAAATAAAGTGGTATCTCTCTGTGGCTTGAACTTGCATTTCCCTGCTGATGAATCATCCTGGTTTTCTTTTCATGTGTTTATTTCCCAACTCTACCTTTTAAAAAATATTTATTTCCATTTGTTATTATTATTATAATTAATTTGACCAGACAGAGACAGAGAGAGAAAAAGGGAAACTGAGAAAGCCACCAGGTCCAGGACTCAAACTACGCTTGGCCATTTGGGAATCTTGCACCCTTAACCACCATGCCACCTGCTCGCCCCGCCATCTCTACCTTTTAAAAAAAAAATTTTTTAGGGACCAGCAGTTGGCATAGTGGCTATGTCACTGGACTCCCATGTAGCCGGCCACGGTTTGAGCCCCGGACTCAGTGGCTTAAACTCATGCTGGGTGCGTGTGTGGGCGTGCCCAGGATCCTGAGAAGAGAATGGAAAAGAGGGGATTGCAGTGTGGCCATCCCCCCGGGGGGTGATTTCTCGCTTTCTGTCTCTCTGTCTTTCTGGCTATAATTTCTCGCTTTCTTTCTCTCTGTTTGGTGAGTGCACCTACTCTATACCTAGTGGTTAAGGGAGCCAGATCACCTGGCTGACCACACAGCTCAGATCTTCCTGGGGGTGGAACAAACATGCTGTGCTGCGGGGGTAGTCCTCTGGGGGTCTTCCCCCAAATTCCAGCAGGATGGAGAATAGAGGATTGCAGTGTGACCACATCCCATGGGGGGGTTCTCCTCTCTCTCTCTCTGGCTAGCACACGTGCCCTCTGGCAATTGAAAAAAATTATATTAACATCTTTTTAAAGAATTATTTAATTTCTTTTGATTTTATTTATTCATTCATTTATTTTGACCAGAGAGGGACAGAATGAGAGAGTGAGGGAAAGTGAGAAAACTAGTCACCAGGTCTGGAACTTGAACCACAGTCTGCCATGTGGGAGTCCAGTGCCCTTAACCACCACATCACCTGATGGCCCCAACCATCTCTTTTTTGGTGAGGTGTCTCTTCAAATAAAAAAAATAAAAATAACCATTTATTTAATTATTTATTATTATTATTTTAAAGTTTATCATAGGGCATACATGTTCACCAGAGACAGAAAGTAAGGCACCAGGGCCAGGACTTGAATTGTGGTCGGTCACATGGGAGTCTACCACCTCAACCACCATGCCACCTGCTGGTCCTGTCTCTTCAAACCTTCTGCGCATATACAAAATTGTTTGAAGTTGGCCCCATAGCACAGTGGTTGAGTGCTGTGCACTGGGAACTGGATTCCACATGGCCAACCACGGTTTGAATCCCAGCCCCCATGGCTTGAAAAACATGCTGGGCACATGTGCGTGTGTGGCCCAAACCCTGACAAGGTTAAGTGGAGCATAAAGGTTGTAGTGTGACCATACTCTACTATGAATGCTTTCTCTTTCTGGTAAGAGCACATACCCTCTGGCAATAAAATAAATAAATTGTATTCTTACGATTGACTTTTTGAGAGTTCTTCTTATATTCTTATGACAGTCCTTTAATAGATATATAGTTTACAAATATTTACTCCTGTCTTTGACTTGCCTTTCTATTTTTTCTCTCTCTCTTTCTTTCTCTTTTTTTTTTTTTTGAGAGAGATTTTTGCTATGGGGGTGCACTCACCAGAGAGACAGAGAGAGAAGACAGAAACCGAGAAATCACCCTCCGGGGGATGGCCACACTGCAATCCCTTCTCCTCCATTCTCCTCTGAGGATTTTGGACACGCATGCACATGTACCTGGTGTGAATTTCAAGTTGCAGGGTCTGGAACTCAAACTGCCATCACCCACGTGGGAGTCCAGTGCCCTAACCACCACGCCACCTGCTGGTCCCAACCTTTCTATTCTCTTATTGATGTCTGCTCAAGATTTTTAATTTTGAGGAAGTTCAATCAATTTATCAATTTTTTTCTCTTATAGGTTGTTCATTTAATGTTATAGCTAGGAAATATTTGCTTAACTAAAGTCCTAAATATTTTCTTCTTCTCTTCTTCTTCCTCTTCCTCTTCCTCTCCCTCTCCCTCCTCCTCCTCCTTCCTCCTTCTCCTCCTCCTCTTCTTCTTTCTTTGCTATAAGGTGTGTGTACTTGCCAGAGAAAAACCAAGAGAGACTGAGAGAGGGAATAAGAAATAACACCTCCCCCCCAGGGGGGGATGGCCATGCTGCAATCCTTTCTCCTTCATTCTTTCAGGATTTGAGGAATGCACACTCACATGCTTAGTGTGATTTTCAACCCCTCAGGTCTAGGACTCAGACCATGGTTGATAATGGGAGAATCCAGCACCTTAACCACCATGCCATCTGTTGATCCTTATTTTACAGTTTTTTTCCTAAAAGTTTTATAGTTTTAGTTTTTATATTTAGGTCTATGATCTATTTTGAGTTCATTTTTTTCCTTTATTCACGATAGAGTGTGCATGCACATGTGAGAATAATAGTCCACAGAGTTTGGTTATACTGTGATCCTCTTCCTCCCATCCTCCATCCTGTCAGATCTTGGACACTTGTGCATTTGCCTGCTCTATGTTAGATTCACTGAGTCAAGGATTCAAAATATAGTTGCCAGAAAGACAGAAACAGAGACAGAAAGTGAGAAATCACCCTCCCAGGGGGAATGGCCACGCCATAATCCCTTTTCCTCCATTCTCCTCTCGGGATTTTGGGCATGCATGCACACATGCCCAGCATGAGTTTAAGCCACCAGGTCCAGGACTCAAACCACAGTCAACTACATGGGAGTCCAGTAACACAGCCATTATGCCAACTGCTGGTCCCCTAGCTGCTCCTGCTGCTTCTTTTTTTAAAAGAATGATTTAACTTTATTTATTTATTTACTTACTTATTTTAATTTGACCAGAGAGGGACAGAGTGATTTAGGCAGGCTGAGTGAGAAAGCAAGCCACCAGGTCTGGGACTCAAACTGCAGTCAGCCACAAGGGAGTCCAGAACCCTTAACCACTATGCCACCTGCCGGCCCCAGATCCAGCCTCTTTTGATCTATGAATTAGCACTGTGGCACAAAGCCAGCCTGTTGTGAATTAATTATTTTTGTATGCAATGTGAGATAAAGATTATGGTACTTTGGCCCACCCTTTCCCTCCTCATGGCTCTTCAGCTGTTTGAGCACTATTTATTTATTTTTGGAGAGGTTTTGCTATAGGGCACGTGCACTTGCCAGACAGACACAGAGAGACAGAGAGACAGAAACCAAGAAATCACCCCCCGGGAGGGGGTGGCTACGCCACAATCCTTTTACCTCTAGTCTCCTCTCAGGATCTTGGGCATGCACACACACGTGCCTGGTGTGAGTTTAAGCCACCAGGTCTGGGATTCAAACTGTGGTCAACTACATGGGAGTCCAGCAATAAAGCCAGTATGCCAACTGCTGATCCCGAGCACTATTTATTGAAAAGAAGTTTCCCTGTTGACTTAACTCTTGCACTTTTGTTGAAAATCAGTGGACCGTATGTGTTGGTGTATTCTTGGGCTCTCTATTTTCCATTGAGTTACATGTCTTTCTTTATACTAGTACTACACTGTCTTGATTATTGTGGCCCTGTAGGTCTTGAGATCTGGTAGTATAAGATTTCCAGCTTTTATTTATTTATTTTTTCAAAATTGTTTTGCCTACTCTATATTCTTCACATTGTCATTTTCTCCCTCCCTCTCTCTCTCTCTCTCTCTCTCTCTCACACACACACACACACACACACACACACACACAACTTGCTGGAGTTTTATTGGGATTGGATTAAATCTATAGAATAATTTTGGGGAAATTGACATCTTAATAATAATGAGTCTTGGGACCAGCAGACGACATAGTGGTTGCATCATTGGACTCCTACATGGTCAACTGCAGTTTGAGTCCCAGACTTAGTGACTTGAAACTCATGCTGGGTGCATGTACATGCATGCCCAAGATCCTAGGAGGAAAAGAGAAGGGATTGTGATGTGGCCATCACCCCTGGGGGGGCTGATTTCTCACTTTCTGTCTCTCTGTCTTCTCTGTATCTCCAGCAAGTATATGTGCCCTATAGCAAAAATATATCTAAGAAAAAACAAAATAAAAACAAACAATAATGAGTCTTTTGATCCATGAAAATGGTATACCTCTGCATTTATTTATGTCTCCTTTAATTTCTCTCAGCAATGTTTTATAGATTTCATATATAAGTCTTCACATATTTTGTGAAGTTAAATTTCTAAATATTTCATGTTTTAATTTTATGCTGTTTTAACTGATAGTTTTTTTAGTTTGAAATAATTTTAGCTGTACATAAGAGTCATAAAGACAATACAAAAAGTTCCAATATATCCTTTACCCAACTTCCTTTAATGTTAACATTTTATATAACTACTGTATAATAATTAAAACTAAGAAATTAACACTGATAAATGTCATTATCTAAATGACAGATTTTATTTAGATTTTCCAGTTTTTTCACTAATGTCCTTTTTTGTTGTTATTATTCCAGTAGCTACGTAGACTCATACATTGTGTTGTCATGTTTCCTTAGACTCTTCTGATCTGATGATGAAGGGAAAGGAAGAGAGACAGAGAGAGGTATTTTTTTTTTTTTTTTTTTTTTTTTTTTAAAACCAACAATTATTTTTTT
>NW_006159956.1:46452-49857 GCF_000334495.1 Tupaia belangeri chinensis
TCTTTCCCTTTGTGTTCGTCATTTTGGTTAATTACTGGAAGATGGTGGTTCCGGCCAAAAGCAGAGAGAGGTATTTTTGACAGGGTCTTACTGTGTTGCAACACCCCTACCCCAGACTCCTAATTAGCTATGATTATAGGCATGCACAACTGTGCCTGGCATATTCAGGTTGACCAGGGAACCCAAACTGGGCCTCCCATGCAGCTTCCTGCCTCCAAAATGCTACCTGTGAGCCATTATGGCTAGGCCAACAACATTTTTAAGTGTACTAATCAGACATTTTGTAACATACCCCTCAGTTTTTTTCCTGATCTTTTCTCATTATTAGAATGAAAGTAGCGATTTGGGGGAAGAACACCAGAGAAGCTATGTTCTCTTTTCATCACATCGTATTAGGGTATACCTGATACCAGTGTTTTATTAATGGTGATATTAGCCTTGACCACTTACTTAAGGTGATATCTGCCAGGTTTCTTCACTATAAAGATGTGATTTTCATATTCTGTTAGAACTGAGTCACTAAGTCCAGGTCACACTCAAGGAGAGGGAAATTAAGTTTCATCTCTAACACCATAGGGTTTATTCTAGTTTACCCCATTGCTTATTTGTAACTTTTTTTTCCCCAATAGTGAGAAACTTGACCTTCATTATTTATGGTATATTTAACTATTTGTTCAAACTTAGTATACTTATAAAATAGTCTTAGGCTGGCCAATGGTGTGGAAGTTAAGACAGCTGGATCCTACATGGCCAACTGCATGGTTCCAGTACTGGAACCAGTGGTTTGAAAAACACAGAAGCATGTGTGTGTTCATGTCCAAAATCTCAAAAGGAGAATGGAGGAGAAGGGATTGTGGTGTGACCACTCACGTGTGGGTGGGGTGCTTTCTCACTTTTTCTCTCCAGTGAATACAAGTGTCCTATAGCGATAAATAAATAAATAAATAAATAAAGTGGTCTCAGAATTGTTAACCCATATTCTTGCCAGAAATAAATTTACCAACTAGCATGCAGTGTTGTGTATACAGTTCTTTTTGTCTTTAGCCTTATAATATTGAGTTAAAACACCAACATTTTTTTTTTTTTTTTTTTTGGAGAGGATTTTTCGCTATAGGGCACGTGCGCTCGCCAGACCGACAGAGAGAGACATAGAGACAGAAAGCGAGAAATCACCCGCCAGGGGGGATGGTCACGCCGCAATCCCTTCTCCTCCATTCTCCTCTCGGGATCTTGGGCACGCACGCACACGCGCCCGGCGTGAGTTTTAAGCCACCGGGTCCGGGACGTGAACCGCGGTCGACTACGTGGGAGGCCAGCGACATAGCCATTACGCTAACTGCTGGTTCCCAAAACACCATCTTATAAAGTTGTTTAGATCAACTTCCTTCTCCACCTTCTTTAGTATTATTATTAGTAGTATTATTATGTTATTTATTTATTTATTTATTTATTATTTTACCAGAGGGTGTGTGTGCTCACCACAGAGACAGAGAGAAAGAGAAAGCACCCTCAATGGGGCATGTTTATGCTGCAGTCCTTTCTCCCTTATTCTTCATCCTGTCAGGATTTAGGCTATGCATGCATATGTGCTTGACACATTTCTCAAGCCACCAGTGCTAGGATTTGGACTGCATCATTGGTCATATCAGATCTGGATTTTTTTAACTGGCAGTCCAGAGTCAGTCCATGTCATACATTTGTAATACAAATTTATTCCTCATTATTTTATGATGCTATTTTAGATATTTAAAAAATTGATTTCTGATTATATTTTTGTAGATTATTTAGGATTTCTATATAAATGATTATTTTGTCTGTGAATAAAGATAGTGTTACTTCTTCCTTTCCAATTTTACATGCCTTTTATTTAATTTTCTTGCCTGATTGCATTGGCTAAGGCTTCTAATATGATGTTGAATAGAAGTGAGATTGGGCATTTTAGATGTGTTTTAAAGGATTTGAGTGTAGTGATTGTGAATCTGCTTTTGGAGAAAGAACTGAAGCTCACAGAAGGGACCTGGAGTCTCAGCAGAGGTGAAAGGGATAGTTTGTGGGGATCAATGAGATGGTAAGGGTATTGTCAGGAGGCTCCTATTTTGCAAAGGTGAGAGGTGGGAGAACAGGAGAGTTTCCTATGTGTTTCCCTCTTCTACTTTGTGCTTAAACATGAAGGATGTAGCAGATTCCATGTGAATTTTTAAGAAGGATGACAGGCTGAACCCTGTTTTGGGATCAGCCCTCAAATAAGTCATTTAGTACTCCTTTCTCCCTCAATCCCAGATTCCTAGTTTTGGATTCCCCATCCCAAAGTAGTTAATAGCAGGAGATTTTTGGATTTGGAATTAGGAATCCTGTATTGGCATCCTGGCTGTGTAAAAGCCAACTATGTGACTTGAGGGAAACCCAACCCAATTTCTCTCATCTGTGGGGGTCTTGATAGAGGGTGATAGAGAGACAGGGTGGTTGTAAAAACCCACAACAACAAAAGCTATACTTACTGAACCTTGTGCCAGGCTCCTTTCTAGGCATCTTAATGTATTCATTCATGTAATTGCCCCAAACACCCTATTAGATAGACATTATTAAATTATCCCTATTTCACTAATGAGGGAGCTTCAGAGAAGATACACAGCTTGTAAGTGGGGGTGGAGGGAACCTGATTCCGACCTCTGCTGGGACTGTGTTATGCTTTGCTTGTTTGACGTCCTCCACTCAAGCATTGCCTCCTCCCGGAACTCTCCTCTGCTGGTCCTCCCTACTCTCTGCCCAGTGCCAGCAGCAACAGGCCCACTGCTTCCCTGGGTTCCCACACACTCTTCCCTTTTGCCTCCACCCATTAGGAACTATGTCTCACCCATCCCCATGACCCCCTTCATCTGTGGAGGGACTCGGCTCCCACCGGAGCATCAGTGATTCTCTTTTGCCTTAAAATGCACAGCTCAGGCAGCAACCTGCGTCACCATCTTTAGACCCAGCGTGGACCCTGGCCACACCCTTGGGGGACATGGAAAAGATCTCTAAAAAAATGAAGTCCCAGGCCCGGAGGCATCTGGGAGCTTACCCTTCCGTCTGCGCAGCCACCAGCCGGCTTTGGGATGCTCCAGGAAGTGCAGTGCCTGACACCCGCCCCCACCCGTCACCTCCCAGAGAAGAGACCATTGTGTCCGAAGGGTTAACGAGGGATGCGAGGAAGGGGCCCTTTAGCCATGATGCCCTCTGACCTTTCATAAATCAGAGGGGCTGGGGGCGAGGGGGCTGCTTGGCAGGACTTGGTGGGGTGGGGGCTTAGAAGCAGCTGCGCGCGACGTTCACATTGTTCCCACCATTCTAAGTGCAACAAATCCCTCTATTGTGTTCCTGGTTTATCTGGTTCCTCTTGTTTATGAGCAGAGCTCCTTTGGCCGC
>NW_006159956.1:50082-59239 GCF_000334495.1 Tupaia belangeri chinensis
ACAGCCCTCCACAGGCAGCTGTGGGTCCCAGCCGCAGTGGGACAGGTGCCAGGCTGGGGTCTGCATCCTGATGTGCCCCTGCTCGGCTGTGCTACCCCGGCATCCACTTATCCTCTCGAGGTGTGCCCACTCTGCTGACGGGAAGCTGGGGAGGCAGGGTTGTTCCGGCATTTTGGAAACAGTGACGTGGCCTTCCTTGTCCTGGGCGGAGCAGGGGACTCGCACTGGGACAGAGGGCCTCAAACTCACAGAGGGACAGTGCCCAATGCCAGCTCGGTTCTGGGGGCCTTGTCTCCCAACTGGGCCTGGTCCAGATGTGGGGGAAAGGGGAGGAGCCGGAGCAGGGCAGGGTGGAGCAGGGGCTCTGGACTGGGCCTCTCCTTCTTCGCTCTGGGGCCGGAAGGTCCTTCCTCACCTGCCGTCTGGGTTGTGTCCGGGGATGGCGGCTGTGTGCAGGTTGGAGGAAAAGGCTCAAGGGCCCCTGGACATCTCAGGGCTGGGAGGACCGATGAGGCCGTGGGCCTGTTCCTGCCACTTCCTGCAGGTTTCTTCGGCACCAGCCAAGAGTCATGGCCTCTGCTGGCAACCTCCAGCGCCATGGAGCTCACTCCTCGCATAGCTCGTCCTGTCCCTGCTCAGCCCAGACTTCAGGGTGTTCTCTCCGAAATCTGTCTCCCCACCTCCTACCTTCTGACTCCAGTTCATTCGTTGGAACCACATGGAGCAAACCGAGCCTCCAGTAGATGGATTTGCTCACCTGTAGGGCACACTTGTCACTGCCCTTCTGCCGCATAGCACAGCTATCACAGGGATCCTGGGGAAAGTTCTCCAGGTCCTGTCGGGCTTCCGCTTGGAGTTTGCTGTCCCGGGAGAGGCTGAGACCTGTCCTCCCTGTGATGGGGACAGACTTTCTGAGAGGTTGGCTTGGGATCAACTGTCTGCAGCTGGGGTGAAAGTTCATCCCGGGAGAGGGCACGGGCTCAGTGTGGGTCAAGATCAGGGCTGAGGCTCCGATCGGCTAACAGTCAGTCTAGGGCCGGCTCAGGGTTGCCCAGGGTTGGAGCAAGGCTCAGTTTATAGACAGGTCAGAGATAGGTTAAAGGTTCGCTCTGGGTTTAGGATGCTGATTCGGCCTGGGGTCAAGGGCCTGGCCATGACCAGGGTAAAGTGTTCATTTTTGGAGCTGAGATCAGAGATCAGTCTGTGACCAGGATCACGGATCACAGGGTTCGTTTGGGGTTGTGGGCTGGGGTCAGAGTTGGGGCCAGGCATCAGGCTCAGGCTGAGGTCAAGGCCTCAGGCTATCCTACCCACTTCTGGGAGGACAGTCCCCAGCCAGTGTCAAGGAGCCACCTATGGCTGGAAGGGTCCGGTCTCAGCCTGAGGTGTGCTTGGCTTTCGGGTTGGGGCCGAGCTCCTGAATGGGCACCCTCGGCACCTTGCTCCCTGTGGGCTCACCCAGCGGTAGACCACGGGCACCCTGGGAAGTGGCCGCCAGGGCTGACAGCACCAGGGCACGCTGAGGTAGCGCAGTGGGGAGTGGGTGGAGTCAGACACAGGAGGTGGCCCACAGGCTGTGGTGCGGGGCTGGGGTCATATCCAGGCCAGGATGGACCTCTGAAGGCCAGGGAGTGTGGGCAGAGGCAATCCTCATCAATCCTCATCCTCCAGTGAGAACCATACCACTCACCTCGGGATTTCCAGAAGATTCTTAAGATGGTCAGGGTCAGGGGACATGGCTAATGTGGAGAAGGATGGACCAGGGCGAGGATAGTGAGAGGTTGGAACGGGGGAGACCGAGACCTGGGGGGACCCTCCCCTTGCTTGTGTGCAGACACCCTTGTATGGCAACACGTGGGCAAGGGGCTGGGAAGATGTCCGTGGGTGTCGGGGTGCAGGTGTGTTCACACGTCTGGGGGCACATCGTTGTGTGGCTGCAGGTAGGGTCAGAATGGTGATAGGATGACACCCTCCACGTGCTGTCAGCTTGCAGCGCTCCAGAAGCCCCTGGGCTCACGTGCTGGGAGGGTCCTTGCCATCCCCGGGTGTCTGGCATCTGAGCTCTGGACGCCGTCAGCTGAGAGCCTGTGACCACTGCATGGTGGCTGGAGATGCTCCAGGGCTATCTCCCCTGGACGAACCCCTGGCCAGAAGTGGATGGGGAGTGAGACTCTCAGGTTAAAGGTCATGGCCATGACACACACACACACAGCTCAGACACGTTTCCTCCTCCAAAATGACCCATTAAGGATCTGTCCGGGGAAGCAGACCGACCAGGCAACAGAGGGGTTCGGTAGGAAGGCAGAGAGTGGGCCAGCAGCCGGGGTCAGGCCGTTGTCGGGGAGGAGAGTGCGGCCGCTGCAGCCATGATGTCCGCGGCTCTCTTTACTTCTTTGGCAATAGGGCGCATGCGTTTGCCAGAAGGAAACAGTGAAAGGCAAAGTGAGAAATCCCCCCACAAGGGGGTGGCCATGCCACTATATCTTCTCTTCCATCCTTTTGGGACTTGGGACATGCATGCACATGTGCCTGGGATCATTTTCAAGCCTCCTGGTCTAAGACTTGAACCATGATTAGCCATATGGGAGTCCAGCACCTTAACCACTATGCCACCTGTGGGCTCCCATCAGTGACCTTTTAAGAAATCACGTGGGAGGCTGGATCGTGGAACAGTGGTTGAGCATTGCACATGGAAACCTTCAATCCCACATGGCTCACTGTGTTTAAATCCCAGCCCTGACAGCTAGAAAAATAGAAACACATGCCTGGTGTGTGTGTGTGTGTGTGTGCGCCCCAAATCCTACCAGCATGGAGAAATGGAGGAGAAGGGATGGTAGTGTGACCACATCCCTTTGTGGGGGGTGCTTTCTCTTTCTCTTCCCCTCCGCCCCCCACCCCCCTTGCTCCTTTTATGAGTGCTCATGCCCTCTGGCAATACTCTTTTTTTTTTTTAAGATGTCATGTGGGATCTGAGGGTTTCCTGCCACCTCCTCCCGCCCCACCCCCTGTTGCTAGGTTCTGCTCTGCTGCCCCCATCCAGGGGCACAGTAGGGGGACGACGCTCCCTTCAGTCCCACCCTGCCTGTGTGCTCCTCTTCTTTCCCAGCACTCTGTGGACTTCTGGGGTTTCTTGCAGATCTGTGCATTCACGTGCCTCAGGGCCAGCGTCATCAGAGTAACTGCAGAGCCAGGAGGGACCCGAGGGGCCTTCCAGTCTCCACGCCCATATGTGGAGCCGGATGTGAGGGCTCCTTCGTGTCACTCCTTCCTTTTCCCTCATGGGTCTCACTGGGGGTCCAGCTGTGTGGCAGGCCCTCTAATGGACATCCAGGGCACAGGGGAGTCCCTCGTGGACCTGTCTTGGGGATCCCATTGCTGCTGGATGGGAGAGACAGCAGTGGAGGCCTGGGCTGGGGAGGTCCAGCTAGGGGGAGGTGACCAATGGAGGCTTCATGGAGTTGCCGACCTTGAATTAAGCTTGACCTTAGAAGAGGGAGTGGCCAGGCAGAGTTGCATCTGGTATACGTGTTGGGTGTGGCAGCCCAGAACCTGCTGGTAACAAGGAATCGTGCTATGGGGCCACCTTTGCCAAGGTCTTCCCCATGGTTTGATGAAAGGAAACTGGTGGACGCAGCAGTTTGGGGGATAGACCCAGGCAGGTTGGGTCTTGGTTAACCAGAGAAGCTCATGAAGCCACCTGAGCCTCAGTTTCGGCTCTGTAAATGGGGTGGAGCACCTGTCTCCTGGGGGGCCATGAGAGTGACCGAGCCTCCCCTCTCTGGTCTGCTGAGGGGGACCGCAGGACCTCACTTCTCCAGTGGTCTCAGCAGCCGTCTGTGCATCCTTCTCCTTCTCGGTAGAAACGTGGGGGCGCCAAGCCCTAAAATATGTGCAAGTATGCTTCAGTAGGATCTGTTCTGCTCCTGCGTTTGGGTAGCAAGAGTCAGAGGTCAGGTTCGATGACTGCGGACGCTACTGAAACACATCCAGTCTCAGCTCTGAACAGCGAAGAGTAGCTCTCAGAACTTCTCACTGTTCCGTTCCTAGTTGGATCTCGCGGCCTCTCTATTTATTCACAGATCATATACATGTTCCACTGCACTCCATATGCACAAAGTTGAGGTTTTGAAACAATAAGAGTAAAAATAAAATGGAGAGACATGCTAATCTCTTTTATTACTTTATTTTATGTTATATGATTTTATTTTTAAACTGATCTTACTATCTTTTCATTCAGAGTGCAACCTGTTAAGTCCGCCAGTTTGTAAACAAAGCAGGCTTTTCCTTCTTATTCATAACAGAGCATGCGCACACTCTTGAGAGAGAGAGAGAGAGGGAAGGTGAACACCCTGCACAGGGTCTGGCCCCAACCCCTTCCTCCAGTGCTGCAGCGCATTGGATCTTGGGCACTCGTGTGCATGCTTCAGGACAACCTGGGTGGGGATTCGAACCACTGTCTCCATGTAGGATCTGACTTCTCTTGCATAGCGCATTACTGATGCACCACGGAGCTTTCTGAACCCTACTGGGTCATTTTGTGTTTCCCTTGGGGTGCCCCAGTCCTCCCCAAAGACCCGTGGGCTATAATGGGGGAGTGCGAGGGAAGGATGCCTCCGAGTGGTTAACCCAGAGGGCTGTAGGGCAGGCAGGGGACCTTGTCATAGAAGTCACTTGGTTGTGCCTACACCTGTCTGTGCACTCGGTCACCTAGATCTCGTGCTGGGCCTGGGACACTAAGGAGTACAAGGTGTGACGTCTACCTGAAGGAAGCTGGTGACATCTACCTAACCTCTGTTAACGACAGGTTACGTGGCAAGAGAACTTTTTAAAAACCAAACGCATCATCGGAAAAGTCACGACATTTTTTTTCTATGCAAAAATGTGTCATGACTGTTCAGACAACCCAATACATCAATGGAGCCAGCTGGTGGCA
This sequence comes from Tupaia belangeri chinensis, assembly GCF_000334495.1. Classification (NCBI taxonomy): domain Eukaryota; kingdom Metazoa; phylum Chordata; class Mammalia; order Scandentia; family Tupaiidae; genus Tupaia; species Tupaia belangeri. The sequence continues at coordinate 55,016 of NW_006159956.1, forward strand.
TGGTGGTTAAGGCAGCGGGGTCCCACATGGCTGACTGCACGGTTTGAGTCCTGGACCTGGCGGCTTGAGAAATGTACTGGGTGCATGTGCGTGTGCCCCAAATCCTGGAAGGAGGGAGAACTGCAGAAGGGATTGAGGCGTAGGCATCCCCCACAGGGGAGGGGGGCGTTTTCTCATTTCCCTCTCTCTTTTTCTCTGTCTCTCCCGAGTGTGTGTGCTCTCTGGCAAGTTAAAAAAGAAACTCTCTATTAGCCAGCTCGTGGTACGTTGAAGGTGACTGGATCCCGCCGGGTCGAGTCCTGGACTGGGGGCTTGAGAAACATGCCGGGTGCCCTTGTGCAGGCCCCAGACTCTGAGTGGGAGGGGAAACGGCGGAGGGGTTGTGGTGACTGCAGGTCACCGTCGAGGCGGATGCCTTTTCGTGCACGTGTACGTGTACGTGTACGTGTACGTGTACGTGTGGTACCATTTTGTACGTGTACGGGTTAGTGACATCAAGTCCGTCCAGACTGCAGCCCTCACTGCCGCCCATTTCCCAGGCTTGTTCAGTATCCCACACGGAAGCTCCGTCCACTAAACAGTAAGTGTCCACTCTCCCCTCCCCAGCCCTGGGAGCCACCATCCAATTACCCGTTTCTATAAATCCGCATGTGGCACCATGTGGATGCCTCTCCGTGTCGGCTTATTTCACGTAGCACCAGGTCTCCGAGGACCCTCTGGTGTAGCAGGTGTCAGTTTCCTGACCTTCGAGGGCGGAATAGTATTTCACTGTACATTTTACAGATACCATCGTTGTCCACCCATGGACATTTGAGTTGTTTCCACCTTCTGGCTATCGTGAATAATGCTGCTATGAACACGTGTGTTTGAGTCCCCAGTTTCAGTCCCTGGCGTCATATAGAGAACTCCTGGACCAGGATCCCATGGGCTGCGGTCTAGTGATAACAGTTTCACCAGCTTCTGCATGGCGGTGTGTGGGGAGCGCAGGAAAGAACGGGAAGGCCCAGATGGGGGGAGACGGGCACTTGGCGGCTGGCCCAGAATCCCCAGGCAGACAAGGTTGGGGAGTGCGGGGGCCAAGCCAACCAGGAGGCTGAGGGACGGTGCGGGGTCTGAGGGTGTGGTCGCTCTGGCTGAAGAGCAGGGTGCTGGGGAGCCTGGCTACCGGAGAGACGTGGGGAGATCTGGGCAGGGACCTGGCTAGCGGGGATGGTGCACTGCTGAGGAGGGGCCAGGAAATCTGCTAGGAAGGTCTCGAATGGGGTCCAGAGGGGACTCACTCCCCCCAGGTCTGCCTTGACTGCCGTGCCACCTTGAACCTGGGGAGGTCGGGTGGGGAGGTCTCTGCCTACAACAGGGTGCCCATGTGGTCCTGCCAACTCCCCACCCCGCAGGCAGCCTGGTCTCTATATTTGACCAGACAGGACTCAGCTCAGGTCCCTTTCCAAGAATTCCCTAATGTGATCCCTTGGCAACAACACCTGTGTGTGCATTCACTCACACATATACACATGCATGTGATCAGGACACTCACACATATAAGCACTGACAGAGAATCACAGCATGCACACTCACACACATCGCAATACACACATCACAACACACCCCACACATGCACTCACATATAACCGCAACATCCCCTTACACACTACTCACAAACACCATCGCCATGCACACCACATGCACCCACACATCACAGCATGCAGACAAACACGTGCACAAACACACATGCATATGCATACACACAACACACATGTGAACACAGAATCACACCTCCTATAAGCATGCACACACTCAAATGCATTCAGATACTCACATTTGCATGCAACCACAACTCACATTCACACATGAGCACACAGTAATAAGCACACGTGCTCACCCACAATCACGGCATGCTCATACACATGCACACTCACACTCGCTCATGCACAGTGCACTCACACAAATCACAATATTCACGCATGTGTACATGCACACTCATGCATGCAATCACAACACAGAGATATACATGCCCACAACTAACATACATGCACATTCACAGACATGTGTACATTCAAACACATGCACTCACACATATAACCACACACATGCACACAGAACACACCTGCACATGCAAAAGCAACACACATGCACACACAAACACTCACCCTTGCCCACACACAACCATAGCACTCGTGCCCACGCACACTCCCGCACACAGCCTTCTCCCGTCTCTGTCATTCCCAGACTTCTCGGGTTGGACAGGACGTTTACTGAGGACCTACTGGGCGTCTGCTGGCGGGGTAGTTCTTTCAGTGTCCTGCCCCATTGGCGTCTCACGCCAGGCCCGTTGGGTAGGACTCCTCACCCCTTTGTCCAGATGCCCAAACTGAGCCGGGGCTGTGGCCAGCCTGACAGGAGCAGAACTCGGGTCCGGGGCATGGACTCTGCACCCGCTTCCCAGCACCTCCCCAGCCAGCTCCGCATTTCTCACAGATGACCCCCTCCATTGGGCTGTGCCTTCTCTTCCCTCAGCTCCTACTCTCTCTGGTCTCAGGCATACCCCACAAATCAGTGCTCTAGAATCAACGACCTCGTCAGATGTCTGAGCGACGCGCCCAGGAGCGTCCTCATGCTGTTTCTTCAGCCCGGAACGTCCCCCCATCCCACCCCCAGACTCACCTCCAGGGCCCAGCCTGGTCCCCCTTCGACCTCTCCTCCCCTGTGTTTGAGTGACTCAGTCTAGGCCCTCTCTCCGTGGGGCTTTTTCATGCAGTGCTTGTTTTGAATGGTTTATTTTTATATTTTATTTATTATTATTATTAATAATTATTTGACCAAAGAGAGACAGAGAGAGAGAGAAAGTGAAAAAGCAAGTCACCAGATCTGGGATTCAAACCACGCTCAGCCATGTGGGAGTCCGACGCTCTAACTACCATACCACCTGCTGGTCCCATACTATTGTTTACTCGTCTATCTCCCCCATAGGATTGAGGGCTCCCTGGAGACAGGGCTGCATGTGATTCTTCTCTGGGAGCCCACAGGTGCCCCTAGGCCCACAGGGAACTGGCCCCCACAGCACGGGCACCATGCGGAATCCTGGGATCTTCTCACTTGCACGCGGTTCCGTGTCCTGCCTGGGCCTGGGAGGCTTTGCTGGAGCACTCCCTCAGGAGCCTGAATTCCCTGGTCCCCCTGGCATGCTGGCTCTCCCATGCTGGGCGGGGATGCCAGGTAGGAGAGGAGGCGGGCCGTGTGCATCCCCCTGGCATCGAAGCCCTGTGTGGGCAGTGGGTGAGCAGAGCCACCAGAGTCCTCTCTCCCTCCATGCCCAGGGAAGCTGGCTTGGTTGACCTTGGGGACTAGGACCCCTTTCCTTCCAGTGTGGACAAGGCAGTGGGAACAGACGGACGGGTCCAGGAGTCCCTTCTCTGCCACCAGCCAGCACTCGCCCTGCTGTGTGACCTGACTCTGTGTCACGCCACCTCTCTGGGTCTCAGTTTCCCTCTGGAGTACCGGGGAACTGGTCTCTATGACCCCAGGCACCCCCAGCTGTGTCCTGCAACTGTGAGGTTCTGAGAGCGAGGCAGGAAGACGGGTGGCCCCTGTTTCCCCACCGCCTCTCCCTGTCCCCCAGGGTCACCCCAAAGCCGCCCCCTCCCCTGGCTCCCTGGAACTTCCCTGCAGCTGCAGGCCTGGTGAGACAATTGGGTGTTTTAGAGAAATACATTTTTGGGCTAATTTGCCATGCATAAGTGTTTCTCTTACCCTTTAAAGGCGGAGAACAAAGAGGCCTTTCTGTGCCCCTGCAGGCTGCTGGGGAGGGGACCGCAGCTGTACTGGGCTGGCGACCCTCCTCCCTCCCTCCATCCCTGCAAGCGCCCCATCATGCGGCCCCCCACCCTCCAGGAGAGACAGCCTGGACTTTCCCAGCCTCCCCCAGTCCCCTGCCCTGGCTGCCTCTGAGGCCCTTCTGGCCCTGCCCCACCCCAACCCTCCTCCGCCCTCTGCTGCCCCAGGCAAGAGGGAAAGTGTGGGTGGGTGGATGGGTGGGGAGGGGCACCCAGGGGGAGAGCAGCTCTCCATGTGGCTGGGGTGGCAGGCTGGGATGGAGATGGCCTGGCCAGGTGTGTGTCGAGCTCCCGTGGGCTGTGCGGTGGGGTCATGGGACACAGGATGGCAGCAGCCTTCAGGCGACGCCTTAGCATCCGGGGGCGGGGGGGGGGGGACATGCACCCCACTGCT
>NW_006159956.1:59604-74649 GCF_000334495.1 Tupaia belangeri chinensis
GTCATGGGACACGGGATGGCAGCAGCCTTCAGGCGACGCCTTAGCATCCGGGGGCGGGGGTGGGGGAACAGACATCACCCTGCTAGCCTCCATGAAGTCCCTGGCCTCGGCATTCCCATCCCGGTGGGAGAGAAACACCCGTGGGTTTAACAAAGCACAGAGCTCCCGTCTTCTCAGAGGAGGTGACACCTGTGGGAGGCTGCATGAACAAAGGCGCAGTGGCGTGGGAAGGAGGGGGTCACTCGGGTGGGGTGAGGGCCGAGGCCTGCACCCTGCAGTGCATGGTGGTGCAGTGCGTGGTGGTGCCGGTCCTGACAGCGGAGGCTTTCAGCGCACCCTCCCTGGCCACTGTCTTCCCTTGCACCTTCACGAGGGTGTTCCTTTTGCCTGGAACTCTCCCCTCATACTTTGCCCTTCTGAGGTCGCACCTGCCCCTTTTTGGGGACCCCCACATAGATCCTGACTCTCCTCCATCAGTGCTTGGCCCCTCAACTGCCTTCGTCTCCCCCCGCACACGCAGACACAGATGCATGTGTGCACACCCACGTGTCACACGAGGCTCTCACGTCTGCACCCTCCGTCATCTTCACCAACTCCTGGGGTGTCTTCCCCAGCACCCTGCATAGGCTGAGCTCGAGGGCAAGGATGACCCCCTCGATATGCCCTACAGCAGCCGCAGAGGCTGCTGAGGTGCCAGGAGACACCTGCAAACTAACGCAGAAGGTGGCGCGATTCCCACTGCTGGATGGCGGGTGGGGAAACCGAAGCAGGGAGCGGGTAGGGTTGGCCAGAGACCCTCTGGCCCCCAGGGGAGAAGGCACCGGAGTCCAGCTCTAAGCCATCGTATCTGCTCACTCAGAAACCTCCGAGAGCCCCCTGCTCCTGGGACCTCCGGGGGTGTCCTGGCCCACACTGTCTGCTCCTTCCGACATCTGCAGCTTCTTTGTCCCACCCCTGGGCCCCTGCCCTCTACTGTCTTACTGTCTCTCTGTGAGAGATAGAGACACGGGGTGGGAGCCCCTCCTAACAACCCTCCGTGGTCTCCCCCACGGTCAGCACACCCAGGTGCACACTGATACCGCCCATGCCCCAAATGTGGGGACTCACAATCCCCTGCGTGCACGTGCACACTCATGGGGTGCTCACGTGCACACATGCATCTGTCTCTGGGAGATGGGAGAAGACAGTGGTCGGAGAGCACAGCGGCCACGCAGCCGCCTGCACCCTGTCTGTGGGGCCGGGAGGAAGGGGCAGCAGTCGGCCCCTGCAAGCTCCTGCATAGACACGGCCTCTGAGGGTTGGAGTCAAACAGGTGGAGAACGGGGTGTGGCTTGGGACCCCACCACTCCAGCCCCATGATGGACAGGTGGCTCCGGGGCCTGTCTGCCAACTCTCTGAAGGCCCCGCCTGGACACTCTGCTGCTGCTTGGCACTGACCGGCCCTGGTGGTGCTCTCAGTGCCTGGCCGCTGGGCAAGGCTGGGGTGGGCAGGAAGGCCTCTGCCCATTAGGGGGGCCCACGGCCTGAGAGAAGAGAGCATCCTCTAAACAGAGTCAGGGTCTGTGGGTGGGGGTGTGCAGGCAGCTGAGGACTGGGAGGCCGGAGCTTAGGGAAGAGGGCTGGTGACCGTGAGGGGTAGAGGCCTATCTTCATGTGTCAGAGGTCACTGAAGAACACACAGAGAGGGAAACTGAGGCCCAGGAGGGGGCCTCAGAGAGTTCGGGTCAATTCAACAAGCAGTTTCTAAGCGTGGTGGGCACCAGGCTGAGGATTTGGCCTTCAATAAACTGCTTCTGTTGGCTTGTCTACTCTGGGGTAGGCAAATGGTCAAAGCACTTCCCAGCACTGTGAGTGCAATGACCAGTGTGGGCAAGGCAGGGCGAGGGGTCCTGGAGCACTTCCAACTGGGCAGGACCACTCAGCAGCTGGGCTGGGTTTTGAAGGATGCAGAGGAGTTCAAGAGGCAGGTCAGGGAATGAAGGGCCTGGATTCTGGGTAACCTGGGCGGTTTGAGTTGGTTCCTGTTTTGCCAGCTTGCAGGCAGTGACAGTCTTCCCTCGGTTACCGTCCTGTTCTCGTGGAGACTCAGGCGAGCTGGGGAAGGCAGAGGGTTTGGGTGTTTCTTCCTGAGGGAGGGGGGGACCCAGGGATTCCCAGGGCTCCAGCCCCCACCAAGGCGTTAAGTCAGTTCTGGTTGCCGAGCCTCAGTCCAATCCTCAGTCCAATCCCCCCCTCTTTTTGAGAGGGAGATTTTTGCTATAGGGCTTGTGTGCCCTCCAGAGAGACAGGAAACAAGAAATCACCTCCCAGGGGACATGGTCATGCAACCCTTTCTCCTCAGTTCTCCTCTCGGGCTTCTGGGCGTCAGTCTCAAGCCGCCAGGCCCAGTCCTCGAGCCGCAGTTGGCCATGTGGGATTCCGCACCTTAACCATCCTGCCACCTGCTGGCCCCAAGTCCAATCCCTTTTCGATTCTATGGACTTCGGCCAGCAGCGACTCCCCCAAGCCTGCAACTGGGCAGGGAGCGTGAAGCCCAGCCGCCTCTGGGGGAGCTGGACGATGACGTGCTGGGTAGCCCTTCAGTCAGCTCTCACGGGGAGGGGCGGGGCAGGCTGGGCATTCTAAGTTTATTTATTATTCATTCATTTCTTTTTGGCAAGGGCGTGTGCACTTGCCAGAGATACGCCTCCCCCCCAGGTCATTCATCAGATCACTAGGCTGTCATGTGTGGGGGGGCAGGGTCTGAAAAGTGAGAGTTTTGGGGACAGGGTGGGGTAGGCAGAGCCACATGGGGGCAAGAGGTAGGGGTGTCGGCTTCAGACCAGCAGCACCTGGACCCCTTCCTATGGAAGGGCCTTGGTACTTGTGGGTTTCACCCCTCCCTTGTCACCTGGAGAGCCCCCCGTCCGTTCCAGCACACCTCTGCCAAGAAGAGGCGCCGTCAGGCCTGTGAGGCCCTGGACTGCGCGCTGACCTTCCCACCTCATAAACGGGGCCCTAGTACCCCGGAGCCCGTGGGAAGGCTGCATGGCTTCAGCGAGAAGCACTGGGCGTGGAGGAACCCACCTCCGAGGACAGCGGGGTCACTGCTCTCTGGCTGCACCCCATCCACACCACACCCAAGGGAGGCTGGGCCCTCTGAGTCCCCGCCACATGCCGTGGGTGCCCCTCAGGTCAGGGTGTGGCGATGGCCCTGCCCGTCTCCCCTGGGACAGAGAACCCTTGGGAGTGAGGATTGGGCCTGATCGGCCCCCAGGTCCCCAGAGCCCAGCGCAGGACCCAGCACAGGTCCCTGCCCTTGGCCCCGACTCTGACCTGACACCCTCACTCCACAGGTGACCCAGCCCAGCACGCTGCCCCCCCCCCCCCCAGTTGCTGCTTCCTCACGTGTGACCCGTGTGACCTCTGAGGTTGCTTCCAGCCCTGAAACGCTGTGAGTCCATGTCCCAAAGCCGCGTCACCATCCTGGCCCCAAAAGGCCCCCGCACTTCCCTGTCCCGTCAACGGCCCCACTGTTCTCCAGTGACCCAGCCGTGAAACTTCCAGTCATTTTTGACTCATCTGTCCTCTGATCCCCTAGCTAGTCAGCAGAACGTGGCTCACATCCGCCGTCCCTCCCCAGGGTCCTGGTCCCCTCCGTCTTGGCCTCTGTCTTGGTCTGGATTCTGTATGACTTTGTCCCCTTTCTAGCTGGTCAGTGTCCCCTGGGCTGCCACCAGCAGCCATCCCTGTAGTGCAACCCGATTCCTCCACAGTGGTCCTGCTGGAGTGCTCAGCCCTGACCGGCCCAGAAACCCACGTGCCTCAGCTGGGTGGGCCCCAGAGAGAGGGGGGTCTCCGCCTGTACACTGGGTGTGGGGCAGAAGGAGCCCCGAGGGGATACGGGTGCACACAGTAAACTGGGATGTTGCACCTTTGACGATGGTCATTTCTCGAGCTGGCCCTCTGGCCTCTGCGCATGGCCCCTGTTCACCCACCTGGCACCTACATGCTCTGCTGCTTGGGGCGGGGGAGCTGGGGCAAATGAACCCCAGACCGTGCCCACACAAGCTCATAGTCGACGGGGCCCGGACAGATGGCACCAGACACCGACACCGTCCGCCCTGTCACCCTGTAGATACGCACAAGGCCGGGGCCGCCCTCCTGCCCAGAGCCGGGGCTTCCTGGAGAACGGGGGGCTCGGTCTTGAAAATGAGCAGGGGTTCTGCTGAAGGGAGGTGTCTCGGGAAGGACAGAGGCCTGTGTCTGAGCCCTGGGGTGCAGGCAGGGTTGGGGTGGCTGGTGCAGTGAAGAGCCAGGCTGCCAAGGTGGGGGGCAGTGAGGCAAGACTGAGGACTTGACGGGTGGGGGTCTGGTTGAAGTGAGCCCCGTCTGCAATTCGTGTCTCCCAAATAGAGCTGACTCCCCCCACCTGGGAGGCAGCTGCTCTCTGTAAACATGGCAGTGGCGGGGCCAGCAGTAGCATAGTGGCTGAGGGGCTGGCCTTCTATGTGATGGACTGCGGTTCGAGTCCCAGAGCCAGCAGACCTAAACTCTCACCAGGCACATGCACGTGCGTGCCCAAAATCCTGAGAGAAGAATGGAGGAGAAGGGATTATGGTGTGGCCATCCCCCCTGGGAGTGGTTTCTCACTTTCTGTCTCTTTGTCTCTCTCTGTCTCTCCATCTCTCTCTGTCTCTCCAGGGAGTGTACATGCCCTGTAATAAAAATCTTTTTTAAAAATTTATTACTTATTTTAATTTGACCTGAAAGGGATAGAGAAAGGGAAAGTGTGAATGCAAGCTGTCAGGTCCAGGACTTGAACCGTGGTCGGTCATATAGGAGTCTAGCGACCTTAACCACCATGCCACCTGCCAGCCCCATAAAAGTCTCTCTTAAAACAAAATGAAACACAACACAACAAAACAAAACCCATGGATGTGGTGACCCCTGGACCCTGCACGTCATGGTGCACACCTGTCCTTCCCCCCTAAGCCCTGTGAGGTGGCCTGGGTGGGCTCGTGCCACTCTTAGAGGTGAGAAGCTGGGACCTACAGAGGGCCAGGGGCTTGCCCAGGGCGACCAGCTAGGCTTTGGCAGAGCCAGGCCTGGGTCCCCAGGCTAGAGGTCTGGGGGGGGAGGGGCTCACAACTGGTGCCCAGGTCCCCATGGGGGGGCTGGTACTGTAGGGCAGCTGGAACCCGGGGCCAGGGCAGCCATGTCAGGCTGGTGCGGCAGTGGGTGGGGAGAAGGCTGGCCCAGGGAGTCAGGGGACTGGGTGGTGGAGTTGTTTCCACCTGATTCCCTCGGTTGTTTTCCAAGTGCTACGGCAGGATCCCGAGGGGCGGGACGGAGGCGGGGAAGCCACCGGAAGGCGCCAGGGCCCCACTGCCTGCCCCCATGTGACTGCTGACTGACGACAGTGCCGCGTGGAAGGGCCTCGAGGCTTCCGTCCTGTGCTTGCCTGGCCAGTGTGTGAGGCAGACGCGGGCACCAGTCGCACTGGGTGACTGCCCACGTGACCGGCTCTAGCCAAGTGCGCTGCCCACTCGGGGCCCAGCCCTTTGATTCTGAGTTACCAGAGGCTGTGACAGCCAGCTGACCCTGCTCAGCACCATCCCAGGGACAGGGAGGGTCTCCCCAACCCAGGCTCTGGGCAGCCACCTCTGCCCTCCTATCCCCTCCACCTCTCCAGGCGCCCCTTCCTGCCGCCCCTGTGTCGGGACCCACTGCTTGGGGCCTCGCTCACTTGCCACCCGGGGCCTGTCTCCCGATATCCTCAGGCCATGGTGCTGGGCTCCCTGTCCCACTGCCATTCAGAGCTGCCCCAGATGCTGGGCGTTGGGGACTTTAAGCCTTGGCTTCCACTCTTCCACTTACCCCTGTGTCCCTGGCTGTTCCACCTGCCCGGGCTCAGACCCGCCTAGGGGAGTGGGGCCAGCCACTCCCGGCCTCAGACTGCCTGGCCTCACCTCACTGTGTGGCAGATGGCGTGGGGGGGTCCCAGGCCTTCTCTCGAATTCACTTCCTCTGAGATCTGGGGACGAGACACAGGAGCAGTCACCTGCCAGCCCTGCTCCGTCTGAGGAGGCAGGAGCACCTGGCACCGGCCGGGCGGGGAGGCAGCAGGAAGGCTCAGAGGAGGCAGGCCACTCCCGAATTCAGTTTCCGCCTCTGACGCCAGCATGCAACCCTGCACAGCTCCCCAAGCCTCAGTTTCTCCTTCTGTGAGATGGGACTAATGGCAGTACCGTCCCCTTGGGATGGAAGGACCCAGTCCCAGGGGCGAGCTTCCCAGCCTGGGATTGACTGCGGCGTCAGAACCCTGAGTCGGATGCAGCAAAGGCACAGGAGCCAGTGCTGGGTGGGGCAGGGCTGGAGCGGACGCCAGACGTGGAAACTGGATGGAGGTGGAAGCCCAGGCTGGGGGTGGCAGAGCTGAGACCTGCCACTTTAGGCTGGGAGGAGCTGGGCTTTCTCGAATCCCACCAGGCCGGGCGGGGCCTGGGGCCCCTTCCTGCTCCCAGCAGAGCTCCTTGGAGCCTTTCCTGGGTGCGCTCTTCTGCTACAAGCCCTCCTGCCTCTTTTGGACTGTGAGTGTCCTACCCCTCCCTCCACAATACACGTGGTTCACATCCTGCCTCCTCCAGAAAGCCTTCCTTGCCCCCGAGTGGCAGCCTTTCTCTCCCTGACCCTCTCCTCTGGCCTCGCTGTCCTCTGCAGCTTAGCCTGCGGCGCAAATTTGCCCTCTTGGATTCCTCTGTGAATGGTGCACGGGCCTGGATCGGAGCTGTTACCAACGGCGACCCCGCCATGGGTATCACGTCTCACCTGCACCTGCACACCCTTCACATCGCCTGATTCTCCCCTCCACTGGCTGGGGCCGGGGTAGGGGGCCCGTTTGACGAATGAGGCAAGTCAGTGCGGCAGACAGGAATCAGGGGTTGCCCCTCGCCTCCCCAGGGCAGAGGGCCTAGGAGAGGCTCCTTTCTTTCTTTTTCTTTCTTTCTTTCTTTCTTTTTTCTTTCTTCCTTTCTTTCTTTCTTTCTTTCTTTCTTTCTTTCTTTCTTTCTTTCTTTCTTTCTTTCTTTCTTTCTTTCCTTCCTTCCTTCCTTCCTTCCTTTCTTTCTTTCTTTCTTTCTTTCTTCCTTTCTTTCTTAATAAAAAATGGTTTATCAATTCCATTTTTGTATAAAACACAGGGGAGAAGCCTAACCAATCAACACACAACTGTCACCACGTGAAAAGGCGCCTTTATCAAACTTCGCGCCTAAGGACGGACCGATGTTCCTTTTATTGTGCCTACAGCAATTGCCCACGCTTTTCCATTGAACCGACTTCTACAATCCCACATGCCCCCATTACTTCTCCCGTTCCGGACGGTGCTGGGAGGAGGAGGGTTGTTACGGCAGTCCTCTCAGCCGTCGCTGCCATCCCTCATTTCCACTCAGAGACTCGTGGATGCGGGGTCAGACCACCCCAGCTACGGTTGCCTTGATGAACAATCCAACTCCTCACCGCGGACTGCGAGTGAAGAGCTTCAGTGGAGGAGGCCCTTGGAAGCGTCATCGGCCAGCTCCAGTGCCGCGGAGTGAGGTGCTCTGGAATCGCGCTGTACGCAGCTGCAGTGGCACCCACCTTCCGTGGCTTGTGGTGCCAGCCTTCCAGTGTCTGCGGGTGCAGCCCACAGGATATGCAGCCCGGCTGTCTGTGAGCAGGACACTGCCTTGGCCACGGCCTTCCGGCTGTCCTTTCCAGCTCTGCCTCCAGCCATGATCCCGGCGCCACTCTGCCTCCCGCTGCCGCCCGTGCCTGGGGCACATTTCTTTCCTGTGCAAAATGCCTGCTTCTGTCCTCTGTCCACTGGCCTCTCTGCCACCTGAAGCCCCCCCAGCTCCTCCACGACTTCTGCAGTGACCGCCCCACCTGGCCCACACCAGGTGCCCCAGACACACAGGGGCGCAAAGCCAGGCACTGAGCCCCTGCTCTTCTGGGCCGCCTGCTGATGTGACAGCCAGCACGGGGCGGGGGGGGGGGGGGGGGGGCACATGGCCTCAGCCCTTTGGGAAGCAGACGCTTCCTTGCTACAATGAGGGCCACAAGTCAGGGTCCCCTCTGGGGGCTTGAAGCCACACCGTTAGTGACCAGAGGAATGAGGCTCATTCCCAGCACATAGTAGGTGCTCAGTAAACACTTACTGAAAGAATCACTGGGTTGTGGGGGTGGGGCAACCTGGGAAGGAGTGGTCTCGAGGGAGGAGTGTAGAGTGTGGGGGTAGGGTGCCTCGGCCTCTTGTGGTGGCTTTGTTTGTTTGTTTGTTTGTTTTAGTTTCACTATAGAGTGTGTGTGCTTGCCAAAGAGACAGAGAAAATGAGAAATCAGGGGGGGTGGGAGGCCATGCCACAATTCCTTCTCCTGGAATTTTAGGCATTCATGCACATGTGTCCAGTGTGGGTTTTTTCCCTCCCCTTTTCTTTTAAAAATATTAAATCTAATTTTATTTATCATAATAATTATCTTTAAAATTCACAATAGGGGATACCAGCAATTGACATAATGGCTATGTCGCTGGATTCCCATGTAGTCGACCACGGTTCAAGTCCCAGACCCAGTGGTTTAAACTCACGCCGAGCGCTTGTGCATGCATGCCCAAGGTCCCGAGAGGAGAATGGAGGAGAAGGGATTGAGGCATGGCCATCCCCCCTGGTGGTGGTGGTGGGGTGATTTCTTGTTTTCTGTCTCTCTATCTCTCTCTGTCCTTCTGGCGAGCACATGTGCCCTATAGCAAAGACCTCTCAAAAAAATTGCAATAGAGCACATACACTCATGAGAGAGAGAATGAGAGAGCAAGCTGCCCGATCTGGGACTCAAACTGTAGTCAGCCGTGTGGGAGTCTTGCGCCTTAACCACCATGATGTCTGCTGGCCCTGCCCTGCATGTTTTCTCAAGTTGCTGGTCTGGGACTTGAACCACAGAGTTGGCCACGTGGGATCCAGCACCTCACCATGCCACCGGCTGGCCCCACATGTTGTGTTTGTTACACAGCAACCAGAGTCCTTGTTGCCAGGGAGCTCAGAACACACTCAGAGCCTGTCAGAGCCCCTGAGGGGCCCTGCACACCTGGCCCCACCCAGCAATTCCAGCCGCACCCTGGGTGCCACAGGTCCGAGCCCCTTCCCTCTCTCCCCCCGGCTCACTCTGCTCCAGCCTCCTGCTGGTCCTAACCCGCCTGCACATTCCCTCCCAGGACCTTTGCACGTCTGGAAATTCCTCCCTGAGCTTCCTTCCTCTTCATTCATCTCTTTGCCAAGTGTCACGGCCTGACCGGGGCCGCCACTGACCACCCCACACCTCTCCTTCCCCCCTTACGCTGCTTCATCCTTCGCCACGGAGCTCATGGCTACCTGGCGTGAGCTTGTCTGTTACATGCTTATTGTCCATCCCCTTGACAAGAACGTCGCTCCCAGAGAACACAGGTGGTCGGCCTTGTCCCCTGCAGTAGCCAGAGCTGGAACAGTGCCGGGCACACGGCTAGCTCCATCAGCCCTTGTCGAAGGGAAGAAGGACGACGGTCCCAGCCCAGCCGCTGTGCTCTGAAGGCTGGGACCGCATGGGAGGCCTGGGTTTGATTCATGATCCAACCGAAAGGCCAGTGCAGGGGTAATCCCGGCTCCTTAATACCAGGGGTAGGAGGAGGAGGCTGAGGTAGGAGACTCAGGAGTTCAAGGCTGGTCTGGGCCACAGAGTGAGACCCTGCCTGAACAAGAGCTGGGTGTGGTGGCTCGTGCCTGTGGGCCTGGGTGGAGGGTGAGGACGGAGGCAGTAAGAACCATCAAGAAGGGGCAGGAGGAGGGCCAGAGGAGAGGAGAGATGGAGCAGGGCTCTCCCTTTCTCTCCCCACAGTGACTGCGCTATGTCACGTTCGAGTGCCTCCTGTGTGTGGCCCTGGGCTGGGAGCTTCTGAACAAGCGGGAACAGTAGCTTGTGAAAGCAAGGCTGGCTCGGGGGACCAGCAGTTGGCGTAATGGCTATGTGGCTGGGCTCCCATGTAGTCGATCGTGGTTCGTGTCCTGTACCCGGTGGCTTAAAACTCACGCCGGGTGCGTGTGCGTGCATGCCTAAGATCCCAAGAGGAGAACGGAGGAGAAGGGATTGCGGCGTGGCCATCCCCCCTGGGGGGTGATTTCTCACTTTCTGTCTCTCTGTTTCTCTCTCTCTCTGTCTGGCGAGCGCACGCGCCCTATAGCAAAAACCTCTTAAAAAAAAAAAAAGCAGGCCTGGCTTCGAGGGAGCAATGGTTATTAGGTTAGTATATGAGGGGACTTGGAAAACGCTCATAGATAAATTGAATGAAATAGTTTATATTGCTGCAAAGCTGGTGAAATGTACCCCAAGTTTTCCTAGCAGGCACTGCCCACGACACGTTTGGAGACGCAGGTGCGTGGCCAAGCGTAGCAGGTGCTGGGGACCGTGACTTCGCTCGAGGTCACTCATCTTATTACCAGGCTGGTCTCTGGGCAGTTGGCATAATGGCTATGTCGCTGGACTCCCATGTAGTTGACCGTGGTTCGAGTCCCGGACCCGGTGGCTTAAATTCACGCCGGGCGTGTGTGTGCGTGCCCAAGATCCCAAGAGGAGAATGGAGAAGGGATTGCAGTGTGGCCATCCCCCCTGGGGGGTGATTTCTTGCTTTCTGTCTCTCTGTCTCTCTTTCTGACGAGCACACGCGCCCTATAGTAAAAACCTCTCAAAAAAGAAAGAAGATGGGGAGAGGTGGGGTGGCGAGAGATTTGACTACGTTTTAGGAAAAACTGTAAGAGGCAAAACTGAGCCAAGATGGAAGGGACTCGGGGGAAGACAGCGGCAGCATCAGGAGGGAAATGGAGGCCGGGGGCCCAGGAACCGGGACTAGCCCTGGGGCCGCAGCAGAGATGGAAGATCCAGAGGGGCCCCCAAGGGTGGGCCCGGCCCTGAGTTTGGAGCACGCGTCTCCCCAGGAAAGGGGGTCCCATACCTGACCAGCCCAGGCAGGGAGATGCTGCAGGGAGATGACACCAGGGCTGCCAGGATCCGGCCAGGCGGCCATGTTGGGACCCTGGTCCTGGCGGCCTCAGACCAGGCCTGGAGACAGGAACTGGGCTGCGGCTCCCGCAGGGCCCCGGGTGCCCTGGCTCCTCCCGCCTTCCACAGTGGCCTCGGGCCTGCGCCCGCGCCCATGGGGTTAAATCTCTCCCTGTCTCTCTCGGCTCCAAGTTGTTTTCCAAACGAGGCAGAGAATGGTTCTCTTGTTACCAACATGGCTTCTGGGCATTGGGTAATGCGCTCCCTCTTCTCCCTGCCCGCTCCACAAAAGCACCTTTTGTTCCTCTCCCTGCCCCTCTCTCTGGCTCTTCCCCGTCCCCCACATCCCCCCCAGCCCCCCGCCCCAGTGCGCACCCCTGGGCCGCGGAGTGACCGTGGCCTGGCCATGGCGCCCTCCTCTCCCTGGGCGCAGTGGGACGAGGATGGGATGAGGACCGGCCTTGGCGGCCACGGCGGCCATCTTGAGAGCAGTCCTTGCAGGCCAGCTGGACACCGAGGCCGGCGGAGTGGGGGAGGCCGTGCAGGGGTAGCCGGGGCTCCGGGACGTCCTGTGGCTCACCTCCTGTCCTCCCGCCTCACCTAGGCCATCTCCCTGCATGGAGACAAGAGCGTCCCATCCTCAGCCCTGCTCGGCCTGCACAGCAGCTGGGCCGGACTCCCGTCTGAGGAGGTGGGGCCTGGGGTCACGGTGGCCGGTGCCTGTCCGAGGATCAGTGAGCGGGTGGCCAGGAGGGGGCCGCCTCTTCTTTCCCAGATCTCTCCAGAAGTCCCCCTCTGCCCTGACCCCAGGAGTCACCCAGAGAAGGCCCAAGGCCAAACCTACTGGAAGTTTTGGGAAATGAAACAGAATGTCTGCAGTGGGAAAGCCAGGAAGCCGGCCAGACAGAAGCGACTGCTATCCCTGTCCCTCCCAGCCCCTCTCAGCAGCCCTGCAAGGCGGGCAGGGACAAACCGGTAAAGAAACACAAGTGCAGGACCAGTGGGGTGGTATGGTGGTTAGGGCACTGGACTCCCATATGGCCGACTGTGGTTTGAGTCCTGGATCTGGGGGCTTGTTTCCTTATTTTCCCTCTCTCTCTCTTTCTCTTGGTGTTTCTCTCTGGTGAGTACACGTGTCCTATAGCAAATTTTAAAATAATAATAAAATTTTAAGAATTAAAGAAATAATAATTAAAAAAAAAAAAAAAAGAGGAGGGACCAGCAGTTGGCATAATGGCTATGTCATTAGACTTCCATGGAGTCAACCACGGTGCATCCCGGACCCGGTGGCTTAAACTCACGCTGGGCGCATGTGCGTGCGTGCCCAAGATCCCGAGAGGAGAATGGAGGAGAAGGGATTGCGGCGTGGCCATCCTCCCTGGGGGGTGATTTCTCATTTTTTATCTCTCTGTCTCTCTCTTTCTGGCGAGCGCACGTACCCTGTAGAAAAAACTTCTCCAAAACAAAATACATACACACACACACACACACACACATGAAAAAAAAGGGGCCAGCAGGTAGCATGACAGGTGAGGGTGCTAGACTCCCATGTAGCTGACTGCAGTTCAAATCCAGGACCTGGTGGCTTGCTTTCTCTCTCTCACTCTGTCTCTCTCTGGTCAAATTAAAATAAATAAATAAATAAAATAAAGTCAAAGAAAATAATTATTTTTATAAAAGAAAGAAATACAAGTGCATAAGATGGGGACCCAAGGTACGGAGCTGGGCCTCGGAGCTCAGCTCTGCTCCGGCCGTCCCTTCAGGGCTGCTGCCCACTCGGCTGGCGCAGGCGGGGTCTGGCAGGGAGAAGACGGAGGTGCTGGCGCCTCACAGCCTGACATCCCCGGCGCCCCAGACTTGCACCGGGTCCTGCATCTTGCATCGTCCTGTGCTTACAGGGACACGGGCAGGCCAGGCGACTGCTCAGCCATCGCGGTTTGTGTCCACAGCGTGAGCAGGTGCGCCCGAGAGAACCCATCAGACTCGGCGATGGGAGGAGGAGAGCGAGGAGTTGCTCCAAGTTGACCAGGACCCCGGCCTGCCCTTGGGGGAGAAGCAAACCAGCAAGGAGCCACGTGCTGCAGCACCGGAGCGCTTCGCCCAGCCCGGAAGTCAGGGAGGGAGGGCTTCTTGGAGGAGTGACCGTGCATGGAACCTTATAACATTTCAGCAGGCAAAGGAGTTGAGAGAGCCGGGCCACTGCTGTGGTCCTGCTGGCCCAGGCCGGGGGAGGGTTGTGGGGTCAAGACCTTGGTGGGGGGCTGTCTCTCTCTCCCTCCCCGTCTCATGGAACAAATAAATAAATGAACTTTAAAGACAGAGACTTGAGTGAGAGAGTGGGAAAGGAGCTGGCATTGGGAGCGGGGCCAAGGACGGGAACAGCGGGCGATGGGGTGGAGAGGCCCCACTGGGCTGTCGTTCCAGAGCAGGGGCTGGGGCAGGGCTCATGGGTTGGGGGGCGTGGAGCCAGGTGAGCGAAGGGGGTGCAGGGGCAGCAGTGAACCTCCGGGGACCATGGACTGGCCCCTGAGGGCAGTGGGGTGAAGGACTTCAACAGAGTCAGATTTGTGTTCTAAAAATCGTCACCATGAGTGCGGGGTGTTTCCCATCACCTAGCCTGGTGCCTGGCACACAGTAGGTGCGCAGTAAACATTCTGAAACAACATACAGATGCCACAGCATACCTGAGGCCTGGGTGAACTGAGACCTCGGGCCTCCGTTTGGGAAGTGAGGAGGCAGCACCTGCTGTGGGAGTATTGTGGGCTGCAGGCACAGGGCAGGCTCAGTTCCGTGTCCTGGGAGGCCTGTACCCCATGGCCGCCCCTTTCTAAATTGTGTGGGGATGCGCTGTGGGAAGGCAGAGGCGGGCCCCGTCGGAGCAGGTGAGGCGTCAGGAGAGAGAAGAGCGCGGCCCTGTCACACAGCTGTCCACGTGTTCTGCTCACGACCCTCTGAATGGGCTCATGGGGGGGGCAGTGTCGCTGGCTATTTTACCATCCAGAAAGTGTAGACTCCGGGAGGTGACAGGAACGCGGACTCGTCAGATCCCAGAGCTGGGCCAGGGCCACTGCTGGTGATGGAGCCACAGTGGTGAGGCAGTGATGTGACACCGGTGCTGAGGTTTACAGGGGCTCCCGGGAAGTGCATGTGCAGATGCCCACTGTGACTGCTGTGTAGGCCTGCCACCTTCAGACAGCCCAGAGGGGATACCTGCAGACTCGTGATGGGGCGTGGAGCCTCGGCAGGGAGCAGAGGGTGCCTGGCCTGGGGGAGGGGCAGAGGGTGCAGAGCCTGGGAGAGGGGCACAGGGGCACCCAGCACAGGTGGGAGCAGAGGCAGTCTGGGTGGGCCAGAGCCGCTGGAAGGGGCTGGCTGGTCCAGCTGGACTGGATAGTGAGACCTCCCCTGGGGGTTGTCACTCCAGGTTCCCTGGTCCAAAGAGGTGGCAGGCCCTGCAGAGGGACAGGCACCTCTGGCAGTGACTCTGCCTGGAGGGCATCCTTGCACCTGGTGTATTTGTCCCTGGGTGGAGAGTTCCCCACCTCCAGAAGCAGTAAAACTCAACTTCCATTTTTTTTTTTTAGAATTATTTTATTTAACTTTATTTATTCATCATTTCATTTTTTTAAAAAATTTGACCAGAGAGGGCCAGAGCGAGAGGGGAAGAGAGAGAGGGAAAGTGAGAGAGCAAGCCTCCAGGTCCAGGACTTGAACTGTGGTCGGCCATGTGGGAGACCAGCATCCTTAACCACCACGCCACCTGCTGGCCCCAACCTCAACCACCATTAAAAAAATAATAATAATGGTGTGTAAAAAAGTGTGGGAGATGCACACCTGTGACGGCCTCATCACACCGCAGGTCCTTTCTCAACCTCCAGGTCCTCAGGATCTCGGGTGCCCACATATGTACCCCGTGTGTTTTCAGGCCCACTCAGGGATCTGAACCCACGGTGGCCATATGGTTTCTTTTTTTTTTTTTTTTTTGTGTGTTTTTTCAATGGTGGG
>NW_006159956.1:75822-89158 GCF_000334495.1 Tupaia belangeri chinensis
CCCAGGGGGGAGGCCACACTGCAGTCCCTTCTCCTCCGTTCTCCTCTCGAGATCTTGGACATGCACGCACATGCGTGAGTTTAAGCCACCGGGTCCAGGACTCGAACAGCGGTCGACTACATGGGAGTCCAGCGACATAGCCATTACGCTAACTGCTGGTCCCAACCATATGGTTTCCAACACTGCAAGGCATTTGCATTGTTGCCATACCACAAAGGCAGGTCCAGCTACCAGTTTTTGGAGGCTTGCCACATACGCGTCTGTTGGGGAGGTGTTCTGGGGGGTGCAGGCAGGAAGGCCCTCCAGCTGCTGTTCCAGCCTCCAGGTCCCCTAGAGCTCAGCCCTGCCGTCTCTCTCGCAAGAGCGGCTGGGTGTCTGTAGGGAAGGAAGGCTGGAGGGCGCTGAGTGTAGGCTGGGGAGGCGCCCACCTCTGTCCCAGCAGTCCTGGTCCCTGCAGGTAATGGCAGGTGGCTGTGACCATCACCAGCAGGCTGGCCCCAGGCTCCCTACCCCACAGCTGCCTGGTGCCAGGAACTGTGCCTGCCCTATGACCTGGCCAAGGGTGGGGGCATGTTGGGGGACTCTGGGCCCCAGATGTGAGCCGGGGAGAGAAAGGAGAGGAGGAGGTCATGGATCCCCAGTCACCTGCCTGATGCCCTTTAGCTACCCACCACGCCCCACCGCCAGGCCTGGTCTCTGAGATGAAGGTTTGCAGGGAGGCTGGGTCACCTGCTCAGGACCTCGGGGCAGGCTGTGAGACAGGGAGGGACCAGGCTGAGAGTGGAGGGCTGCAGGTCTGGGCAGCTGGGGGAGAGCTGGAGGGCCCTAGAGAAGAGGGCTGGACGGGAGAGTGGACATGGCTGGCCTTGTGGTCTGGAGCCCAGGAAGGAAGGCATCTGACCTGGGCCTCTGGTCTGGGAGCCAGCTCAGGGCAAGCCCCCAGGGTGGGAGGGGATGCTGCCCTGACATCTTCTGTCCTCCCGGACAGAGGCAGAGGTGGTCAGAGGAGGAGTCACACTGCCCCAGAGGTCCAGGAGGCCAGAAAAGTGGCCTGGAAAGACGAGGGAGCCAGGGCTAGGAGAGCAGGGTCCCAGCCAGAGCACCTCTGCCAGGGCGGGCAGCTGTGTGGGAGTTATTCAGGCAGTGCAGCTGGGGAGGGAGGAGCTGCAGGGAGATAGTCCCTGGGAACCGCCTCCTGGGGGGGAGGGGGCAGGTAGAGAGAGGAGGTGGGCTGGGGGAGGACCTCCTGGGACTAGCTGGGGGTCCCCCCTGGCAGAGGGCAGAGGTGGGGCTTCAGGAGCGGAGGTCAAGGGGCCTCTGCCCACTGGCCTCTCCTCTCTACAGTGAAGAAGGTGGGTAGGAACAGGGGTAGGCGTTGGAGGTCCCAGTGTTTGGTGCCTCCACTGAAGTGCCCCAGAAGAAGGAAGCCTTGGGGACCAGAGAGGGTGAGTGAAGTTGGGAAAGGGCCCAGCACGGCACTGCTGAGTGCAGAGGAGGTCCTGACCTGAAATGGGAAGCCGTTTCTCTTCTGAGATCTTTTTTTTTTTTTTTTTTTTCAAGAAAGAGATATTTTAAGAGAGCATGCATGTGCTAGCCAGAGAGACAGAAAATGAGAAATCACCCCCCAGGGGGTATGGCCACGCCTCAATCCTTTCTCCTCTATTCTCCTCTTGGGATCTTAGGCATGCACGCACACATGCTTGGCTTGAGGTTTATTAAGCCACCGGGTCCAGGACTAGAACCATGGTCGGCTACATCGGAGTCCAGTGATATAACCATTACACCATCTGCTGGTCACATCTCTTCAGAGATCTCTGACTGTGGCCTGACCTGGGGGATGCTGATGAGCACAGGGGCAGGCAGTGACCTCTGTCACCATCCCTCCAGACTGTCCCTGTCACCACCCTGCACTCCACAGGGCTCAGCACACAGTAGGGCCTCAGTGGGTTTGCCCTTCTGCTGGTACACTGCCCTTCTGCAGATTGCCAGCACTGCCCCCCACTGAGCCGGCCCCCTTCCACCATCAGCACCAACACACTCTCCTCTCAGGGAGACAGAGCAGGTGTCTTTGACTCGGAGATGCTCTGGCATCCTGAGGTCTTGCTGCTCCCAGCCTCCTGGTCCACAGCCTGGGTGGGCATGGAGGTGGTCCTGCCCTCCCCATCCCCACCTCACCCCTGCATGGAACTCAGGCGCTTGCTCCAAGGGAGCCCGCCATGTGTCTCAGGGTCCATTCAGGGCCCATTATCCTTCAGTTCGACACAGTCATGGTATCGTGGGGCTTTGCTTTTACAGACTGGAGCAGGGTAGAAGAGGGAAGTAGGAAGATGTGTGGAAGGAGGGGGCCCAGGAAGAGGAAACCAGCTGCAAAGTTGGGTCTGTCGGTGACAACGTTTGCAGTCTACTTTGGAGGGAGCCCGCAGGTGCTAGACCACAGCAGGCCACCCGCAGGGCCCTGGGGGAGCCCGCAGGTGCTAGACCACAGCAGGCCACCTGCAAGGCCCCGGCCAGTGCTCTGCCAGCTCATCCCCCGCTAAGTTTCCGCACGGGCCAAGGGCGCATTGCACCGACGCTTGGTTTTAATTTTTAAATTTATCTTATTTAATTTCTTTCAGGTTGCATGCATCCACCTGAGAGAGATTGAGGCAGAGAGAGGGAAAGTGAGAAATTACCCCCCCCCCAAGGGGATGGCCACACCACAAGCCTTTTTCCTCCATTCTCAGGATTCTGGGCATGAACGCACACGTGCCTGGTGTGACTTTCAAGCCGCCAGGTCTGAGACTTGAACCATGGAGTCGGCGGTGTGGGATCCAGCCACCTTAACCTCCATGCCATCTGCTGGCCCAAAGGACACCTTGTTAAAGCAAGCTAGGTCTGAAGACTCGTGCCTGAAGAGGTCTCATGAGACAGGTGTCCCAGTGAAGGGCTGGCCGCGACCTCCATGTGCACAGATCTGTCCTGTGACGATACGACACAGCCACCGAGAGTGAGGCTGACGAAGGACTGCGATGTCTCGGTGTAATCTCAAGTGAAATCCCAGGATGTGAAATGACACGTGTGCGTGGATAACGTGGATAAAAAGCAGGTGGAAAACCCTGTATTCCAGCAGCTCAACTTCGTTTACGAACATACTGAAAAAAAGAAAAGACAACACCCAGCGTGCGAACTTCGTTCTTTCTAGGTAGTGGGACTTTGGTTTTCAAGCTTGTAATGCTTTTTCTTTTTTAAAAAAAAGAAATTGCTAGAAGGTGCATGCACGCACTGGAGAGAGACAGAGAGATCATGAAAGTGAGAAGGCACCCCTGCCCCTGTGGGGGGTGGTCATGGTGCAATCCGCTCTCTCCCATCTCTCCCTCCATTTGGGATTATGGGCATGCGTGCACACTCAGGCCTTATGCCCTGCAGCAGGCCACGTGCAATCTAGCCGCCTTTACCACCACGCATGGGAGGGCCCCAACGTGCTTTTAAAATGTTTCTTTTCTTTTCTTTTTTTACTGTATTTCCAAATTTCTACAATAATGATTTTTTAAATAATTATTTATTTTATTTATTCATTCATTTATTTCTTAATTTGACCAGAGAGAGACAGAGGGTGAGAGTGAGAGAGAGAGAGAGAGGAAGTGAGAAAGCAAGCCACCAGATTCAGGACTTGAACCCTGGTCAGCCATGTGGGAGTGTCCAGCACCTTAACCACCACGCCACCTGCTGGTCCCCTACAATAATGTTTTTAAGTTTGTAGGTGATGGAAATGAAGGTGAGGAGTGTGTCCACCTTTTTGTGCACGGTATTTTTTTCCCTTTATTTATTTTTATATTTTTCCACATTTACTTTACATATCAAAATATTTTTGCTCATACTCCATAGTTCTCGACAGTTAATAAGCAACTTTCAAAATTTCAAAATACTGAATTTTCAAGACAATGTTCAAAATATTTCTTATAATTTTGTATAATTTTGTTTGTGACTCTGTAACAACAGAGACAGCATGGTTTTAAATATTTTTGAGAAAATATTTACATGTCAACTGCTCAGATTGTTGAAAAGCAAATGCCCAGCACACAAGTCACACATAAACCTCAGTTCAGCCCTGCCCAAGTGTATTCTGCAATATACCAGCTGCTAGCAAAGGTCAGTCTCTTTTTCTTCCTTTGACGTCTTTCTCAAGATAATCCTCTAGTGCTGTTGCTTTTTTGCAGTCTCTACTGATTATAATCCTGGGCTGGAGAAGTCCAGGTTATTTAATGTTATAAATTCTTTCATATACCTTCTCTCATCCTCTCTGCCAGGCAGAACTGTTTATGGTGGAAGGCCATCTTTCTAAGAGCTTCTGTTGGCTTACTTGAGATCCACCTTAGTTCCATAGTTTCCTGATTTATCTTCAGATATGCCATGCCAGTCAAAGCCCTGTCCAATAATGAGTATTTCCAGTTTATGATTCAATGCAACAAGCATTATTGAACTTATGCAAATAACCCTTCTGCCTCAAAATAAGAATACTCCCAATATTTTCCAATTCCAGAGGGGTCAGGAAGGGAGAAAAGTTTATGTTTCCATTTAAAGAAACAACAAGAAAAATATTTTAACAAATTGCTGACCTATCAACAACTCAGAAGAAAGTAAAATGCTTAAATTGAGAAAACAGAGCATAGTAAAAAAAATCTGTAAGGTTTTACTCAAAAGTCATAAAATTCTATTTCACCAGTTCAATTCTATGTTCAAACTCTCTTCTGTTGAATATGCAGTGTTGCTGTGGTCCAGTCTTTCTGTTTAAATCCTGGAAGTTAACAGTCAACATTATTATTGAATTTTCTTGCCCCTGGCATTAAATTGGCCATTTTCTCGGTTGCTTTTTGCTCTCTTATTTCTGTATGTGTGTCTTTAGTTTTCCTGGTTGAGCATTCCTTTCAGAACTTCTTGAAAAGTGGATCTGCTATTAGCAAATTCTTTCAAGTCTTGTTTATCTGAGAATGTTTTTATCCTTTCTCTCCATATGAAGGATAATCTTGCCGGATATAGTATTCTTGGTTGAAACTGTTTCTCACTTAACACTTTGAATATATTTCCCATTCTTTCCTTGCTCGCATTGTTTCTGATGAGAGGTCTGAGGTTAGCCTGATGGGATAACCTTTATAAGTAACCTGACGTTTCTCTCTTGCCAATTTTAGTATCCTGCCTTTGTCTGTAGATTAGGCCAGTCTGGCTGTGATGTACCTTGGAGAAGATCTTCTTGGGTTGATTCTATGTGGGGTCCTTTGTGTTTCCTGGGTCTGGATATTTGAATGCCTCTCTAGATTTGGAAAGTTTTCTTCCAGGATTTCATGGAATAGATTATCAATACCCTTATTAGTTCTCTCACCTTCTGGGATACTGATTATCTGGATGTTTGGGTGCTTAATGCTGTCTGGTATTTCTCATATACTATTCTCATTTGGAGGTTATTTTCTCAGTTTTTTTTAGTTGTTTTTTTCTAAATCAGAGGTTTTTACTTCCACATCCGAGATTTGATTTTCTGCATGGACTAATCTGTTTTTAATACTTTTGTGGGAGGCTTTGATTCCCTGAATGGCAGCCTTCATCTTTAATAGCTCCATTTGATTCTTTTTTATGGTGTGTGTTTCCTCTTTCAGATCATGGAAGAACTTCCTCACCTCCTGGAACTCGTCTCTTTTCTCCTGCATCTTCCGGAGTTCATTATCTCTCAACTCTTGCATCTCATTTAGTTTTGTCACAACGAATATTCTGAATTCTCTATCAGACATTTCCACGAGTTCTACTGTACTGTCTGTGGATGATGAGGGATTGTTCTTTTCCCTTATTTTCTTGGTTTCTCGTGTGCAGTGGTTTCTGGTCATTCTGTGACAAAATCTCTCTTCCACTTGTCTGAATATTTTGGGAGTCTAGAAGATGGAGTTTAGACCATAGCTTCCCTGAACAGCCCAGGACACACCTCAGCTTTAAAATGGCTTCTTGTCTGAATATGCTGGAAGTCTAGAAGATGAAGTTTAGAGCATAGCTTCCCTCGGGAATAGTCATTTTCTTCAGGAAGTAGAATGCAGTCAGTTCCTGAATGTCACTTCCCGACAAGTGGTTATTCTTTTACTCGCAAAGAACAGTCCATCACCAGCGACTGAAAAAAAAAAAGTTCTTTCCAGCATAAAAAATATGGCAATCAGAGGAATAAAAGAATTGGAACTGGGCCAGCAGTTCTGGACGCCAGGCTATCTGCGGCTGCAGGCCCAACCACCCCGGACCTTGGCGCATCCCCACGAAGTAGCCTTTTCGTGTGTCCACCTTTCAGAGCGAGTCTCCCTGCTCTGGGAGACTTCCAGGTGGGCCCGCAGGTCCTCGGGGAGTTTATACACTGCAGCTTGAGGCGAGGAGCTTGAATCAGCTAGGAATGCGTCTGATTGCAAGTGACCGAAATCCAGCGTGCATCGAGGGCTTCCTGGTCCCCTTCTCCCGTCAGGCCACCCAGGGCTGACGTGCTGTCGTAGGCCAGCTCCCTGTCGTTGATTCCCCCTGAAACATCTCTGTCCCCCACTCCCACCACACGGTCCCAGCCTCGCATGTCAGTAACCAAGAGATCAGGGCAGCTCAGGTGGCCGCGTGTCTTCAGCTTCTGCCAGGGGCTGGGACCAGGCGGCCCAGGGCAGGGCCTGCTTGTGCGACGCTGTTCCCGAGGAGGTGACCTGCCCAGGTCATACTGCTCAGTGAGCTGAACAACTAGACTGAGTGGATGGGTGAGTGGCAGGATTAGAACCTGGCTCTTAGCTTTCCTCTCTGAAGGGAAGACGCCAAGTGCGAACATCTCAGATTGCAGACGCTGGCCTGCTCGGCCTGGCCGCCCCACTGAGCCACCGTGGTCTGCTGCGCCTCTGCCCATGCCGTTCCCCCCGCCTGGCATGCCCTTCCCCGCTGCCCCCATGTCTCCTCACCCTTCACAGACAGCCCCAGCACCATCTCCTCCGGGAAGCCTTCCTGAACTCCCAGCTGGGCTGGCGATTCCTTTTCTCGCCCCAGTGGTTCTCTGCACTTGCTTACTGAATTTACCACGCTTAGTGGGAATTTTTGGTTCCTAGGCAGGTCCTCCACCCCCTCGTCTGATTCACCTTGGCCTCCTGACCAGGGCCCCATCCTGGCACATTTGAACAGGAGGTCATAGGCCCTGGCAGCCCTCCTGGCCGTGTTCCTGGCTGCTTGTCCCCATTTCTCCATCCCAAATGTGGGCGAGCTGGGCTTCCCTGACCGCCTCGGAGGACCCAGTTGTCCTGAAGGTGGCAGGGTTGGTGGCCCTGGGCTGGTTCCTGACACTGGCCAGGGCAAGGAGACCCTCCCCCTGCTCCATGGCTTGAGGCTAGAGGATGGGGTGAGCATGGGGCAGAAGAGGGGGCCGGGCAGGTACATTCTGAGGCCCCAAACAGGGACCCTCTCCGGGGACGATGGGAGGGGGGCAGGATTCCCCTGGGCGCCAGTACTCTGGCCCTGCCTCCGACAAGCTGGCCATCCGTCAGCCTTGAGCACGGGGTCATTAGCCCCTGACCCTGGCCCTTTTGAGTCACTTCCTCTGGAGTGCTGGTGTGGGGGCCGAGAAGGAGCAGGAGGGATTTTCTTAACCTCGCTTCAAGGGAGGGCCCAGGAGCTATGGTTCCTTGGCCAGTTGGGGCACACGGCTCTGTGGGACCCTCTGGAGCTGGGGGTCCCTGTTCTCTAGGCATCAGCCTCTGTGACTGCCCTGGGGGCTTGGCAGTGCCCCCACCCTTTGCCACCCGAGGGAGCACCCCTCAGCCAAGCCACAGCGGTATGTGTGGGGAGGGTCAGAGAAGGAGACAGAGACAGAGACAGAGAGTCCTGGGGAGACACTTTGGACTTAGAGATGGCTCTTTTTCATCTTCAGAGGACCGTACAGTCCAAGCGACACTGGGGACCAACCCACTTACAAAACGAGGTGCAGGAATCCCACTAACGTATTAGCAAAACCAACCCAGCCATGCTAAAAAGGACCAGATGGGGTTGATCCCATAAAAGCAGGGGTGGCTTCACACTGGAAAACCCGTCGACGGTATTTGCCACTTTAGTAAGTTACGGGAGAAAAGCGCTCGGGTCCTCACGGCCCTGGAAGTGGATTTCAGAAGCTGCTGGTGACAAACAGGTTTTAGCACTTGGGATAGACGGGAACTTCCTGGAACCGATCAAGGTTATCTACAAACCCCAGCAGGACGTGGTTCTTAAAGTGGCACCAGAGTCCCTAAAATCAGGGATGAGACGAGTTTGTCCCCCACTCTTGTGACTATTCAGTATGGCAGCCGAGGTCCTACTGGGGCAGTAGGTATGGAAAAACAAACAAACAAAAAAAGTATATCTAAGGGGTGGAAAGAAAGAAGCAAAACTGGCATTATTTATAGGGGACAAGGTCGTCTATATAGGAAACCCAAAATAATTTGAAAGAAATTTAACAGAGATTTCTATATCAGATTAATATAAAAAAACTACTTGTAGGGACCAGCAGGTGGCGTGGTGGTTAAGGTGCGGGCCTCCCACATGGCCAACTGCCGTTCAGTCCTGGACTTTGCTTTCTCACTCCCCTCCCCTCTCTCTGGTGGGCACATATGTCCTAGAGCAAGTTTTAAAATAATAATAAAGAACAGTTTTTTCAAAACTTAAAAATAAACTAATTGTAGTTATGTGTAGATGAAGCTTGGAAATATGATGCTAAGTGAAAAGGCCATGTCAATAATCCCATCTGCACGCATTGTTCAGAACAGGCAGGTCCGTGGAGACGGGAAATGGATCAATGATAGCTGGGGCTGGGACGCGGAGTGTGGACAGTGACCATCACTGCTAAAGGTCGCTTTCGGTGTGATGAAATGTTCTGGACTCAGGTCGTGGGTGGTTGCACAATCTTGGGAATGCGCTCAACACCACTGAACCGTACACTCTACTGTGATCATGTTAAAAACTGGCCAGAGTGCATGCGTGCCCGCCAGGGGGAGCTACAGTGAGAGAGAGGGCAGGTGAGAAAACACTGTATGGGGGGCTATCCAGGGTCTTGGTTTGCACCAATTGTGAAAGGATAGTTTATTAAGTAAAAGTGCAAGTTCACTCCCAGAGGCAGGAGTCAGGGCAGAAAGAGTGGCTCAAGGGACCAGCAGTTAGCGTAATGGCTATGTCGCTGGACTCCCATGTAGTTGACGGTGGTTCGTGTCCCGGACCCGGTGGCTTAAACTCATGCTGGGCACGTGTGGGTGAGTGCCCAAGATCCCGAGAGGAGAATGGAGGAGAAGGGAGTGCGGCGGTGGCCATTCTGCCTGGGGGGTGATTTCTCACTTTCTGACTCTTAGTCTCTCTCTGTCTGTCTGGCGAGCGCACACGCGCCCTATAGCAAAAACTTCTCAAAAAAAAAAAAAGAAGAAAGAAAGAAAGAGAAAGAAAGAAAGAAAGAAAGAAAGAAAGAAAGAAAGAAAAGAAAAGAAAAGAAAAGAAAAGAAAAGAAAAGAAAAGAAAAGAAAAGAAAAGAAAAGAAAAGAAAAGAAAAGAAAAGAAAAGAAAAGAAAAGAAAAGAAAAGAAAAGAAAAGAAAAGAAAAGAAAAGAAAAGAAAAGAAAAGAAAAGAAAAGAAAAGAAAAGAAAAGAAAAGAAAAGAAAAGAAAAGAAAAGAAAAGAAAAGAAAAGAAAAGAAAGGAAAAAAAGAAAGAAAGGAAAGGAAGAAAGAGTGGCGAGGGCTGGGTAACGGCTTTCCGCAGGGCTCACACCCTTAACGGCTGCTCCTCAGCTGGGTCCAGTAGTCGCTTTCCTCCCGTTGGCCACTTCGAGTGCGGCTGGGCCCACTGACGCACCTCACTGGCCATCAGCTAGGCATGTCCCTCGGAGACTCTCCACCTCCGCTACCACCAGCGGGGATTTTCTGCCCCATCAGCCTTCCTACCTGGCCACACAGGCAGCTCTCCAGGCCCCTCAGCCGCTCCTGTGTCCTAGCTTTCTCCCTGCCTCGGCAGCCTGGAGGAGTGACCATGCCACGGTTCCTTCTCCATTTCTCTCTCCTTTCAGGGTTTTGGGCACACATGCACTCATGCCCAGCACGTTTTCCAAGCCACCGAGTCCGGGACTTGAGCTGTGCAGTTGGCCATGTGGGGTCCAGCCATCTTATCACACCACAGACCGGCCCAAGCTGTACGCTCCGAAACAGTGACTCTTGTATGGTGTGTAAAATATGTCCCAATAGAAAAGTAATTGCATTTATGAACATCAAAGCCAACAAAATACAATTTTTAAAAACTTCCACTTACAGTAATAAGAAAAATTAAGTCTAACGACATATTTAGGGAGGTAAACACACGATGTTACTGAGGGACAGCCAGCCTAGAGATTGGTTGGATGGTTCTTCGGAAACTAAACATAGGTTTACCATAGAATTCTGCAATATCGTTTTTGTGCATTTATTCCCCAAAAATGAACATTCATAGCCACACACAAAAAAAGAACACTTCACACCAGGGGCCACGACATTACTCAGCAGCAAAAAGGGACGAGCCACCGACGCGCAGAACACGTTGGTAGAGCTCATGCTGAACGAGAAGGGCCTCCCTCCAATGCTCCCTACCTGCAGCTCCATTACTGTCACCTGCTCCAAGTGACACAATTGTAGAGACAGGCACAGATGAGTTACTGCTAGGAGTCAGGTGGGGAGGGAGGCAGGTGGGCTTTACTGGGCAGTGGTGGTGGTGAAACTGCACACACACGTGCACACCGGAGTGCACTTAGAACCAGTGAGCTCTGACAAGGTCTGGACGGGGCCCCGTCCCTGCTCTGGTGGCCATCCGTTCTCTAGCTGTGTAAAATGCTACCTTTGGAAGAAAGTGGGCGAAGGGCCTCTCTGCGCCATGTGTACGACTTCCTGTGAGCCTGTGATTATAATTATTGTGTTTTTTTAGTTTGCTGCAGGGCGTGTGTGCTTGCCAGGGAGAGACAGAGAGAAAGTGAGACGGCATCCCCCAGGGGGCACCCTCCGTTCCCCTCTGGGGATTTCGGGCACACATGCACACACACCTGGCATGTTTTTCAAGCCTCTGGGTCCAGGATTCAAACCACACAGTTAGCCGGTGTCTTAACCAACCATGCCACCTGCTGACCTGGTGGGTCTATAATTTAAATATTTATCATTTAAAAATAAAAGCTTGGACCAAAATGTTGTCAGACGACATTAGAGAAGACCCCCGAAATTCACTTCAGAATAGGGACTGAGGGGTGGTAGAAGGGGTGTGGCGTGGACGGGGCTGTGGTTAGACATCAAGTGGCCACACGGGGTCGCTGGTAAAGCTCGGCGTTGGTTAGAGAGAGCACCGTTACCCTCGTCTCTCTAATTTCGTACATCTGAACATTTCCTTAATAAGAAGTAGAAGAAAAAGACCTAAACACACGCAGAGGCAGCGGTTAACTTGCCCAGGCCATTCGGTATGAAGATGTCAATTCTTCCTGAATTAATGGGGAGAACTTCAGTTCAATCCTGATCGCTCCCCCACAGGGTGTTTGGTGGAGCTCTTGAAGCTGATCCTGAAGACTCAGTAAGAAAGCGCGAGGCACTAAGAATAGCTGAGGGGCTCCCACAGATGAGTAAGGTGGGGCGCTTGCGGCCATGGGAGCCAGGCGAGGGACAAAGCTGGGGGCTCAGGCCGGGGCATCTACTGGCACAGAGACGGTTGGCGGACACGCCGGCCCCGCCCTGCACACGTGTGGATATCTAGGCATGGTGGGTCGCAGGAGAAAGGAGGGGCCGGGCACGTTCACACAGTCACCACGCGCGCCCGCCTGGCCTTCCTGGTGCTGGCCTCCTTCTCCCATCCCAGGAGCCCCCTTGCCAAGTGAGGCCCAGAGGGGCCAGCGGTGCCCGAGATCTTCTGGCTCTGGTCCTAGGCTCTTTCCAAAGTGGGGCCCTACCCGCCTCCCCCCACAGTTGTTGTCTGAGCCATGGGTCCCCAAGCTGATTCAGAATCTCCCGGGGTGGGATCCCAGCCTCTGTATGGGTAGGCACTTCCTACTCGCATTTAGGAGCCCCTGACCTAGAGAGAGAGAAAGAGAATGACTGTTGGGGGGGGGGCCTTCGAGAGAGCAAGAGCCAGTCACTGGGCAGCATGGCGGCTGTGCTGCTGGGGCAGGGGACAATCAGGCACTGTCCCTCTCCACCCTCCCCCTAGACTCCCACCGGCTTTCATCACTGACTTAACCCCGGGGCAGAGAGCTGGCGGCGGGAGGGGGTGGAGGGAAGGTCAGGGGTCAGCCCATAACATGGCAAGCAGAGCCAGGAATAGAGCCACTTTGTGGGTGGCTAGGGGATCTCAGGGCCTGCGTCCCACCTCTTGCCAGTGGCAGCCAACTGAAGGAGGCGAGTTGTCCTGTACCCCAAGGCAGTGAGCTCCAGGACTCCGTCAAAGCCAGTGCAGGCTTCGGGCAGTCTGCAACACCCCTGAACAGCTCTCCTCCCTGCCTGGCCACCACCCCGCCACCCTAGTACAAGAGAGACACAGTCCTGTCCCCAGGGGAATCCGACGTCCCCGGGCCAGGGTTCCTTTCTGCCTCCAAGCTCTGCTTCCCTGTCCTGCAGCCCCTGTGCCCATATTCCTACCTTGCTTCAGACTTGGGGGAGGCAGGGGCACAGTAACCCCACCACCCAGCCTCCCAGCTCCCTCCACCTGTCCGTGGTGGGCAGGGAGCTCCAGCCAAACACTGACCTGACTGCGCTGTCTCTCCCCCTAGAGCCGTCTGTGGCTCCCAGCGTCAGTCTACAGTCCTGACCCAGCACTTGGGGCTCCACTGTCTCCAGCCTCTGACTTTTTATTTAACTACCAGACGGTTTGTGCCCCAGTTGAGTGTGGTCACGCCACAATAATTTCTCCTCCACTTCTCCACCCCCTCAGAATTTTGGACACACAAGCACACAGCTGTGGTTTTCCAGCTGCCGAGACCAGGATTTGACGGGCCGGCCGTGTGGGACCCAGCTCCCAGTGCACAGTGCATAACCTCTGCATGACGAGGCCGGCCTGTCTGGCTTCTTGCTTTTAATAACACAATTATTCATTCATTCAACAGTAGACAATGCCACCGCCTGCGGGGCACCGGCTAAGTATTGGGGACAGAGGATGACCGGAACGGCTGGTCCCTGCCCTTGAGAACCTGCAGTCTGTGGGGAGGTAGACGGGAAGCTGGCTGACAAGCAAATGAATGCAAAACCACGAACTGCTACATGCATCTGTGACTTTTTAAAAAAGATTTATTTAATAAATTATTATTATTTCAATTTGCTATACTGCTCACCAGAGAGAGAGGAAGAGGTGAAGAGAGACAGC
>NW_006159956.1:89179-89789 GCF_000334495.1 Tupaia belangeri chinensis
TTTCAATGTGCTATACTGCTCACCAGAGAGACAGGCAGAGGAAAAGAGAGAAAGCAAGCCACCCAGTCTGGGGCTCAAACCGCAGTCGGTACGTGGGAGTCCAGCCCCTCAACCACAATGCCACCTGCTGGCCCTGCACCTGTGAACAGCGGTGATGACGACCCATGAGCCGGCCCCTGCTGACCAGGCCAGGCCTCCGCCCCGGCAGACGCGGCTGCCGCACCTGCGCGGCACTCTGCCCTGGGCCTGTGCAAGCCCCGCTCCCGTCCCGGTTTCCACAGCAGGGAGAGCCTGCTCCCATCCGTCTGCCTCCCTCTCGCTCCTGCAAGGTCTGTCGGGCGGGGCCTTGTCTGTCTCCCCATGTGTGCCCAATGTTTATTGAATGAATGAGGGAGGGAATGAATGAGCGATTACCTTGGCCCACCTCCAAGGGCTATCTCGAGGTTCCTAAGTAGGAATGGACGCTGCTAGGGCAGGGCCTGGGGAGTCCATCCCTGCGTGAGCTGTCACCGTTGTCACTGCCTGGTGCACTGGCACACCCCATGCCCTCCGTCTCTTCGCTGACCACTAGCTGAGCCGGTCCCCCACCGACCAGCCCCGGCCTCTGGCC
>NW_006159956.1:89820-92044 GCF_000334495.1 Tupaia belangeri chinensis
TGAGGGCCCGGTGGGGCAGGCCCAGCCTTGCCATCATTCACATGCTACACAGAGCCCTGGTCTCCCCTATCAGCCAGATCAGCGTGCAGGGTGGGAACATGGGGGTTCCTGAGGTTGTTCTGGTGCCCCAGCAGGTATTTCTCCCCATGGCCACCAGGTGGCAGTGTGTCCCCAGGAATATGGAGCAGGGGTGTCTGGGTTGCCTGAGAGGCTGGAGCCACAGGGATGCAATCGGAGGAATGACCCAGGCGACCCAGGCCGAGACAAGGGTCGGAACCTGCTCAAGGTCACAAAGCTTTTAGTGTCAGGAGCAGGCTGAGCGGTAACCTGTCTGCTGGGACAGCCCCCAGAGCTGCAGGAGGGAGGAGGAGGAAGAGAAGCAATTTGGAGGTTGAGGGTCTGAGCCCCAGCCCGGCTGAGCCCCTTAGAAGCGGTGGTCTGAATCCTCTGCATCCTCACCTTTCTGGCACTGCTCTCCAAGGCCGACCCCTCCTCCCACTGTGCCTGGCAGAGATGAGGGTGGCCCTGGGCCCTGTTCTCCCACCAGGAGTTCCAGGGGCTTCACAGGGCCAGCCACTGCCCGACCGCTTCCCTGAGGACAGGGGCCGTGCCTTGGTCTCTTGCTATGGATGCCGTTGCACCCTCCACTCTCCGTGGCCTGGGCATCTCAGAACTCGGCTGAGATACTTCCTCTAGGAAGTCTTTCCTGGCCTTTGACTTGGGCGGGAGCCCCTCTTCTGAGCCCACGCAACACCCAGCCTTGGTCCAGGACGGAAAGGCCCCTGAGCAGGGACTGCTGGTGCCCTGAACGGCCACCCTCACTGAGTGTGCATGGACGCCGTGCATTCCCAGCTCAAGATGCAGAAGCCTTGGAGCTGCAGCTGGTGGCAGGTGGCAGGTGGCAGGTGGCAGCCGTACAGTAAAGTAGGGGCAGAAATGCTGATGGGAGTGAGGGACTCCTTTTTTTTTTTTTTTTAAACTTTATTAGAAGACTGAGTTCTGGCACCTGCAGATGGCATAATGGTTACGTCACTGAACTCCCATGTAGTTGACCACAGTGTGAGTCCCTGATCCAGCGGCTTAAAACTCATGTCAGGCATGTATGCGTGCGTGCCCAAAATCCCAAGAGGAGAATGGAGGAGAAGGGATTGTGGAGTGGCCATCCCCCCCCCAGGTGATTTCTCGCTTTCTGTCCCCTGTGTCTCTCCAGCGAGTGCACACACCCTATAGCAAAAATCTCTTTAAAAAATACTGAGTTTATTTTGTGTATTTTTGTCTCCCCACCATTTCCATGTCTGACCACCGCTATGACTGTGTCTTACATAACGTCCCATCCGTACTTAAAACCAAGAAAAACCGAACGGGCATTTTGGCAACACGTTCTTGGCAGTGGAACCCGGACATTTATCAAACACGGAGGGGGGAAGTTCCCACTCTGCATTATAAAAAGGACAGGCAGATAGCAACTGTAACAAAAATGAAATAAGACAGGAAACTTCTTTACCCTTATGAAAGCCTTTACTGAATGTTTCCATCCGTTTATTTTCAGTTTTCCTTAAAAACAAAACAAAAATTGCAAGTTTTAATGCTATTGCTTACGAATGACATGCCCTGAGCACACCTAACTCTCCCTCGTGCTCCAAGTTGATCTATTCTCTTTACTTCTGTTTGCCCGATGATGGTCAATAATTTCTGCAAATAGATTCCTCTTCAACAAATTAGATGCGATGGGACCAGCAGTTGGCGTAATGGCTATGTTGCTGAACTCCCATGTAGTCGACCGCGGTTCGAGTTCTGGACCTGGTGGCTTAAACTCACGCTGGGCGCGTGTGCGTGCATGCCCAAGATCCTGAGAGGAGAATGGAGGAGAAGGGATTGCGGCATGGCCATCCCCCCGGGGGTGTGTGTGTGTGTGATTTCTCGCTTTCTGTCTCTCTGTCTCTCTCTATCTGTCTGGCGAGCGCATGCGCCCTATAGCAAAAATACTCTCAAAAAAATAAGTATAGAAATCATCAGGTAGAAAAAGCTTGTAACAATTTTCAACTTCATTTTTGCAGGTCACTGGAGACATCGGCTTCCCAGAATTTACTTTTCCAGAATTTACTCTTCTTCGTTCAAATGCCTTTTCACAGCCCCCCCCCACTGGTCTGTGCTTTGGACCACCACTGCCGAACCTTCTGCAGCTAAGACAGTAAAGGGTAACAAGTTGGTTGTACAAATTTAT
>NW_006159956.1:92139-92616 GCF_000334495.1 Tupaia belangeri chinensis
CCAGGACTTGAACCGCGGTCAGCCATGTGGGAGTCCAGTGCCCTTAACCACCAGGCCACGTGCCAGTCCCTAAATTATTTTCTTTTTTTTTTTCTCTTTAAATTTATTTTTTTTACTTAATTCACTATACATCATTACAACATACAAATGAATTTTCCATCCAAAATACACTTTGTATTGGCTCAATCAAGCACATCAATATACATGTTATTAGCAAATAATTTTCCATTTCTTATGTCTTGTATATCGGTTTGTTTTTTGTTTTGTTTTGTTTATTTTTTTGCCACCCTTGATTCCCTATCCCTCACCCTCTGCCATGTCCCACCCTCCTCCCACACTGTCTCTGGTATCCATTTGCGCTTTCTATGCCTTTCCCCCCATTTAATTGATTTGCTAATGAACTTAATTAGTCTAAATATTTCCAATAGCTAGCACAGCTGATGTATACCT
The DNA here is from genome assembly GCF_000334495.1 of Tupaia belangeri chinensis. Lineage (NCBI taxonomy): Eukaryota > Metazoa > Chordata > Mammalia > Scandentia > Tupaiidae > Tupaia > Tupaia belangeri. The sequence goes on from NW_006159956.1 coordinate 92,590, forward strand.
ATACATGAACCCAAGTCTGACTTTGTG
>NW_006159956.1:94145-118842 GCF_000334495.1 Tupaia belangeri chinensis
AGCCTTCATCTCTAACAGTTCCATCTGATTCTTTTGTAAAGTGTGAAATTCCTCCTTTAGATCTTGCATGAATTTCCTCACCTCCTGGAACTCAACAACTTCTTCCTCCTTCCTCTTCAGCAGTTCATTGTCTCTCTTCTCTTCCATCTCTGTTAGCTTTGCCATTATGAATGTTCTGAATTCTTTCTCAGACATTTCCATGATTTCCATTGAACTGTGTGTGGATAAAGAGGAGCTATCCTTTTCCCTTGTGGGAGAGGTATTTTCCTGCTTCCCCATATTTCTTGTGGTCCTGCAGCGATTTCTAGTCATCTGGTGGATGGTCAGTTTCTTCAAAACTTGGGAGTTCAATCTGAGCATTGAGGAGCACGCGAGTTTTGGGTGCTGGAGGCCGGATTATCAGTAGGAAGTCTTGATTTCTGTTTTCCCAAAATGGCTATTTTGCAGAATCCATGAGGCTCTGTCTTCAAGAAAGCCTGTTCCCTTAAAAAAATTAATATTTTAAAAAATTTCAGTAAAAAATCAAAAATTGGAAAACTGTGTGAAATTCTAAAAAGCAAAAATTAAAAAAAAAAAAGAGAGGAGACAGAGACTGAGACAGAGGTAGAAAGAGACAAAGACAGGTACAGAGACAGGAGGCCTGGAAGGGGTCTTCCTACCACGCAAGTTTTGGGTGCTGGAGGCTGGATTATCAGTGGGAAGTCTTGATTTCTGTCTTCCCAAAATGGCTATTTTGCAGAATCCATGAGGCTGTGTCTTCAAGAAAGCCTGTTCCCTTTGCCTCCCTAAATTATTTTCTTACAGAGACTTCTTTCACTGTCAGAGATCTTGAATAGCCTCCTGGTCAGTGACCCGGAAGCAGTTCTTCACGTAATTGATCAAATTGGCTTCCACTTTGGGAAGAGAACCACTTTTTCTCTATGTGCTTGCATTTTTGCTTCAATGTCTTCTATGGTACTAGGTCTTTTTGGTGTTTTAGGAGTTTTTCCCCTTGTTTTTTTGAACAATTCTTGACCTTTCGATTTTAGTGTTGATGGTTTTGAGTCTTTCATTCTGGTTTGATTTTTTTTTTTTTTTTTGAGAGGTTTTTGCTATAGGGTGTGTGCGCTCGCCAGACAGACAGAGATAGCTAGAGAGACAGAAAGCAAGAAATCACTCCCCGGGGGGATGGTCACGCCGCAATCCCTTCTTCTCCATTCCTCTCTCGGGATCTTGGGCACGCACGCACACGCGCCACCGGGTCCGGGACACGAACCACCATGGGTCTGGTACGTGAACCGTGGTCGACTACGTGGGAGTCCAGCGACATAGCCATTACGCTAACTGCTGGTTCCCTAGATTTCTTCACTGGAGCTTTTTCTTGTTTCCTCATCTTCACAATCGTCATCGTCGTCTTCACCATCTTCATCGTTGTCATCATCTTCATTAACTCCGTCGGCTGCACGTTTTCCTTTTTCCTGTGGAACCGAGTTACCCCCTCCAGGAGCAGATTTTCCGGGCATACTTAAGAGTTTCCTGTCCTCTTCCTCTTCCAACTCCGCATCTTCCTCCACAGCTACTACGTGCTGTCCACTGATGTGCACAGGCCCTGAACCACACTTCAACCTTCAGACCACGCTGGGGCCAGCAGGTGGCGTGGTGGTTAAGGGCTCTTGGACTTCTACATGGCTGATTGTAGTTCGAGACCTGGACCTGGCAGCCTGCTTTCTCACTTTCTCTTTCTCTCTCTCTGGTCAAATTAAAAAAATAATAACAAATAAAATAAATAATTCTTTAAAAAAAAAAATAAGACCACAGGCGGTGTTATTTCAAAGCCCCCAAGGGAAACCGTGGGCTGTGCTGACACGTTCAGTGTTGCCAGTGTGACCTTCATCAGACTGCCAGCATAGTTCATGGCCTCTGCTTCTGCACACGCAGTTCATCCTTCGCACCAGCCCTACACAGACCGTTCTTAAGGGTAACCGGTGTTCGTCTTCATCACTATCCACCTTAAAGTGACCGTCTTTGTCAGCCTTCAGTTCACAGCGAAAAGAAACTTCTGGGGCCTCAGGGGTTCACGTCCATCACATCTTCCATCGGGCGGGGGGCGGGGGTGGCACGCACTTAGGAGGGAGAGAAGGCGGACCGAGGTAAATGACTACGGCTCCCAGAAACAGCCACGCAGGACAGAATCACTCCAGCGGAGTGGGGCTGGTCTGAGGAGGTACCCCGAGACACTTGTGAGGGCTCTGCCCTTTGCGATGGTTGGGCAAAAGAATGATTAGGAACGATAGTAAAATCCTCCCACATCTGTGCCGCGTGAGTCTCTCACAAAGTACTTTTACCCCGTCCACCCTTTTATTATTATAGTTTTTCAACTTGCAATAGTGCTCATGAGAGAGAGAGAGAGAGAGAGAGGAGGAAAGCAAAAAAGCAAGCCACCAAGTCCAGGTCTTGAACCATGGTCAGCCATGTGAGAGTTGAGTGCCTTAACCAGAATGCCACCTGCTTGCCCGGTGTCCTTATCTCCATCTTTGTAACTACTATCCTGGAAGGATCCTCACCGCACTCCAGATACCCAAGGCTCAAAGACAAAGGGTGGCTGGCCCAAGATCCCCCGGGGAAAACGGCAGAGCTCAGATTGGAGCTGGGCCATCCGGGGGCGGGGGAGCTGGCCCGCCAGAGCCTCTGGTTTTGGAAGACCTACACTTGGCCTGGTTCTAGCCCCGGGGAGGAACTCGGTTCAGGCCCTGGGCATCCCTTTCCTGTGAAACCCAGCCCTCATGACTCCCTCTCTGCCATCTGAGTCCTCTTCTCCTGGACCCAGGGGAAGCCCCATCTCATCTACCGACCATAGCTACTCATTTTTCTTTCTTTTTAATTAAAAAAAAAATTTGTCAGAGAGTATATCTAATGATATACTCTGGGGCTATCCAGAGAGAGAGAGAGAAAGAAAGAGTGAGGGAGAGGGAGAAAGCAATCTCAGAGGGGTGTGGTCACAGCGCAATTCCTTCTCCTCCATTTTTCCATCCTGTTGGAATCTGGGGCATGCATGCATATGTGCCTGGTATGTTTGTCAAGCTACCAGGGCTTGGAACTGTGGTTGGCCTGTGGGATTCGGCTCCTAATGCATAGTGCTTAGCCACTGTGCCATGGGGTAGGGTGGGGGCTCAGTCCCAAATCACAGCTGTCCCTACTTTATTCGTAGCCAGGTGGGCACCGTGATTCGAGGACAAGACAAGGCTTCTCCCCCGGCACTCCCAGGGCTTCCCTTCCAGCTGGGAAGAGGAGAGGTGCTTACTTTGGTGACTTATTAAGATACTCAGCCCTTTGTCCTCCCCAGACAAATTCATGGCCCCCACCTGACCCATTCACCAACTGGAACAGGTTTCTGCGCTATGTGGGCTGGGACAGGTGACTCCAATGAAAAAATAAATGCTAATATTTTCATCTGCGAAGCAATCTGACCTCTTCCTTGTTACTCACAGAGATGCCTATTGATGGTTCTCTAGCGTCCAGGAAGGACGGGCGCATCGAGGATTATACAGAAAGTAGAGAAAGGGAAGCCGGGAAGGAGAGAGGCATGGAGAAGCACTTTATAACTTGTCAAAACATGAACTATAAGCCCCAGTTTTGTTTTTTTAAATAATTACTTTATTTAACTTCGTTTATTTATCTTGTAGAGGCACATGCACTTGTCAGAAAGAGACAGAGAGACAGAACACGAGAAATCACCCCCCGGGGGGGATGGCCACGCCGCAATCCCTTCTCCTCCATTCTCCTCTCGGGATCTTGGGCACGCACGTGCACACACCCGGCATGAGTTTGAGCCACCAGGTCCGGGACTTGAACTGCAGTCTACTACATGAGAGTCCAGCGACATAGCCAGTATGCCTTCTGATGGTCCTTTATTTACTTACTTTAATTTGACCAGAGAGGACTGAGAAAGAGAGAGAAAGTGAGAAAGCAAGCTGCCAGGTCCGGGACTCGAACCATGGTTAACCATGTGGGAGTCCAGCGCCTTAACGACCACGTTGCCTGCTGGCCACAAAGCTCCAGTTTTTAGGGAGGGAAAAAAAACCTTCCCAGATAAAAGACAAGCAGGCAGGGCCAGCAGGTGGTGTAGTGCTTAAGGTGCTAGAATCTCACATGGCCAACCGCGGTTCAAGTCCCAGACCTGGTGGCTTGAATGAAAATCATGCCGGCAGTATGTGTATATATACTCAAAATTCCTAGTGGAGAATGAAGAGACTGTGGCAAGGCCTTCCCCCCCCCCCCAGGTAATTTCTCACTTCCCCTCTCAGTGCCCTATGATAAACAACAACAACAAAAACTCTAAACGAAACAAAAACAAAACAAAACAGAAAAACCAAGCAGGTATGAAGTTGATCACGCAGGATTTATTCAGGGACGTCCCAAGGGGGTTGCACAAGGCCGTGGTAACTAATGACCGACAGATGCCAACTGCTCCAGGGGCCTAGAACAAGGGGGGGTGGGGTGGCTGTGAGCTGGGGCTGTCTGGGCTCCCTGGCGGAGGTGGCCAGAGCTGGGCCTGGAGGAAGGGGAGGATGAGGCTGAAAAGCGACCTAGCCCCAAATCCGAGAGGAGAATGGAGAAGGGACTGTGGGGTGGGCCTCCCTCCGGTTTCTTGCTGTCACTGGAGAAGAGGGACCAGACAGCTGGGGATGGGAGGTCCGAGTGACATCGGTGCCACTTGAATCCACAGCGCTGACCCCTGCGGCTCCTGACAATCGTCACAACCACAGACATCAGGCAGTGACTTGCCATCCCCGCAAGGATGCTTCCCCACGCTCCCTCTCTGTCGCTCTGTCTCTGTCCCTCGTCTCTGTCTCTCTCTGGCGAGCCCACGTGCTCTATAGCAAACATTTTAAAAAGAAGAAAAAAGAAAAGAAGGGGAAGGTCCCCGATCTTTTGGCCACGGAGCTTCGCCGGAGGTAACCCCGGGACAGACGGTCCCGTTGCCACGGCCACCCCGCGCGCCGTCCGTACCCCCGGGCCGGCACGCTCCCGTTGCCAGGGCACCCGCCGGCGCGGTCCGGGCGTGCCGCTGAGGATGCCGGGAAAACGCTGCCCTCCCCAGGATGGCGGCGGCGGCCGGCGAGGGGCGGGGCTGAGCGCGGCCTTCGTTTCCGCCTTCTCACGCCCACGAAGAGCTGCCGCCATCCCCGTTCTCTTTCCCGACTCCGAGAGTCCCGGGAGCTGGGGGAAGGGGTTGCCCGCAGAGATTGGGGCCAGGACCCGGGGTGAGGCGGGACTTCCGCGTCCCGCCGGAAGTGATGCGACAGTCGCGACCGCCGCCAGGTGGAACGGCAGGTGGGTTCAGGTGCCAGCCTGGCCTGGACCCGGCCTGGGACTGACGCTTCCGGTGAGCGACCGAAGCAGCTCCCTAGGGCCCGAAGACCCGAAGGGCGGGCTCTGGGATCGGAGCCCATCGCCCTGGCCTGGAGTCCCCCCCTGTACCTAGTAAGAGCCACCTACCCACTGGACCCCCGGAGACAGCCCCGTCCTGATCCGGAGGGGAGGAGGCGGGCCCTGCTGCCCCGGTCGGGGGTGGGCAGGACCCGGGTGGGGTTGGCAGCTAGGCAGTTCGGTTCCCTAACCGCATCCTATGCTCCTTTCTCTCCCGGATCCAGTTCCCCGTCCCCCTCCCGAGCTGGGCAGTTAGCCAGCCCACCCCGACTCCCGGAACCATGTTTGCAGACTTGGATTATGACATCGAGGAGGACAAACTGTAAGTATCTTGTTTCCCCAAGTCCCAGGAGCACAGGAGCCCCAGGCCCCGCATTTCTCTGGGCTTCCCAGTTCCACACACCTTGGCCTTCTCAGCAGTGGGTCAGGTGTTGTAGTGAAACGGAAAGGGACCTCCCCTTCCAGGACCCATCATCTGCAGGGCCTGAGCCTGGGTTAAGAGATCACCACAGTTCAGGGCCATAGCGCCTGGCAAGTAGGAAAGCAGAGCTACCGGAGCAGTGCTTCTGCTGGGCTGGTCAGGGAAGGCTTCACAGAGGAGGTGATGATTGAGCCAGGTCTTGAGGGAGGAATAGACATGTCATAGACATACTGTCCTCCCCAGAGGTGGTACTTAGTAGGGCGAGTTTTCAAAATTCGATTTGTCTACCCAGTGCGGTGTATCCTCCCTCAGAGGACGGAGTCGGTACAGTGCCTTGCTGTGTCCTCAGCACTGACTAAGGTGCTTTTCACCATTGGGCTGGTAGCAAGTGTTTTTTGAATCAAGAAGTGAATTCATGAGAATTCACCATAAAACATAAATAAGTGCTAGTTACAGTGAAAACAAAGGTAATTCAGTAGAGTAGTTGAGGGATGGGAGATGGCTAGTTTCAGGGGGCAGGACCTCTTGGGGAAGGTGACTATAATGTCCCGTGTACATAGAAGGTGACAAGACGAAGCCGGCCCACATCTCAGAGGGGAAGTGAAGCAAAGGGAAGGGGACACTGTTGTTCTGGCGTACCTGCCGTGGACTGGGCCGGGGCTGGCGCTCTCATGTGCATTCTTTTTTTTTAAAGGGTTTTTGCCATAGGGTGTGTGCACCTGCCAGAGAGAGAGGAGGGGAAGTGATAAATCACCCCCACCCTGGAAGGATGGCTCTGCTGCAGTCCCTTCTCCATTTACCTCCTGGGCTTTTGAGCATGCATGCACATGTGCTCCGCATGATTTTCAAGTCACCAGGTCCAGGACTTGAACTGCACACACGTGTCGGCCATGTGGGAGTCCAGCACCTTAACCATCATGCCACTTGCTGCACCCCCATCTACATTCTCATAAGCCTCTGATAAGGGGGACTTGTTCCCACTTTGTAGATGAGAACATTGAGCCACGGAGAGTCCGCCAGCTGCTAAGAGGCAGAGCTGGAGTTGGACCCCACGTCTGTGGGACTCCTAGAGCCGTGCATGTTCTAGCACAGAGCGCTGTTGTCTGGCCAAGCGAGGAAGAGAAGAGGCCGCATGGCACTTGGAGCCTGGGGTTGGGAGTACTAGTCACCCTCCCTCCAGCATCAGCCTCGCTCGCTTCTCTTTGCAGTGGAATCCCTACCGTGCCCGGGAAGGTGACCCTGCAGAAGGACGCTCAGAACCTGATCGGCATCAGCATTGGAGGAGGGGCCCAGTACTGTCCCTGCCTCTATATTGTCCAGGTATTGGGCACTTGGGAGGTGGGGACAGGGTCCCGGAGGGGTGAGTCACCTCCTCACCCTTGAGGTCCTGAGGCCTTCCTGACCACTGGCTCTAAGCAGGTCTGCCTTTGTTTTCTTCCCATTCCATTCTGTTTTCCTTCTTGTCACTTGTTGTCATCTGAACCTTTGCTTGTTACTTGTTCTATGTCTGGCGGTCTCCCAGTTTCTCTGGGCTGTGAAGGCAGGGTCGCCATTCACTCACTGCATCCGAACCAGGGACAACGCCTGACACGGAGAGGACATTAAATAAAAGCATCTTCTAAAATTTTAAGTAGTTTACAATAGGGTATGTGTGCTGTTTGGAGAAAGAGAGAGATGAGGAAAGTAAGAAATGACTACCCAGGGGGCATGAGCACACCATAATCCCTTCTCCCCTCTCTCAGGATTTTAGCCACACATGCGCAGTATGGTTTTCAAGCTGCCAGGTCTGGGACTTGAACCAAGCAGTAAGGCATGTGGGATCCAGCCGCTTTTACCTCCTTGCCACCTGCTGGCCCCTGAATAAAAATACCTTTAAGAATCAGCAAAGCTGCCAGTCGCGGGCGCCAACCCGAGTGCAGTGTCCTGTGGTGGTAACGTGCTAGTGGCCTCAGCGCAAGCACGGCCTCCCGCTACTAGCACGCTCCTCAGTCTCCAGGCGTCGGCTCCTCACCAGGAAAGCAGGATTTAAAATCACTCGGCGTAAGTGTCTCTGGGTCCCTGTGAAAAGTAAACAGTGACGTCAAGCAATGACTGGCACTTACGGAGCACTTGCCAGGCAGCAGTGCTGTTCTGCCGGGCACGGTGCACCCCCAGATGTTCTGTGACCCTTTAGAAGAGGCCACCCAGGTGTATTCAGTCAGCTGTGACTCGGGAGCGGGGACAGGCCTGTTGCAAGGCTTTCATCCCCGTGTGGCTGTCCAGAGCCGGTGACCTCTCTGTAGCCTGAGAAGGACCGGGTTCTATCCCTCTCGGCGGAGTAGCCTCTGGTGGCAGGTGGGCAACTGCAGTCTATGCAAATCCTGTGAAGCAGTCAGCTCTAGGCCTCGAGGACAGGGATCCCACGGTGTGGTCTGGACTCCGCATGTCCAGCAGGTATTTGGCCTTCTCTGACCCAGAAGGTAGAGAGCCTCCTCAGGCCTGGCCTCCTGCCTTCTATCTGCTCAGCCTCTCTGCCACCTCACCCTCCCCACCCACTGGGGGGTTGGGGCAGACTTGCTTGTATGAACTGCAGTTACAAAATAATAGAAGATTTTTAAATTATTTCATCTTATTTGCTATTATTATTTCTTAATTTGCTATAGGGCATGCATACTCAGAGAGAGAGAGAGTGAAAGCAAGCTACCAGGTCTGGGACTTGAACCACCGTCTGCCATGTGGGAGTCCACCACCTTAACCACCATGCCACCTGCTGGCCCCCAATAGAAAGGTTTTTTAAAATTCGGTTGTTTTCAGGACCAGCAGTTAGTGTCATGGCTATATATCACTGGACTCCCATGTAGTTAACCGAGGTTTGAGTCCCAGACCTGGTGGCTTAAACTCACGCCGGGCGCGTGTGCATGCGTGCCCAAGATCCCGAGAGGAGAATGGAGGAGAAGGGATTGCGGCGTGGCCATCCCCCCTGGGGGGTGATTTCTCGCTTTCTGTCTCTGTCTGTCTGGTGAGCGCATGTGCCCTATAGCAAAAACCTCTCCAAAAAAAAAAAGGAAAAAAAATGTGGTTGTTTTCATCCAAGTATGGTGTGACTAGCTCTCAGGGCTAGAGCACCGGGAGGCTGTGGGACAAGAGCAGCCCACTGTCCTACGCCCTGTCCCACTCCCTTTAGCAGTTTCTTCAGGCATGGGCTTCGTATCTCAGGGATGCTTTATCTGTCACTTACATCCTCTGTTGATTATTACAAGTCACGTAGATGAGAATTTCGCTCTCTTCCAGGATCACCCTACTCCCTCTTACCCCATCTAAACGACATCGTTATTTTGCCAGTTTTTGCTAAATCACTATTAGTGCAACAGGTATTGTGTTCAGGAAATCTCTTCCAGGTGCCCGACCAGGCTCTGTTGTAGGCTCTAGAAGTAAGGAAGTGAAGACGATGGACCCCACCCTTGCAGCGCTCTTATTCTAGTGGAGACAGCTCTGTGTTTATCTTTTTTTTTTTTTTTTTTAAGAGTTTTTTTGCTATAGGGCTCAAGTGTTTGCCAAAGAGATAGAGAGACAGAAAATGAGAAATCACTCCCCAGGAGGATGGCAATGCTACAATTCCTTCTCCATTCTCCCATTATGACTTTGGGCACATGCCCAGTGGGATTTTTCAAGCCATTGGGTCCGGGTCTTGAACCGCAGAGTTGGCCATGTGGAATCTAGCTCCTTAACCTCTATACCACCTGCTGCACATTTTATTTTTATTTTTAAAAATTTTTAGAAGAATTATTTAAGTTTATTTATTGTCTTTTTTTTGGAGAGGTTTTTGCTATAGGGCGCATGCACTTGCCAGAAAGACAGAGAGACAGAGAGATAGAAAGCGAGAAATCATCCCCCATGGGGGATGGCCATGCTGCAATCCCTTCTCCATTTTCCTCTCGGCATCTTGGGCATGCATGCACACATGCCCAGCATGAGTTTAAGCCACCAGGTCCAGGACTTGAACCCCACCCAGTCAACCACATGGGATTCCAGCGACATAGCCATTACGCCAACTGCTGGTCCCGATTACCATTTTTTTAAATTTGACCAGAGAGACAGACAGAGAAAGTAAGAAAGCAAGCTGTCAGTTCCAGGACATGAACTGTGGTCGAAGTGCAGTACCCTTAACCACCATGCCACCTTTTGGCCCATTAATTTTTTTTAATTTGCCAGAGAGAGAGCGAGTACCCCCAATGAGTCATGGTCGTAACACACCCCTTTTCCTCCATTTCTCCATCCTTTTGGAATTTTGGTCATGTATGTGCCTAGCATGTTTTTCAAACCACCAGGGACGGCATTCAAACTGCATAGTTGGCTATATGGAATCGAACTCCCTTCACAACTAGGTCATGGGGCTAGCCTTCAGGTTGTTTTATCATGGTAAAATACACGAAACATAAAATTTACCAGCATGGGGCCAGTAGTGGCATGGTGGTTAAGGTACTTTACTTCTATATGGTGGACCGTGGTTAGAGTCCTGAACCTCATGACTTGCTTTCTCATTTTTCCTCTCTCTCTCTCTCTTTCTCTCTCTATCTGGTGAGCACATATACCCTATAGCAAATTTAAAATAATAATAACAATAAAACTAAGTAGATAATTATTTAAAAAATAAGAAAATTTACCATCTTAACTATTTTCTTCTTTTAGAGGTTTTTGCTATAGGGCGCATGCGCTCGCCAGAAAGACAGACAGAGAGACAGAAAGCAAGAAATCACCCCCCAGGGGAGATGGCCACACTGCAATCCCTTCTCCTCCATTCTCCTCTCAGGATCTTGGGCATGCATGCATACGCGCCTGGCGTGAGTTCAAGCCACCAGGTCCGAGACTCGAACCGTGGTTGACTACATGGGAGTTCAGCGACATAGCCATTATGCCAACTGCTGGTCCCACCATCTTAACTATTTTTAGGTGTACAATTTAGGAGTACCAAATGCATTCATAATGCCGCACGACCACATCACCACCATTCACCTCTATGACTTCTCTTGTCAAACTTAAGCTCTGTGTCCATTACATAGTAACTGCCTGCTCCCCTGGGATAACCTCTCCTTGGGCAACTGTCTCTATGAACATGACTCTACCTCATAAACATGGAGTTCTCCAGTATTTGTCTTTTGAAACTAGTTTGTTTCACTTAATGTAATGTCTTCAAGGTTCGCCCGTGCTGTAGCAAGTAGCAGAATTTCCTTCCTTTTTAAGCATGAGTAATATTCCATTGCATCTGAATGCCACATTTGCTTATCTGTTCACCCTTTACTAGACACTTGTGTTGCCAACAGTGCTGCTATGAACATGGCTGTACAAATACGTCTTCAAGACTATAAATTCATCTGGGTATCTACCTATAAGTGGAGTATTTGGACCATATGGTAATTCTGTTTTTAATTTTTTGAGGTACTGCCATATTGTTTTCCACAGCAGCTGCACCATTTTGCATTCCGAACAATGCATGAGGGTTCCGGTTTCTCCACATCTCTGCTGACACTTACCTTCTATTTCTGATGGTAGCCATCCTAAGGGGTGTGGGGTAGTATCTCATTGTGGTTTTGATTTGCATTTTCCTAATGATGAGTGATAATGAGCATATTTACATGTGTTTATAGGTCATTTGTATGTCTCCTATGAAGAATGACTATTCAAATCCTTTGCTCAGTTTCGAATTGGTTATTCGGTGTTTTGCTATTTAGTATTAGGAGTTCTTTAGGTATATTGGTTATTAATCCCTTCTAAAAGATGTGACATGCAGTGTTTTCTACCTTTCTGTGGGTTGCCTTTTTAGATTTTTATTATCTTTTTAAGTTTGCTATAGGGCACGTACACTTACAGGAGAGAGATGGGGCGGGGTGGGGGGAGTGAGAAACCCCACCCCATACACACCAGGGGGATAGCCACATGCAGTCCCTTCTCCTCCATTCTCCTCTTTTGGACACACATACACACATGCCTAGCATGTTGTTCAAGTCACTAGGTCTAGGACTCAAACTGCTCAGCTGGCCATGCGGGATCTAGCCACCTTAACATCCATGCCACCTGCTGGTCCTGTGTGTTGCCTTTTTACTCTGTTGATACTATATGTTGTGCAAATTTTAAAAATCTTCATGAATTCCTATTTGTTTATTTCTTCTTTTCTTGGTTGTACCTTTTGGTGTCATAGTGAAGATATCACTGCCAAATCCAACGTGGTGAAGCTTTTGCCCCCTATTTTCTTCTAAGAGTTTTATAGTTTTAGATCTCACATTTAAGTCTTTGATTCACTTTAAGTTAATTTTTGTACATGGTGTTAGGTAAGGGTCCAACTTTGTTCTTTCGAATGTGAACATACTTTTTTCCTAGAACCATTTGTTAAAATGACTCTCCTGGGACCAGCAGTTAGCGTAATGGCTATGTCGCTGGACTCCCATGTAGTCGACCACTGTTCAAGTCGCGGACCCGGTGGCTTAAAACTCACGCTGGGCACGTGTGCGTGTATGCCCAAGATCCCAGGAGGAGAATGGAGGAGAAGGGATTGCAGCGTGGCCATCCCCCCTGGGGGGTGTTTTCTTGCTTTCTGTCTCTCTGTCTCTGGCGAGCGCACATGCCCTATAGCAAAAATCTCTCCAAAAAGAAAAGAAAAAGACTCTCCTTTTCCCCTTAAATGTTTTGCACACCCTTGTCAAAAATTACTTGACCATATATTCAAGGTATCATTTCTAGGCCCTCTGCTCTATTTGACTGGCCTGCATAAAATACCACAGTACTTTAGTTACTGTAGCTTTGTAATACGTTTTGAAGTCAGAAAGTGTGAATCTTCCAGCTTTGTTCTTTTTCTTTAGAATTATTTAATTAAATTAATTAATTATTACCTTTTTTGGAGAGGTTTTTGCTGTAGGGCGCATGTTCTCGCCAGAAAGACAGAGAGAGACAGGGAGACAGAAAGCGAGAAATCACCCCCTGGGGGGATGGCCACACTACAATCCTTGTTCCCCATTCTCCTATCAGGATCTTTGGGCATGCACGCACACGTGGCCAGTGTGAGTTTAAGCCACCAGGTCTGGGATTCGAACTGCAGTCGACTACATGGGGTCCAGTGACATAGCCATTATGCTGACTGCTGGTCCCTATTATTATTTTTTTTAATTTGACTGCAGAGAAAGACATAGAGGGAAAGTGAGAAAGCAAACTGCCAGCTCCAGGACTCAATAGTGGCTGGCCACATGGGAGTCCAGTGCTCCAACCACCATGCCACCTGCTGGCCTGCTTTGTTCTTTTCAAAATTATTTTTGCCTATTCAGGGTTCCTTGAGATTCCATATGAATTTTAGGATTAAAAAATTATTTATTATGATTATTATTTTTAAATTTGCTATCAGGCATGTTTGCTCACTAGGAGAGAGAAAGAGAGAAATCCTCCAGGACCAGCAGGTGGTGTGGTGGTTAAGGTATTAGACTCCCACGTGGCCAACTGCGGTTTGAGTCTTGGACATGGTGGCTTGCTTTCTCACTTTTCCTCTCTCTTTCTCTTTCTCTCTCTGTGTCTTGGTCTCTTTCTGATCAAATTAAAATACAATAATAATAATAATAAATTTAATTAAAATAAATAATTTAAAAAAAGAAACAAGCTTCTAGGTCTGGGACTTGAACTGTAATTGATCATGTGGGAGTCTAGTGCTTTTTTTTTTTTAAGAATTATTTTATTTATTTCTTTACTTAGTTTGACCAGAGAAGGGACAGAGCGAGAGGAGTGAGAAAACAAACTGCTGGATCCAGGACTCTTAACTGTAGTCGGCCATGTGACAATCCAGCACCCTTAACCACCACGCCACCTGCCAGCCCCGGGAATCCAACACATTAACCACCATGCTACCTCCTGGTCTGTAGGATCGGTTTTCTATTTCTGTAAAAAAATATCATTGAGATATTGATAGGGATTGCATTGGGTCTGTAGATTGCTTTGGGTAATATTACCATCTTATGAAGTTTTATAATCCATGAACATGGTATATATTTTCATTTATTTACATCATCATTACATTTTCTTTTTTTAACAGTTATTTAACTTTATTTACTTATTTATTATTTTTTATTTGACCAGAGAGAGAGAAAGAGAGACGGATTGTTGAGGGGGAGTGAAAAAACAAGCCACCAGGTTTGGGACTTGAACCATGGTCGGCCATGTGGGAGTCCAGCACCTTTAACCACCATACCACCTGCCAGCCCTTCATCATTAATTTCTTTCGGTGATGTTTTTTGTTTTCACCACCATTATTGTATTTTTAGTGTGATTTTGAAAGTTTTAATAGAAGGAAATATTCATCGTAATTCTCTTTTTTGCTTATAACATTACACATACAAGACATTATAAGGTGTTGCTTTTACATACTTTTTGTAGTAAGTTTAGAAACTGAAGATAGAAGGAAGACAGTATCAGAACCACTGCTGCTTACTTTGGCATCTCCCCTACTGGTGCCTGTTCTGGATATAATTCTGTATTCTGTGTCTGTTTGTGTGTACACTTATGTAGCCTACTTTCCCCTTGACAGACACAGCAACCTCACATAGCCAGTAAGTATAGATTCCATTGATAGAGTCACCTTAGGAATTGGGGCTCATGGATGTTGTGGAGTCCTTGCTCAGTGCAACCCCAGGCTGCTCTTGGGGACCGAGGTGAGGTTCAGGAATTGACAGGAGGTATTGTGAGGCTCTGAGTCAGCTCTGAGCCACATTGTTGGAAAACCCTACTAAAGAAATGACTTTGGGCCCAGCCTCTGTGGCAGTCAGTAATACACTAGCCTGGAGAGCTGGAAGCCATATGCTCACTGTGGTTTGAGTCCCTGGCCCATTCGGTCTGAAAACACTGGGCATTTGTTTGCATGCCCAGGATCCTAGCAGGCTGGAGGGCTGGAGGAAGAGAACTGGTGTGACCAAGCCTGGAGGGTACTGCACTCCTCCCGACCTACCTCTTACACACACTGTCATTTACTTAAAAACAAAAACAAAACAGACATTATAAGTTAAAAAGAAAAAAAAAGAAAGTATTTTGGTGGATCAAACTTCCACATATGTGTGTGAGGCTTGGTATATTCAGAATTAGGAAGGGAAGGTTTCATCACTCTGAATTTCTGTCCCATCCTCCTCCCGTCCCCTTCCCCATCACAAGGTCTAGAGGGTAAACAAAGATAGCCAGGCACGGCGGGGGTGAGGGGATGTCTGCCTTCCCTAGGCTTCCCCTCAGTCCTCCCCTTCCTCTCCTAACCCCGGCTCCCTCTTGCACCTACAGGTATTTGACAACACCCCAGCAGCCTTGGACGGCACGGTGGCAGCTGGCGATGAGATCACTGGTGTCAATGGCAGGTCAATCAAAGGGAAAACCAAGGTAGAGGTGGCGAAGATGATTCAGGAGGTGAAGGTAAGGCTGTGGCTGGAGGCGGGGCTACTTCTGAGACCGCCAGGCCTCCAGGGACCCCAGCAGGCCAGGAAGGGGGCGGTCTCTCTGCTCCCCTCCATGGCACACTGGGCCTAGGGCAGCCAGTCTCCTCCGTTTATCCCTCATTTATTCAACAAGTATGGCCTCTGCCCTGGGACTTGTGCTGGGCCTTGGCCAGAGAGTGGGCAGCAAGTCTGCTGTCTCTGTGAGCTCCCATGGGAGCTAGGACACAGAGCCACACGTCTGGGGCCAGGCTAAAGCTAAGAGTCCACAGTGACCCTCCCTGGGTCAGCAGATACCCAGTAATGTCCTCTGGCCATGCTGCGCTGGGTGTCAGGGTGCAGAGAGAGAAAGGAGAGCCCCTTTGCACCTCTGTAGGAACTTGCTGTCCAGTGAGTCTTTTTGGCTTCACAGACTCCCAGAGATCCCTCTGGGCTGTGGGGGCAGCTCCTGGCCCAGCAGAGCACAGTCACACACCCCGGTTCCTCCAAGGCAAGGCCTCTCCACAGGGAGCCTTCCTCCCTGTGTGCTGCAGGGTGGCCCGGCCACTCTGGAGCACACAAGCAGCCTTTGTCTGCTGCCTAGGGACTCCGCTGTTGGGAACGCTGGGAGACCAGTACTGTGAGGGGCACCGAGGCAGGGGACCATCTGGAAGTCTGGGAGGCAAGGCCCCACTCTGGGTGGAGCTGGGCCAGTGGCTTTGCTCCCTCACCATAGCAGCCAGACCCTCCCACCTCCACCCTGTCTTCCAACCTCCTTGTCTTGAGGACTTGTCCCCACATCCCTCACAGGCCCTTCTTCCTGCTAACCCAGGCTGGCCTCTTCTGTCTCAACCGTTTCCCCTGTCCTGCTCCGAGCCGTCCACACTGCTCTCGTTCCTTTCCGGAAATGACCCCAGTCCTGCGATTCCTCCTGGCAGAGCCCCGTTAGCCAAGGGGCAGAGCAGGACCTGGGCTCAGCTCCATGGTGCAGAGGAAGGGACAAGGCACACTGAGAGCTCGTGCCGCCCCGCCTGGTCCGTGTCACTGTCCTGGGCATTTTCTGCCAGGCAGAGGAGCTGGTCACAGAAGTAGGCGAAGTGGGCAGAGTGGCCGCTCCCTCTCCCCACCATCCCTGCTTACCAGACCCCTCCCATCCTCCAGGCACGTCTCAGCCAGCCCTTCCTGTGGCCTTGGGGACACGAGCCCACTGCTTCCAGGCAGCCTGCATGTGAATGCGGGATTCCCCGGCCCTGGGTGCCGAGTGGGGAATACTGGCCTGCTTTTCAAGTGTCAGGGTTCCAAGGAAGGGGTCCAAGGTTGTCGAATTGCGGCCCAGCTGCTCCCACCCCACACACCTGAGCCAGCGGGCTCCTACCCCTGGCTGACCATCGCTGTAATTTATTTCCCTTTGGGACTGTTTGATTGTTTATTATTTGGTTGGATTCAATCTCCGGTCTAAGGGCCTTAGGAGTGCAGGGATGAGGGACATGGGTGGCCTCCCCAGGCCAGGAGGGCTTCCCGGGAGCAGCCCACGGCCCTTCTGAGCAGTCACTGGAGTGTGGTCTGCGTGCTTCTCTGACCCACACCCACCTCCGATGCTGGGCATGGGCCTGGGGACCACAGCTGCCCCTGCTCCTTCTCTTTGGAGCCTCAGCCCCAGACACAGAGCAGGTGCTCAGACGTGCTCCTGAGGGCGTGCTTCAGAGCAAGGGAGGGATACTCTGTGGGGAAGTGACAGTAAAGGTCAGGGGTGTGCAATGCGTGGGAAAGGGGCCTGTGGCCTGGCTCGGGGCAGGACATTGAGCTGCAGGCCATGTCCTACTGACTCCCCAGGGCCTGAGCAGAGAGTGGAGGGACCTGGACAGAGGGTTTACGATGCCAGACCATGTCACAGCCCTCAGCCGGCCCCTCACTCAGGGGAGAGCTCAGGGCTCTCCTGTGGCCCACAGATTGTCGGGTAGACAGGCCTCGCAGGGCAGGGGCTTGGGGTCCAGGAGGCGCCATCACTACCTGCCTATGTGCTCTTCCAGGGGGAGGTGACCATCCACTACAACAAGCTGCAGGCAGACCCCAAGCAGGGCATGTCCCTGGACATCGGTAAGTCAGCCAGAGCGTGGCACCCGGCAGCCCAGGAGCCCAGCCCCCACCTCCCTTTATCACCACAGCCTCGTTCTTCCGTGGCCATGGGCTCGAGCAGGTCCAAAAGGCCTGCAGGACCCGAGGCACTCTGTGGGGCTCCCGGGCCTGTCCCTGGTTCTCACTGCCCTGTGTCTCACCCCGCCCAGAGCCCCAGCCACTCCCTAGCTGCCCCAGGGCTCTTCGTACATCAGTCTTTGGTTTCTCGCAGCCAGGTCCTGACCCTCAGGAAGGGAATGTACCCCACCCCCAGCCTGGTGCCTTGGCCCACCCCATGGCCCACTCCTCTCTGGCCTCCTCTCCTGATGTCAGCTCCTAGGAAGCCCTGAGGGCTGAACTGGAGCTCAGGCACTGGGCAGGGAGTCGTGAGCCAGCTCTTCTACCCTCAGCTCTTCTGTCCCCTTGGGGCCATTGCCTCTGGCTAGAGGGGCCGGGCCTTGGTTCTGTAGAAACTTGTGTGTGGGCGCTGGAGCGATTTGAGGTCCTTGCGTTGCAGGTCAAAGCCCGAGCCTGTGAGGGCGCTGCAGCCCCGGTAACCACATCCAGACATCTCGCTTGAGCCAGCAATCTCTCCCTCACATCCCCTCAGTGAGGTGGCTCCATGGACAGAACCAGGGCCAAGGCCTCCTAGTTCCTAAGGAAGGAGGCTCAGGGCAGACTGAGTGTCTGAAGGTTCTCCCTCTAAAGTCCTGTAGTTCTGACCCAGGACCCCTAACTAGGACTATGCTGGTTGTATGGATAATGAGTCTGGGGTTCCTGGTCCGTGGTCATTAATGGTGCCTGCTATTTTGACATGGCCAGTCCAGGGCATTCCCCCTCTCCCCTTGCACAGGGCGCCCGGGTCCTGGTATGGAAGAGAGGAGAGAGGAGGCCCTCCTGGCAGCCCTGCAGAGGCTTGCTGTTGGCCTCCCCTCAGGCTCCCTACCTCTATGAAGTGGAGAGTCTGGGGGGTTCAGGAGCCTCCCAGTGGGGTGCTCCCCACTTCCTAGCCAGCCCAACACCAGCCCCCAGTCCACCCCCATCTGCCCCTGTTGGGCACTGCTAGTGAGTCCTGATGAGGCCAGGGGGCAGGGGCGGCCTGGGGGCAGCCGCACGCTCACCGTGCTCTCTCCCCGGGCGCAGTGCTGAAGAAGGTCAAACACCGGCTGGTGGAGAACATGAGCTCGGGGACTGCAGATGCCCTGGGCCTGAGCCGGGCCATCCTGTGCAACGGTGAGTCCCCTCCTTTAACCTGTCAACTGCTAGTGAGTCCTGATGAGGCCAGGGGGCAGGGGCGGCCTGGGGGCAGCCGCACGCTCACCGTGCTCTCTCCCCGGGCGCAGTGCTGAAGAAGGTCAAACACCGGCTGGTGGAGAACATGAGCTCGGGGACTGCAGATGCCCTGGGCCTGAGCCGGGCCATCCTGTGCAACGGTGAGTCCCCTCCTTTAACCTGCCCCCACCACACCCACCACCACTGACGGGAGTCCCTCTGGCCTGGCCCTGCCCCCTGCCCGTGAGCTGTCACCATCTGTGCATCCCCGGTTGCCTCTCCAGCTCCGAGGGCTGCCCACATGACACTGTGGATGGCCAGTGGGACCCAGGTCACAGATCAATCCCTGCCGGAGCTGGGGACCCAGAGCCAGCCTGCTCATTCCTCAGCGCAGCCTCACACTGCCCTGCACTGCCCCACCTCAGCCCCTGCCTTTGTCCAGCAGGTGGCGCTGCTGCCTTTAGCTCAGAAACTCCTGCCCAGGGCCCTGGAGGCGCTGCCCAGACGCAGCAGACGGGGTGTGTGTGTGTGCGAGTGTGTGTGTACGCACACTCATGTACTCAAACATGCGCACGCTCGCCGTCTCCCTGGGGTGGCCAATAAAACACTCGGTCCTGCTCCCACCATCGCCAGCCCGGTCTATAAATAGCAGCGGCTGTGAGTGTATGCGGGGGAGATATAAATACCCAGCAATTGTGGGCTCAGCTGGGCACACTGGGCCTCATTGGCTGGGGAGGTGGGGGTGGGGCCTGAGCTTGTTCCAAATGGTGCACGAAAGTGGTAGCTGCTATTTTCAGCCTCGCGGTGCCTATAAATCCTTGTTACTGTAGTTACCGTGCATTGCAATGAAATTAGAACGGGTTGTTGTGTTTTTCCCCCCAAACCTTGCAATTTCCCCAGCCTTAAATAGAGTTTCTAAAGTGGAAGCTGTCATGATGTCCAGGACCCAGCTAAAAACAGCATGGCGCTGACCTGGCTCCACCCCTGCAGGCTGGCTGGGTGCTAAGGCCCCGGGGAGCCCAGGCCTCCTGAAGGCCCCCACTCCCCGATAGCCAGTTTCCTTGGCCGCCCGCCCTGCCTGGGGCCAGTCTGTGCTCTCCCTTCTGCTCAGAAACCCTGACTCCGCCCAGTGCAGACTCTGGCTTGGGTGGTCCCTGGCTGTGTGACCTTGGGCAAGTGGCTTTACCTCTCTGTCCCTGAGGTTTTTGTTAAAATGGAGCAAGTGGCCCCTGTCCCCAAGGCTCAGGCTGAGGAAGGCTGAGTGGTCTGGGGGCCATGGCAGGCCTGGCCCACCGCACAATCAGGTGGTATGTGGCTGCTGCTGGGCACGGCCAGGCCTGCCTTGGGCAGGCTGGTGAGGGGCTGCCGACCTGTCTTCCTGGGAGGGAGTGGGCATGCGCCTTGTCCTCAGTGGGATGGCTCCTGGACAGTCAGTGGGAGCCCTTAGGAGGGGCGTTCCCTGCTGGAGGAAGGCCTGAGTGTCATGGCTCCTCACTCTCAGGCTCACTCCCAGCTAGTCCCTCTCTAGCTCCAGACCCCCACTTGAGTGCTTGTCCCCTCCTGGGCAGCTTCTCCCCATTTAAGCCTGGAGGTGAGGTAGCTCCCCCTCTCCCTATGCCTTACTGTCACAACTGGGGCACCCCCTGCCTTCCATATGGCCCCTCTGCCAGGCTTCGAGTCTCAGGGTGGGCTGGGATCCCAGAGTCATTCTCTGGGCCTCACAGGGAGGCTGGCGCACAGTAGGTGCTCAGTAAACACCCCAAGCCAATGAGCACGAGCACTAAGGCCTGCCTGCAGGTCAGCTCCTCCTTGGGCCCTTCCTAGCCCTCGCCCTGCCCCACCTGTGTCCTCCCGGCAGAGCCAGAGCTCCTGGGCAGCCCACGCTCCTCTGGGACTAGCCTGCCACATCGCAGCTCCTGCTTGCTGGCCGCCTTTCTGGAGCATCGGCAGGCATTGTGTCAGAAGCCCGGGAGCCCTAACTGCTAGGCAGGGGCCGTGGGGAGCCACCCTGGGTCGGACCCCGCTGTCTCACCCAGGCCTTGTGAAGTCCCTGCCCAATCCCTCACCTGCCCTTGCATTTGGCCAGCCTGCTGGGGTGGGGCTTCTCTTCGTCCCAATTCGCCTCTCATTGGGGCACTCCAAACCCAGCGAGCCCAAGGAGCCACATCCCCATCCCTGGGACCTCGTCCTGTGCGGATCCTAGTTCCTTTCCTGAGGCTGGCCCTGGGCTTCCTCTGGCTCTCCACCCTGTGCCACCTGACACGGACTGATTGCCCCCTCTGGCCCCACAGATGGGCTTATCAAGCGGCTGGAGGAGCTGGAGCGGACCGCCGAGCTCTACAAAGGTAAATGGCCCGGCCTGGGAGCCCTGCTCTGGGGTGGCAATGCCAGGCCGCAGACTTCTAGGACCGTAGCCATAAATGGGCTGGAGGTTAAGGCAGCTGGGTCCCATATGGCTGAGTGCATAGTTTGAGTCCTGGTTGCAGTGGCTTGAAAAACATGCCGGCGTATATGCATACGTGCCTGAAACCTCAAGAGGAGAATGGAGGAGAAGGAATTGTGGCGTGCCCCCCACCCCCGGGCACGCTTGCTCACTTTCTCTAACAAGTGCAATGCCCTATAGCAATTTTTAAAAATGTAACAATATTTACCTGTAAAAATTCAACTAACAGCACCTGTGAGCAGAGTGGGCCAGCCCTGGAGACAAAGCCCACGGAGGCCTTGCTCACCCGCGTCGCACACAGGCTCCTGGGCTGGGGCGGAGCCTTCATCCTGGGCCCTAGTGGGACTGTGGGAAAAGTCTGGAGCCAGGACCAGCGAGCGCCTCAGGCACGGGCAGGGGGTTGGAGGCTGTGACTTGGGTCACTTGGGTCCACGTGTGCCTGCTCTTGTCCCACTGCCATTTCCGCTCTCACAGGGATGACGGAGCACACCAAGAACCTCCTGCGGGCCTTCTATGAGCTGTCGCAGACCCACCGGGGTAACGGCATCCCCCAAACCTGTGTGGTCCCAGGCAAATCCCTGCCTTCTCTGGCCGGGTACCCCTGTGCAGTGAGTGACCAAGTGCCTCCCTGGGGCCCTTCTCTCAGTGCCTGGCCTCGCACATGGTCCCAGACGTTGAGTGTGGCAGTGGTGGGACAGTGGGGTGTCTAGACCAGGCAGCCCTCCGGGTGCACCACAGTGGGACGCCCGGCTCCCATCCTTGGACTGCCACTCAGGCACAAGGCCCTTTATCAGGGTCTCATTTCCTGCAAGAAAACGTGGGCTCCCAGGCCATGCTCTGCTCTCAGACAGAGCCACCTTGGTCCTCCGCCCAGCCTTCTCCCAGGTCTGGTCACTCTGGGAAAGAGGACGACACCCTTGGGGTGTGGACACAGTGCCCTTGGGTATAGACCTGGTGCAGACCTGGGCCTCTGGCCTACCAGGTCCCCCTGCCCTGTTTTCTCCTCAAACCCCCGGCTTCTCCATTAGGGGGTTGGTAGGGGCACCCTCAAGGCAAACTTGTCATGCAGCCTTTGGGGACGTGTTCTCTGTGATTGGGGTGCGGGAGCCCCAGCCAGCCGCGAGCGAGGCGTTCGTGAAGTTTGCCGATGCCCACCGCAGCATAGAGAAGTTTGGCATTCGGCTGCTGAAAACCATCAAGCCGGTAGGTGTGTCCCATGGGTGAGGGTGAGGAGGGCACAGTGCGGGCAGGCCCTGACGCATGAAGTCCCTGCGCCCCTTTGGGCTTCAGCTTTGACCTCTAGGCCAGTCTCTGGCCCTGGCTCTGTGACTCGCTCGCCCTTGCCCTGGCCTTGACACGGGCCACCGGGGCATGCCCTTTGGCTCTGACAGTCTGAGCCTGCTGTCCGTGCCATTCCTTGTCACGCTGGCCACTCCTGCCTGTGAGGCCCTGAGCACCTTCTCCCATCCAGATGCTTACGGACCTGAATACTTACCTCAACAAAGCCATCCCCGACACCCGGCTCACCATCAAGAAGTACCTGGACGTGAAGTTTGAGTACCTGGTGAGTCATCTCCGGGGATGAGGCCCTGGGCTCAGAGGGGCTGGGAGGCTGAGAGCTCTCACTGCACCCCTATCACAGGGTTTTGTGGTCTCCTGGACTTGAGGGTTAAAGTGGGCACCAAGGGCTTTATGTTAAATCATAATTCCATGGTCCACGGAGTTGAGGAAACTGCCCAAGCCAAGCTTCCTTTGCTGCAGGACTCCTCTGAGCCTTTGATAGGTGCGTGTGCAACCTGAGTCTTTGTGGCCTTTGCAAGCTCCTTAGACCATAGAATCCTTTTTTCTCAGAGCATCTCTTGGGGCTTGATTTTGGTAAACCTGGGGCTCCCAAGCCCTTGGGCCCTGCCCACCCTCCCTGCGTGACTGCCTGCCCACCCCTCTCTGGGCTGAGGCATCTGAGCTTTTCTCAGCTGGGGCTGAGACCCCAGAGGCCTGGCGTGGCTGGGCCTCTGTGCATGGATTCACCTGCCTGGGCTGGCTGGCAGGGTCGGGGAGCACTGGGGGCACGCGGTCATCGTTGGAGGCCGCAGCCACTCTGACAGCCTGGCCCCTCCGTCCCCCCAGTCGTACTGTCTGAAGGTGAAGGAGATGGACGACGAGGAGTACAGCTGCATCGTGAGTGCTCGGGCCCGGGGCGACCTCACGGCCTCCAGAGTGTCCTGCGTCTGCCAGGACTGTCGGAGGAGGGTACAGGCCAACCTAGGAGAGTCCTGGGGGGCTGGGCTGGGCTCCTGTTCCTGGGGATTGGGACCGTGTCCCCACCCCAGCCCCTCTGAGCCTCGGTGGGCTGGCGGCCGGCCCGAGGCCACCTGCTGCCAGGCTGGCTGCCCTCAGCTTGTGAAGCTTGTGGGGAAATGGACTTTTTTCACTCGTAAGGGGCACTTTTATTGTTTTAATTTTTCATATTTTTGCTGTCAGGAACCATTTTATGGCCCCGTTCATTTACTTGATGTGAGAAAGGTTTGGGTCTCCTCGTTGGTCCCTCCCTCCAACGCTGTTGCCAGGTGCTTCTGGCGCTGGTTGGCGCTGCACGGAGAGGAGCGTGGTGGCTTTGGAAGTGGGAGTGTGAGCTGGGGTCAACCCTGCAGAGCCCGGGCCTTCTCGCCCCCTCCATCCTTGAACAAGCCCCCCACCCCATCAGGGCCCTAATGTGCTCTCCCTCCAGGCCCTAGGGGAGCCCCTGTATCGGGTGAGCACAGGCAACTACGAGTACCGCCTGATCCTGCGCTGCCGCCAGGAGGCCCGCGCCCGCTTCTCCCAGATGCGCAAGGACGTGCTGGAGAAGATGGAGCTGCTGGACCAGAAGCATGGTGAGGGACGGGGTGGCCCAGCACCATTGCCCTGGCCCGCTTCCCTGTCCCAGCCGGGAGCCGGGCAGCAGCTGCTCCCCATTTCAGAGGCTCCGGGGCCAGGTGTACCAGATCTTGAAGTCAGACCCAAGATGTGAAGCCCTGGTGGGAGCCCACCCAGCTCTGGAGCCTGGCCACCATAAACCTGGCACCCGAGCCGGGAACCAGAGGCCTGGGCTTTCGGGGCTGCCGGCAGGACATGGCCGGCGGCCCTTGCCTCCCTCCTTCCCAGGGCATGAGGGTGCTGGAGTCTCCTGAGTGGGAAGCCTAGGGAGGGGCAGCTGGGAGTCTTGCAGGAGGCAGCAGCCCCGCCACTGTGCCTGTCGCCTGCCCCAGTCCAGGACATCGTGTTCCAGCTGCAGCGCTTCGTGTCCACCCTGTCCAAGTACTACACCGACTGCTACGCCGTGCTGCGCGGTGCCGACGTCTTCCCCATCGAGGTGGACCTGGCGCACACCACGCTGGCCTACGGCCTCGCCCAGGACGGCTTCACCGATGGGGAGGACGACGATGAGGATGAGGAGGAGGACACGGCGGCCACTGAGCCGTCTCGGGACATAGGAGGGGCTGGCGGGCCCCTGGACAAGGGTGGCAGCTGGTGTGACTCCTGAGGGCCGCGCCGGGTGCGGAGCTGGGGGGTAGGGTGAGTGGGAGGAGCAGCGTGGGAGCTGGGGGGCCGCGGCAGAGGCGCTTAAAGGGCTGCGGCTTTGGGGGCCCGCCT
>NW_006159956.1:119188-122443 GCF_000334495.1 Tupaia belangeri chinensis
GTGAGCGTGGGGGTAGGGTGAGTGGGAGGAGCAGCGTGGGAGCTGGGGGGCCGCGGCAGAGGCGCTTAAAGGCCTGCGGCTTGGGGCGCCTGCCTCTCCGCGCCTCTTCTAGCACAGCGACCCAGGCCCCTGCCCAGGGAAGGCGCCAGGCACCTAGACACCGGCCCTCCGTCCTTTCTTCCTCCCCAGCCAGAGGGAGCACTCCGTGTCTGACCCTGCCCGGGGAAGGAGAGCGGGCAGGGAGAGGAGGGGTCGGAGGTGGCAGGAGGTCCAGGTCCGACCCCGTGGCACCATCGCTGGCCCCCGGAGCGTGCCGGGAGTGGCCGGGGGTGAACAGCCTTCAGCTGGCCCGGCTGGCCCCAGCCAGTGCGCACGTACACCTCGGCGGCCTTTATTTATTTCGTCCCCCAGCCCAGCCGCTTCTCTGGAAAAGGGCTGGGCACCGGGCTGTCTTGAATAAACACAAACCCAGATGGAGCCGCTTCTGTGTGGCCTCAGACTGCCTCCCTAATGGGGGGACCCGGTGGGCGGGACCTGGTGGTGAGTGACACCTGCCTTTCTGTCGGCCTTGGCTCACACAGATGCCCCTCCGGGCAGCTGTGGTCCCCATGCACGGGAGGTGAGCCACAGACGTGTCTTGCTCAAGGCCACAGGGGCTCAGATCTGCAGGGTCCCTCCAGAGCTTTCCACCAGGAACCCTTTGATGCCTTCCCTCACCTTTGACTCTCAGAGGGCCTCCAGACGTGGGTAGACGCTGGGTCAGGGAGATACTGATGGGAGAGTGTGGGGTGGGGGGCCACGGAGAGGAGCCACGTGGTCCTCTGTCACTCCAGGATGGGACAGCTGCATCCTGAGAGGCTCCCGTCCACCACGTGGCTCCCATATAGTTAGCCATAGTGGCCTTGTCACTCTGCGTATCCCTGTTTAGACAGTGAGTGTGGTCGTCCCAGAACGGGAGAGGTGGGGTGGTGTGAAGTGGGTGATCTGAAATGGAAAATGAAAGAGCTTTCTGCACATCAGGTTAGGCCTGCAGGCCCCATAGAAACCCGGATGGGGGGTGGGGTTATCAGGCAGGAGTGGGGGCATGGAGGGAAGGACAGGCTGTCACCAGGGTTCCTTGTGGGTCCCCGCAGAGCTGTCAGACCACATCACCTTTCAAGGGAGCAGCCAGCGTGGATGCCAAGGTCGTAGACAACCCACAGCCAGGGTTCCAGTGGTGGCCTGAGTGACCCTGAGCTGGCCCCTAACTCCAGGTGCCTTAGCTTCCCTGTCTGGGGCAGAGGACAATGGCACCTGCCCCATGGGTCATCAGAGGATTAAAGGCTGACATCTGTAAGGGATCTGACTGGCAGAGGAAGTGGCTCTCAGGGTTAAAGTAAATCACAGGCCCCGCTGGTGGTGTAATGGTTAGGGTGCTGGACCTGGCTGCTTGAGAAATCAGGCCAGGCGTGCAGCAGGTGTATCCCAAATCCCAGGAGAATGGAGAAGGGATTTTAGCGTGGCCATCCGCCTGGGGGGTGATTTCTCACTTTTCCTCTTACTGTTTCTCTTCAGCAAGCACATGTTCTCTGTGGCAAAACTTTAAAAAAAGTCAAACAGTCACGGGGGGGGGGGGGGGGGAACCCACAGCTGCCCTGTGGGTATCAGTTGGCAGGTATCCGCAGGGCTCGCCAGGCCCTTGGCGTGCAACTGGGACAGTGACGAGTCACGGATTTGCAAAGCTGTGGCTGGAGGGAGCGGGGCCTGCGGTGGAAAAGCCCCCTTCCTTGGGCCCGTGCACCGGGGTGCTCGGGGTGGGGGAGGCAAAGGGAGGGCTGTGCCCTTTGTGGGAAGAGGATACATACACGGAGGAGGCGGATCCCCAGGCCTTCAGCTGCTCGTGAAAGACACGGAGATCCTCGCACCCAGACCCACGCGTAGGACTCGGGGGCTGACGGGCCCACAAAGCCATGGAGCGCCATCCGGAGCACAGTGCCCCAGCAGAAGCCCTGGCCCCGGGTCTCTAGGAGGCGAGGAGCCCGCCTAAGCGAGGGGCGTGTTCAGCACGTGCTTGCCCTCAGCTTCCCCCACGCACAGGAGGACAGGAGGAGGCCGAGGCCGGCCAGGACTCAACCCACCCGACTCCAGCCCTGGGCCCTGGGCGCATTCCCTAGTTGCTGCCAACCCCCGTCACCGTCAGAGGAAGACGCAGACTGCGGCGGACAGGGTCGGGGAGCGGTTCTGGGCCTGGGCGCCCGCCCCGCGGTCCTGGGTCTGCGCTGGGAGTGGCTCTCCCCGCCCTCCGTCTCTAACTCCTCCCCCAAGTCCTGCCCTCCTTCACCTGGAACAGCCTAGAGGGCCCTGGAGAGACCTCCCGACTCTCCCTACCCCGACTGCCCAGTGGGAGCCAGCGCCCTGGGCAGAGGCACAAGAACGGACCTTCTGTCTTTGAGCTGAGCTTTATCCACTCTAGGTTCTCAGCTGGAGCCCAGACTTGGACCCCGGGAGGGGCCACCCCTAAGAGAGGAAGCCCCGTTCCTAAGTCACCAGGCCCCACCCGCCTAAAGCGCTACAGACTTGGTGTCCAGCCCTGGCTCCGCTTCCACCCCGGGTGGGCTCAACACCTCCAGGGCCTCGGTGCAGGCGGGCAAGGGTTCCGAGTGCTCCTCGGCCGCGGCATCCTCCGTGTCTCTGGCCCCAGTCTCGGTGCCTGGCGCCGTCTGGGCGTGCCGAGAGCGGCGGCGCAAGCAGCAGTTGGTGGCGATGGCCATGAAGACCCCAGCCAGGACCACCTCAGAGCCAGCCAGGTAGAAGATGATCTCGTAGTTCTTCAGTGCGTCCACCAGGCGGCCTGCAAGGGTGGGGGCACAGGTCTCCGCTCCTGCCTCACTCCTTGCCGGCCCCCTCCCCCATTCCCTGCACCTTCAGATAAAGGGCAGTGCTGCCAACTTGGTGGGGCTCACGGGGGACGCATACACACGCCCCAGTCTCTATTCCTATTTTCTGTCTGCAAATCCCATGTTCTGCCGTTGGAGACCTTTAAAACGTCTCTTTTTTTTTTCTCAGTGTTGAGGTTTTTCGCTACAGGGTACAGACAGAGACAGAGAGACAGAAAGCAAGAAATCACCCCCCAGGGGGATGGCCACGCCGCAATCCCTTCTCCATTCTCAGGATCTTGGGCACGCACACGCGCCTGGCGTGCGTTTAAGCCACCGGGTCCCGGACGCGAACCGCGGTTGACTACGTGGGAGTCCAGCAACATAGCCATTACACTAA
>NW_006159956.1:123475-125979 GCF_000334495.1 Tupaia belangeri chinensis
TTTTGAGAGGTTTTTGCTATAGGGCACGTGTGCTCACCAGAAAGAGAGAGACAGAGAGACAAAAAGCGAGAAATCACCCCCCAGGAGGGACAGCCACGCCGCAATCCCTTCTCCTCCATTCTCCTCTCAGGATCTTGGGCACTCACGCACACGCGCCCGGTGTGAGTTTAAGCCACCGGGTCCGGGACTCGACCCGCGGTCGACTACATGGGAGTCCAATGACATAGCCATTATGCTAACTGCTGGTCCCTAAAATGTCATTTTATGGGCTGGCCTCATGGGTGGTGGTTAAAAGAGCTTGATCCCATGTGATTGATCATGGTTTGAATCCTGGTCCTGGAAGCCGGGAAAACACGCCAGGTGCATGTGTGAGCATGCATGCCCGAATCCTGATAGGCTGGAGAAGTGGAGGAGAAGGGGTCGCAGTGTGACCGTGCCCCATTAGGGGTGCTTTCTCCCTCTCTGGTGCGTACACACACCCCCTGGCAATTAAAAAAAAAAAAAAAGTCACTTTCCTTTCCTGGACCTGTCCCCGGAGTGACACGGGGCCTTTGGTGAGGCAACACCCTACATATACAGCCCCATACTAGACCCCACATGTGCTGTGCGTTTTGCCCAGTCGGGGTCCTAAGGGTGGGGGAGGAGGGCTGGGCTGAGCCTGCTTTGCGGGCCTCTTGCCCCCGCCTCCTGTCTGTCCCTGGGACCCACAAGCAGCCCAGACTAAACTGCCTTCCTAGGCCAGGAGCAGCTGTGGGCCACGAACTCCGGCCTCCTGTCTACACTTACTCCCAAGGCTTCTGCCCGTGCACATATCCCTCTAAAATACCTCCCACCCCCCCACCCCCCAGTGTGGCTCTCTGTGGGCTCCACCCTCTCCCTGCCCCGTTTTTTTTGTTGGCTGCACCAGTGGGGGCTTCCCTGGGGTCCCCTGAGCCAGAGCCCTCTTCTGCAATCTCTGCTCCCCATCCCCCCCAACTCACTGTCCCGGCATGTCTGCCTAGCCGACCAGTCCCGTCTGTCCCTCCCCAGTCAGCCCTGTGGTGTCCTTCACGTTCTCACCTGGCCAGCCTTCTCTGTCCTGCAGACCCACCCCGAGGTAACACAAGTCATGGAGGGTGAGCCTCTGGGTAGGAGGCTGGGTGAGTGGCTTTGCGTCGTGGGCTTGGGCGGCCTGCACTGGCGCGGGCTCTGTGGCTCTCACCGGTAAGGTGCAAAGCCTGGTGAGGCCATGTGAGGCCAGCCTGTCTCAGCAGCAGTGAGGGACCCCCCTCTGCAGCCTGCTCCACAGCCTGACCTCAGCCCTCTCCAGCAGGCTTCCTGCTGTTTCAGGGCAGCCCAACTCAGGAAGACCCCACTTCC
The DNA here is from genome assembly GCF_000334495.1 of Tupaia belangeri chinensis. Lineage (NCBI taxonomy): Eukaryota > Metazoa > Chordata > Mammalia > Scandentia > Tupaiidae > Tupaia > Tupaia belangeri. Next base: position 124,835 of record NW_006159956.1, read on the forward strand.
AGCTTTGCAACCTGAGTTCCTGCCCACTCGTTTAGGGACACCATCCCCGAGACAGATCCTGCACCCCTTCATTGGTGCCCTCCTCTGCAGGGCACTGCTGGGAAGTCCTCCAGGTCCACCCCCAGGGGGTCTATGGGTGCAGAGAGAAGGCCGAGCCCCGCTCCTCCTCGCCAGCCACTTTGAGCACCTCTCTGCTCCTGGCCCTAGGGCCTGTTCCCCACAGACATGGTCCTCTCCTAGACACCCTTCAAGGTGAGAAAGGAGCATGGCGCTCAGTGCTCGGGCAGGCGTGGCTCTGATTCTGGGCTGCAGTCTGTGCTAAGCCTCTGGGACTCAGTTTCCCCACCTGCCAAAAAGATAAACACCTGCCCTTCACAGGTTCCCTGTGCCAACTGCTCGCCATTGGGGGAGGGGGGCAGCTACCAAAGTTGGGTCCACCAGGGAGGCTGGCTCTTCTGTCCCCACCCAGAGCTGATGGTCCTGGCTTGCAGGAGGGGCTCAGTGGCCATGAAGGGGAGTCCACCCAGCAGGCTGTCTCTGCCCATGGGTCCCATTCCCTCCTCTCAGCCCTGCAGTTCTCCCCCTCAGACTTCGGGGGCCATCCCCCTGACCCCTCTCCTGCGGGGCGCACCGGCAGAGGGCGGTCCGATGAGCACAGCCACGGCCTCCAGGAGCAGCACCAGGCCCAGCGCGCTGGGGAAGCGGGGCGCACCCACCGTCGCCATGAGCACCTCGAACTGCAGCGCGCCCACCATGCCGTAGGAGAGGCCGAAGGCGACGCAGAAGGCGACGAGGGCGCCATAGGAGCGCGCGCGCGCGCTGCTCAGGTCCGTGAGCCCGTTGGCAAGCAGCGCCAGGCTGAAGAGGTAGGGGACGCGCGGGCGCAGGCGCTGCAGGCCCGCGAGGGCGCCGCACGCCGGCCGCGCCACGATGTCCACGAAGCCCACGATGGAGAGCAGGAAGGCGGCTTCAGCGTCAGGCACGCCCGCGTCCTTGGCGTAGTTCACCAACAGGATGGCGGGCACAAAGAGCCCGAGCGCCATCAGGAACTTGGTGGCCGCATACACGACGAAGGCGCGTTCAGCGCACACCGCCACGTCCAGCAGGCGCCGGCGGGGCCGGGCGCCCGGGGGGGGCTCCCGCCG
>NW_006159956.1:134038-134701 GCF_000334495.1 Tupaia belangeri chinensis
GCAGAGGCCGCGCCAGGACTGCAGGGCGGGCCCAGGGGCGCTGCGTAGAGCGGGACCCTGGGGGGCAGGAGGCTCCAGGCAGAGGGCCTCAGGCCCCAGGGCCCCGAGCTCTCGGGGCGCCCTCCCCAGCCCGCCACAGGACAGAGGGTCTGGCTGACAGGGACCGGCCCGCGTGCGGAAACTGAGGACAGGAGGCTTTGGGGCTGGGACTCCCGCCCCCCGCCCACCCCGCGGTGGAGGAGCCCTCACCTGTGAGCACCCCAGCCGTCAGGTACAGCTCCAGGAGGCGGGTGGCGAAGGAAGCGAGGACCATGCCGGCCGAAGCCAGCAGCCCACCGGCCAGCATCACTGGGCGACAGCCAAAGCGGGTCACGAGGATGCTGGACACGGGGCCTGTGGGCAGGGCAGGGTCACCACCCCGCTGGACCGATGGCTTCTCCGGTGGACATGGTCCCTGCCCTGGGAGTCGTTCTCCCAGGGATAAGGTCACCCCTGGTTCAGGGCCCCACCAAGGTCGCACAGCTTGGCTAGGACAGACCCAGGAGACAGTGCCCTGCGGGGGCAGAGCGGGGACCAGGCCTGGCTCAGAGCGCCCACCCCCGCCCTGCCTGAGAACCGGGAAGCCACAGCAGACGGCGTGGCTTTGGCTCCCCCTCCCGGGCC
>NW_006159956.1:134833-135350 GCF_000334495.1 Tupaia belangeri chinensis
ATGCTCCTTAGACCTCGGTCTCCCCCCGGTAAACGGGCAGGGGCGGGTCTGCTGGGGGGACGGAGCTGTTCGCCCGCCCCCTCCTCCTCTCTCCTCCCCTGTCCGGCTCAGGCTTTCCACAGGAATGAGAGGGTGTCCATTCCCGCTGAAGACCCGGGACCGGGGGGTTGGGTATGTCCTGGCTTCGGTTCCGACCCCCCAGTCCTGGGCCCCAGGGAGGCCGAGGGGCGGGAGGGGGTGCTGACCCGTTCCGTAGAGCATGGCCAGCATGATGGAAGACACCCAGGCGGTGTCGCTGTAGCCCGCGCCGAAGTCCCGCATGAGCGCGCGGAAGAAGACGCTCACGGCCTTGGGGAAGCCATAGGCGAAGCCCGTGACCACAAAGCAGGCGCCCAGCACCACCCAGCCTCAGCCGCCGTCTGGGGGGCCCTCTCCTGGCCGGGGACCACCGGCGCCCATCACCACCACCTCTGCAGCCAAAAAAAAAGGGGGGGGGGGGGGGGGGGGCAAGGGGGGG
>NW_006159956.1:135725-137717 GCF_000334495.1 Tupaia belangeri chinensis
CCCGGCGCCCCATCCCCCCCGCCTCTGCAGCCAAAAAAAAGGGGGGGGGGGAGGAGGGACTAAGGCAGGAGGATACGCGCGAGCCCTGCTCAGGCCATGGAGCCAGCAGGGTACACCTCCCTCTTGCAAGGCGCTGTGAAGGGTGAGGGGAGAGGAGCCCCCTGGCACTTGACTTCAGGAAGGTTCCCTCCGGAGGGCACTTCTGCCCTCAAGGCTTTGTGATGGCAGGAGAAGGGTGCAGCGAGGGTAAGAACCAGGCAGCTACTGTGTGCCCCGGGGTGTGCGCTGGGATTGCCAACGTTCCCCACCTGCACTTGGATTTCTGGACACGGAACCAACACCCAAGGGAACAGAACGCCAGCTGCAGACTAGGCCTGCGTCAGTGTTTTATTTCCCTCCTTGGTTTGCTTTGTGTTCCTAATTCTTCTCGGCCATCAGAACGAGACAATTGTCAAGGGGAAGACACTTCATAGTAGATTATTAGCCTTGGCCCAAAAACCAGGGGTGCTGAGTTCCAATCCTTCCAAAGGGCAGGCCTCCTCTTCAGTCCTCCTGCCCCCCGTGGGACGACCCACTGGCTGGAGGGGAATTGGGGAAGGGGCTTAGGATTCCATCGGATAGGTGGGGACATCTGAAGAGGCACTGGGAGAGACCCTGGGCCTCCAGCCTCCCAGCACCCCGCCTCCCTCTTACCTGTGATCTCCGCCTGAGGACCCCGGCACCCCACCCAGGGCTTCACCCCAGAGCCCTGTGCCTCCCCCACAGATGAGGAGAATGCCTCGCAGGCAGGGCCAGGAATTCAGGGTGCCTGGACGGCCTCCTTCCCGGGGGGCTCCTCCTGGCAGTGGCAATGCCAGGTCTCTCCTCCCTGGGGCACCTGGGACTCTGCCCCTCCTCCACCAGGAGGCCAGGTGCCCTCCTGGGGCTGCACATCCCATCAAGGGAACAAGAGCGTGGTCCCACGGCCCTCACCACACTCACCTGAGCCGTTCTCTGGGTTTGGGGTCCGGCTTCACATCTGAGGCCTGCAGGGAGCTCACCTTGATGGGGGCTCACAGGCTCCCCAGCTTCCCACCGGCCTCTGACAGCCTCTGGCCTGTCTCCTGATCGCGCCCTCCCATCATGCGGGGGCTTAGGGCTCCCCCTGCCCCAGCCCACCTCACTAAGAGCTAAGAGGCTTTGGCCCAGGAGGGAGAGGGGCCGGTGGGTGTGAGCGCAGGGCCAACCAGCCTCTGCTATGGGCCCCGTCATCCTGTGCTCCAGCCAGGGAGGGATAAGGAGACCCCTTCCTGCAGGACACAGTCCTGCCCCGGGCCCTAGTCTGGTGCTGGGGGTGCAGCCCTGACCTGGACACCCCGCCAGCCCCAATCTCCTGGGTTTTGTCTGCCCCGCTCCCAGGCTGCATTCCAGGAGGGGCTCCTGCTCCCCCTGGATAAGGCTAATCCAGGCCTGAGAGCCTGGGAACACGGGGTGGCGGTGGTGGCGTGGCCAGAACAAAGGGCGCTGTGTCCCAGCGAGGGTGACACTGGTGGTCCCCAACCTCAGTCACCACCACCATTTCCAGAGAACCCAGAGGCAGAAATAAGACGGGGGGGGACCCTAAAGACTTATACAGAATGAGGGCCAGGGCGGGCAGGGGGTGACGGGGCCTCCCCCACTCCAGCCCCAGCCCCCTGCCCTGTCCCCCAAATCAGACACCACTGCTGTGCTGCCGTGTGCACTGTCTTTATTTCTCATTGCTTACAAAAGTTGGGGGGCACGTGTGCGAGTGTGCAAGGGGCTCCACCCCACCAGAGCAGAGGAGAAGGAAAGGGTTGGGGGGCAAGAGGCAGGCCCTGAGGGAGAGTCCTGGGGTCCGGAAGGGAGGACACTGACCCCAGTCCCGCTGGCTTTACCATGAGGGCCGGGGCCGGTGCTCTCGCAGCCATATGGGCTCAAGGGGTGGGCTGGGGAATGGCGGGCACCCCCCCGGGCAGGGGCCCCGCCTCTCCG
>NW_006159956.1:138337-139389 GCF_000334495.1 Tupaia belangeri chinensis
GCCAGATGGGCTCAAGGGGTGGGCTGGGGAATGCCGGCCACCCCCCAGGTCAGGGTCCCCGCTTCTCAGATCCACTGCCGCTGCCACCCCGCCAGCTCGGACAGTCCCAGAGGCCATGCCTCACGGCCTCAGCCAGCAGAGGGGGCCCTCAGCGGATGAGGGGTGCCGAGCGGTCGTTGGTGACTGTGGGACGCAGCTTCACGGTAGCAAAAGGATTTGTACCCCTGTTGGGGGAGGAGAACGGGGTGAGAGGGATCCAGGTCCCCAACTGGCTGCGGCCCCAGCTCAGCAGGGTGTCCACCTCCTACCTCCTGTCCCCATCGGTCACCTATGCCCACCCTCATGATAGGCCAGCCCCCACTTCGTCTTCTGGCCCCTTAGGGACTCACCGTGGGAAGAGCTCTGGGGGGTGCTGCTCCCAGGACATAAGTCTCTGTGGGGGCACGGGTGGAGGAAGGGCTGGTTTGATGGGGAAGGGACGAGCGAGGCCCTGCCCTTCCCGGCACTGCCCCACCCCAGGAGGGCAGAAGATGACCCAAGGGCCCTGGCTGTGCCAAGCCTCTGGGAGGCCCCAGCATTCTGATCTGAGACTCCCCTGGGCCAGGCTGCCATTCCCAGGACTAATCACCCCCACCCAGAATAAGATGGGGGCTCCACAGAGGGCACAGTCCCATCTTCCTCCCTTGCCTGCCCCCTGCAGACCAGCAATCCCCACCGTCCACCCGGGACCCAGCGCGTAGGGAGGGTCTTCTGGTCCCCGGGCTGGATGACTGGATGGGGACACTGGGGGCTCACCTTGATGTCGCTGGCCCCACCTGTGCTGCCCATGCTGCTCCTGCGGCTGCCAGGCAGGGGTGTGGGAGCAGGGCTGGGGGCGCGGCTCGGAACCCGGCTCGGGGTGCGGGAGTGGGACTGGCCGTCCCAGTACTCCGAAGAGGAGATGGAGCTGCCTGGCCGGTCCAGGAGGTCGTTGAGGCTGTGGCTGCCCCGGAGCGGGGAGGACCTGAGTCCAGAGAAGGAGGAAGGGGAGGGGGGGGAGGCAGGGGGGGGGG
>NW_006159956.1:140086-143090 GCF_000334495.1 Tupaia belangeri chinensis
GGCTGCAGCCGACCCCATCCGCTGAGCCCCAGTCTCCTCCAGCCTCCTCCCTGCTCTGGACAAAAGACTAGGGGCTTGAGGGAGGGCAGGAGAGGAGGCAGAGGGGTGGACACAATGGCCTTCAATGCAGAGGGGGGCCAGGGGTGTGGCTCCCCAGGGCTGAAGCAGGGCAGGCCTGTTCAGGACTGCAGCTCACAGGCCCTCCCCTGGTGGGCAGGGACACCCCCACTGCAGTTCCCACCCTGTCCCCCTGGGTACCTGGAAGGCAGCTCATTCAGAGAGTTCATGGGGTTCAAGGGGTTCATGGGGTTCACAGACACCTCCTCCAGAGGCTTCACATAGGCCTCAGGGAACCAGCCACCCCTGCGGGGCAGAAGCAGAGGGTCTCTTAGCAAGAAGGAGTAACAAAGACCCAAAGCAATTCCGGGGGCAGACCATCACTGCACTGCGGCTGCTGCTGGCCCGGCTCTCTGCCAAAGGGAGGTCTCCCCGCTCCCCTGCAGTCAAGGCCTGCCGAGTCCCCCCCCCACCCGCCGCTCCAACCTCATGTCCCACCAAGGGCTGGGGCACTTGGGGAGGAAGCACAGGGCCGAGAAGAAAAGCAATCTGTCCAAGGATGAAGCAACTGGTCTACCCCCTGCTCACCGAGCGCCCTGAGCCAGCACACAGGGACCCCCGCCCCCTGCTCACTGAGCACCCCCCAGCCAGCACACAGGGAACCCCACCCCTACTCACTGAGCACCCCTCAGCCAGCACACAGGGAACCCACTCTCTGCTCATTGAGCACCCCCCCCCAGTCAGCACACAGGGAACCCACCCTCTGCTCTCGGAGTGCCTCCCCCCTAGCCAGCACACAGGGAACACCATCCCCTGCTCACTGAGCACCACCTAGCCAGCATACAGGGAACCCCACCCCTACTAACTGAGCACCACCCAGCCAGCACACAGGGAACCCACCCTCTGCTCACTGAGCACCTCCCAGCCTGCACACAGGGAACCCACCCTCTGCTTACTGAGTGCCTCCCCGCTAGCCAGCACACAGGGAACCCACCCTCTGCTCACTGAGTGCCTCCCCGCTAGCCAGCACACAGGGAACCCCATCCTCTGCTCACTGAGCACCCCGCTAGCCAGCACACAGGGAACCCACCCTCTGCTCACTGAGCGCTCCCAAGTCAGCACACAGGGAGCAAGGACAGCTTCTCCCCCTGGATCCTGGAAATAGATTACAGACACCAGCCCAGGGCGATAGCAGGCCGTGCAGAGAGGGCCCCAGGCAGGTGTCGGACCCCAAATCCAGCGCTCCTTCCTCCTCAGCCCAGCCGCTCCCCTTCACCCCAGGCCCTCTGGCCCGAGGACCCCTGCACCCACAGCGCGGTGTCTGCGCCCGCTCCATGAGGCCTCCACTCAGCGCCTGCCCCGGGCATCTGCCTGGGCTGCGGGCTCCGGGCTCCTTGTGCGCGCTGAGAGCTCAGCTGCTGCGGAGGGAAAGACCAGCCCAGCGCTCCCGGACCTCAGCGCTCCCTGTTCTCAGCACTCCACGGAGCGAATACGCCCAAAGACAGCCTCACCTACAGAACGGGACCTCACGCTGCAGCACGCCCGCTTCCTGTCCTCCTGCTTCACCACCCAGTGCCCGCTGACGGTCACCCTCGGCATCCCTGCCCCTGCTAGGAGTCCCAGGCACATGGACTGACAGCATCTGTCTAGAAGGTCCCTAGGAAGCGTGTGACACACCTGTCGTCTGGTGCAGGTCTGCAGAGTGGGCACGCCAGGGGCCAGCATTCCTGGCACTCGCGTCCTCAGTCCTCTCTCTACCCAGACCCCATCCTGTCCCTGGCCACATGGTCACCTGCCGTACCTTTGCATCTGACCACAAGCCCTCCATGCATCACAACCGCTGGTCAGCCGTCCAATAGGCATCCACCAATTCGCCCAACCCCCTCACTCACCCAGCCATCAGCCCAGGCACACAGCCCCCCAGCTGCCCATCGGTCTACTGCCTGCATCCCAATCCACGCATCCTCCTATGCCCCCAAACACCCCGTCAACCCCCAGGCACCCGTCCATCCACCCACCCATGTGGCCACTGCTCGTACAGCACACCTTCTGCCCGCCAGGCACTAACCCACAAGACCACGTACCATCCATGATTTGGCACGGGCCGCCGCCAGGCCCCTGTTCACTCACACCCTGCTCGCTCCTCCCTTGCGGCATGACTGGGAGTGGGCACTGCTCTTCTGCCACGCAGCCCCGGGGCACTGCCAGCCCCTCCGGCAAGCTCCCACTCCCCCCTTCTCCTGCAGGACACAGTGGGCTCTGCACACCCCTCTGTGGCTGCCAGCTGGCTCTCCTCCAGGCTCCCTGACAACCACAGAGGACTACCTCCCCGCTGCCACCTCCACCGGGCAGCAGACAGGATTTCCGCTGCATGACCAAGGAGGGACACACACGACAGCCCTGGCTCCCTGTCCACACCCACGTCAGCCCCACAGCAGACTCAGGTCCAGAGGGGAACCACCCCTCCTCGACGCCAGGCTCCAGCAGGGTTTCTGTCATTGCACACTTTGGAGAGAACCACCCACCCTACCCTCTACCACTTCTCAAGGACCAGCACCCCGAGCTGGGTAGGGAGGCTTTTCCGATGGGGAAACAGGCAGGCAGCGGCGTGGCCAGCGAGAAGAGGGGAGATCTGTCCGAGGCCCGAGTCAGGGTCCATATTTCTGGTGCCATCTTTTTCCCGGCCTGGAGGTCTCCATGTGAGACGTCCCACGCCCCCACGCCCCCCCCAGGCGCCCACTCACGTGGATGAGCCCTCCAGCTTGCCGTAGAGCCAGCCGTTCTGCGCCTCGGGCACCAGCACCTCCACGACGTCTCCGGCCGAGAAGCGCAGCAGCGTGTGGTTGGCGCCCTCGGAGTGGGAGACCAGCGCGCGGACTCTGCGGGCCCCGCCCGGGCGCTCGCCGAAGGAGTTGGAGCGCGAGCGCGGGGGGTCCCCACGGCTGCC
>NW_006159956.1:143729-151764 GCF_000334495.1 Tupaia belangeri chinensis
GGCCAGCGCCCCCAGAACCCTGGGGGCGCACCCGAGACCTGGGCTCTCAGGCCCTGCGGGCGCTCGGTGGCCGGATCTTCTAGCAGGAAGGAGCCGGAAGACTGCTGTGGCCCCTTCCCCCCGCTTTCATCCAAGGCCCTTCAGTTTTCCTTGAGGAAAGCCTTGGCCCCTCCATCTGTGTGCTTTTGGGGGCAGAGTGTCCCCACTGCCCGCTTCAGCAGACCCAGTCCCATTATGCACTCTGTAACAATCTGGAAAAATACCTTTTTTAACATCCTGACATTTGTTAAATAGGGAGGGCAAGCCCACGGGGGACGCCCACACTAAGGATGGGGCAGTGGCAGGGTTCGCACAGCTTGTGCCCTGCATCAGCTACATCCGAAACCCTTCAACTTCCCTGTTCACTGGGACCTTTCTATTTAAGCCAGTCTGAATAATCGATTGCTTTTTTCAAAGAGATGTTTGCTATAGGGTGCGTGCACTTGCCAGAGAGACAGAGAAAGAAACAGAAAGCGAGGGGAACATACACCTAGCGTGAGTTTAAGCGAGTTTAAGCCTCCCAGTCCAGGACTCAAACCACTGTTGACTACAGGGGAGTCCAGCGACATGACCACTATGCCATCTGCCGGTCCCCAGGGTGAATAATCTAAAAGAGGCCTTTCACATACAGCTTCCAGTCTCTGCAGTCTACATAAACATCCCTTTCCTTGAACCCATTCCAGGACAGGAAGCCCGGCAGCTGACCGTCCAGTTGCCCATCCAGTTGGGGTGGGAGCACTTTAGATGTTAGGCCACATTTATGTGTATCAAACGTGTTTTTTTTAATTTCCTGCATTTTATGATATTTTGACATCCTAGGGTTTGCTAATCCTGGAGAGACCTCCCCTCCAAGGACAGTAAACAACTTACCTACAGAACACATTCTTCTTATGCAAACCAGCCAGTCCAAAACCCGGGTCCCCAGCATCCTTTAACATTCTCCTCACACACCAACAGAAAGTTCCCCTGTCCTGCATCACCCCAGAGGCGGGTACCAGATAATCAGCCCCTCAACAGCCGAGATGACCCCGTCTACACGTGCCCACCCTGCTCTGTCTATCGCCTCCTGTGGAAGACTGGGCCATGCTTCCCCGACTCGTGCCTCGGGATCAGCCCCGGGACTTCTCCACTTGGCCCCGCACGCACGCTGAGCCCCCTTTGGGAACTGTGAATAATAAAACTTTCAATGGCATTGACTTCTACTGTGTCACTGTCACCTCTACAGAACAAGCCTCAGGTACCATGAATACACTGCTCCATAAAGGTCTCTCCCTCTTCTCCTTTTTTGGTTTGAAATTTTGGTCAGAGGGTGCATGCGCTACCAGAGAGAGAAAGTGGGACCGCGAGGAAGCGCCCCCATGGGGCATGTCACACCATGATCCCTTCTTCACCTCCGCCTCGTTTCAGGGTTGGGCACGCATGCACACACCATGTTTCTCAGGCCACCTGGACCAGGACTTGAACCGTTCACTCAGCTATGGGGGGATCCAGCTGCCTTCTCCACACCACAGACTGGCCCAGTCTCCCTTTTCTGTTCAGACATCTCCAAGGCCTAGCTCAAGATTGTGACCTTAGGGATAAAGAAAGCTTTCCTTTATCGGGCCTCTCCTCTGTGCCACACTCAGGTTAACTGCCTCCTCGGCATTTCTGACGTGGTCCTCGCAGCGGCCTGGGTGGCGCAGTTGCTGCCCACTGGACAGAGGAGGGTGCCGAGGGGCTGAGAAGGGAAGTGACTGGCGCGAGGCCTCGCATCCGGCAAGCACGAGTGGCCCGCACTAGTCTGCCTTTGCAGACGTCCCATGACTGCACCCTTCCATGGTTTCCCTCTGCACCCACCTGGCTCCCACCTGGCTGCTGGAAACCTCACGGTGCTCCCAGGCAGCAAGAGCGGAGCTCGGGGCCTAGCAGTGCGGGAGCAGCTGGTCTAGCTGGTCACGGAGACACCTTCTGTCTCCTTGCAGTGATTAATTAGCAAAACAGCACCAAGGTTTCACGGAAGACGGTTTTTCCAGGGACTTGTGGCAGGGTGTGGTTTATGACAGCGCACAGCCTAGGCCCCTCGCATGCGTCGTTCACAACAGGGTTTGTGCTCCTGTGAGAACCTAATGCTCCGCTGATCTGATGGCGGGGGCATATGCCCTCTGGCAGTTCCAAACATTTTCTTCACATGGCAAAGCCTATAGCAAAGTCCAATGGTAAACAGTAAACTGGTGAAAACACTCGTCCCCAGGGAAAAACCAATTTCTTTTTCTTTTTTCTTTTTAAACTTTAGACTTTAGATTTATTTAGGGCCATTTGCACGTATTTCTAGACTATGTAGCTAATTTTAAAAGATGACAGGACAGTTCCCCTCAGTGAGACCCTGGCCTAAATAATATTTGCTTTACTCATATAGCAAGAAGATGACTTTAAAGACGAAGCTTTCAATTTGCAGCACCAAAGGATGAAGCTACACGGGGCATCCTTCAAAAGTGACAATTAGGGATCCACCTAGCTTCTCAGCAATACAAGCCCAAGTGAGGCCTTCTGGTCCATGTGCTTGACATTCATGTTTCCTGCCTTGAAATTTCTTTTTGGTTGCATCCTTAGAACCCACTAGATCATTTTACTTTTCTGAGGTGCTAGTTCTGGTGCCCACAAAAAAAAAAAAATCAACTCTTCCTTTCTGGACTCCTTAGTTTCAAAGCTTGCATCATACAAAGCATAGCGGCAATCTTTTTCAGGAAGCGTTCCCACAAAATGCTTGAATGGATCAGTGACGGTTACCCCAACATCTCCAACCAAGATCTCTTTGCCTTCTTCAACAATGATACACTTTTTGTCTGCACTGAGACAGAAAATGACAGTCTTCTTTCTTTTCTTGATTTCTTCTGGTGTGGAGCATTTCCTAACTTCCATGTCATAAATAATGCGACATACTTCATCAGCGACTTGCACTCCTGAGGCCATCTTCGCGGTGGCTGTGGCAGGGACGCAGGGCAGGGAGCTGACCAGCGCCGAATCTGCGGAGTGTCCTCTTCACAGAAGTGGGACCAAGAGACCCGGAAAGACCAATTTCAATAACATAAAGAGCTCCTACAAGTTAAGAAAATTAAATGGCTCTGTGGCATGAAAAAATGCCGAGCTCACAAGTATGAGGTGCATGAAGACACCATCTTTACTTCTCTGGTTAGCAGTTTGCTCACACACTGTTGTCAAGGAGTGTGGAAACACAGAATCTTCTACATCAGCGCTCCCCAACCCAGGCCGCACAGCAAGAGGTGAACAGTGGGCAGGTGAGCCAGCTTCATCTGTGTTTACAGTCACTCCCCATTGCTCGGCTCCTACCCGAGCTCCGCCCCCATCAGATGAGTGGTGCATTAGATTCTCACAGGAGCACAAATGCTGTTGTGAACTACGCATGCGAGGGGCCTAGGCTGTGTACTGTCAAAAACCACACCCTGCCACAAGTCCCTGGAAAAATCGTCTCCCATGAAACCTTGGTGCCGACAAGGTTGAGGACCACTGCCCTACGTTGCTGATGGTGGTGCAAACTGGTACAACCAATGCCTGTGTCTGGGACTAGCCAATTCCATTTCTAGGAATTGTTGCTAGCGAGATCCTTGCACAATTGCAGTGAGCTTGGAGAAGCGGAGGGTGAGGCAGGAAGGCATTGACCACATGTGGGCTGAATAAGGACTGATAACAGCGAGACGCCTCACTGAGGCCAGGCACTCACAGTTCTTTAAACTGCGCTCGAACTGTGCCTTCTGCTTACGCACACGGACAAGAAAATGTTCATGCCTAGCTCTTTTAGGAGTTAGGTCTTAGATGTCCTGAGGGCCAGCTGGGTCAGGCTACATGCTGCTGTCCCTGCCCACAGACGAAGTCCTAGTTCGATCCACAGCTCCTCCAGGAGGGTGACCACCCACGATGAGGCAGTAGGGAGAGGTCAGCTGGCACCCTCACAACACCCTGACTGGAATGCAAAATGGTGCAGCCACTTTGGAAAATAACTGAGAGGCTCTTGAAACCAGAAACACAGAGGCAATCCCCACTGCATAACAGAGAGAAGTGAAAACAGTGAGGACGTCTACACGGAAACCTGCACACGGATATACAGAGCAGCGGCTTGTGCGAGAGTCAGAAAAGGGTCCCCGATGTCCCTCAACCGAGGGATGGGTGAAGAGAAAGTAGAATACAGAGAATCGCCTATTACTTGGCAATAAACAGGAAGCCGACCACAATGGACCACACATCGCATGAGTCCCTTTATACAGAATGCCCAAAATGGGCAGATCTACTGAGGCAGGAAGCAGGGGGAGAGAGGACTGAGGAATGACAGGGTACTGAGTTTGGAGCTGAGACTGTTGGCTTCTGGACAACTAGACAAGGCAGTCACTGGGGCGAGATGCGCTGCTCCCTCCTCCTGACAGGTACGGGCACCATGCCTGAGACCCTGGCAGCCCAACTCAACCCAGAGTTGGAACAGGGCCATGTGGAGTCAAAGCAAAGAAGCAAGGCACCTGCAGGCCGGGGTGGCCAAGGGCGAGAGCCTGGCTTCCAGGGAGTTGGGAGATGGGCCTAGCCCACCTCAGACTTGGGAAGAGCGCTTGCTGCGAGCAGACCTTCTTAACCAGACAAAGCACAATTCTAAGACCGAAAGCTGAACAGATGAACTGAGAGAGGACAGGCCTATTCAGAAGGAACTCAGTGGCCTGCCAGGTCAGTGGGGGAAAACGTCTTAAAATACGGAGTGAGAACAAATGAAATAGACAAGGCGATGCAGATCTAGATGTGGAAGCCCAAGTGATGGGAGTTCCAGATGAGAAAGAGAATGATAGGGAGGTAATGGTTAGAGAAAATAAGTCCCGGACCTGAAGGAAGACTTGAACCGACAGCCTGGAGGGGCACTGGCTGAGGCTTTATTCAGTCAGTGCCAGGACAAGTTCCAGAGCCCCACGGACTCCAAGCATCCATAGAGAAAGAGCCAGCTACTTAAGACGCAAAGCAGCATCACTCCCCATCTACAACACGGGGGCGCTACAGAGCGAGGAGGGGAAGATATGACCTTGGACCACAAGCGAAATGCCTAGGGTTCCGGAGTCCTTTGCTAAGCCAGTGTACCCCTCAGCAGGCGGGATAAAAGTGAGCTCTTTGCAGATAAGCAAGGATCTCGATGGTGAATCTGCAGAAAATACTCCTGAAAGTTCTCTGACTGCCAATTAATCAAAACAGAGACCTCGAGGCAGCGGTAGGTGGAAAAGGAGAACGGAGGCAACCGTGCGCCTGATCACAGGCATGGGGAACTCTTAGAGGAGGATGACAGTGCACAGAGCATTGACCACGCACGGAATCTAATGAAGTTTCTCGAAATTCAAGGGCCATGCTCCAGAGAGATGACCCGTCAGGGTCTAGAACTAGAAGTCCAGAACTATCTTGGCAACACCAAGAGGTAGGGAACAGGTAGGATGAAGGGAAGAGTGAAAGCTTTCCAAGGGCTTCATCTCAGACTAGCAGAGAGGGCAAGAAAAAACTTTCCAAGGACCCATCTTATGGCCCGAGGGAGCGTTGGACTGCATAATACGTGCATGTGGGAGCAAGAGCTACGCTTTCTGGAAAATTCAATAGCAGGAGAAGTATGTGATTGTGAGGGTCTCTATGAGTAGAGAGAAAATAATGGTGGAATTTCCAAATTAATAAAGGGAAAAGAAAATGTAGAGTAAATCAACCAAATCAACAAGAATGAGAATGGGAGAAAAAGAGGAAATGACAGGTAATCTAGAAGTTAATTTGTAGAAGGAGTGAAACCCAGGCATATCAGTTATTATGTTAAACAGGAGCAAGTTAAATCCCCCAATAGAAGATTTAGATGATCAGACTGGTCAAAACCCAAAATTTAGCTATACGTTAGTAACAGAAAACATACTTAAAACAAAAAGGGGGTAAAAGAGTGATTTTTTTATATATAGAATTTTTGCAAGATTTTTTTTTTTTTTTTTTTTTTTTTGCTATGGTGTATGTGTGCTTGCCAGAGAGATGGAGAGACAGAAAATGAGAAGTCACCTTCTTGAGGAGATGGCCATTCTACAGTTCCTTTTACTTCATTCTGTTCTCGGGATCTTGGGCACGCACACACATGTGCCTGGCATGAGTTTTTTTTTTTTTTTTTTAAGAATTATTTATTTTAGTTATTATTATTATTATTTTTTAATTTGACCAGAGAGAGAGAGAAATGGAAAGTGAGAAAGCAAACCACCAGGTCTGGAACTCGAACCATGGTCAGCCATGTGAGTCCAGGCCCTCAACCCACCACACCACCTGCTGGCCCCCTGGTGTGACTTTTAAGCCACTGGGTCTGGAACTTGAACTACGGTTGACTACATGGGAGTCCAGTGAGGTTGACTACATGGGAGTCCAGTGACGTAACCATTACTCCATCAAAGTGATGTTAATATCAAACAAAATTGAATTAAATGTATCAAACTTAAGAGAGACATTAAGTACATAAATGGCAATAGTTTCAGACAAGGTTTTATTGTCATAAACCCAAAAGCACCAAACAACATGGCATCTAAATACAGAATGCAAAACTATTAGAAATCCAAAGAGGGGCCAGTAGGTGGTGTGGTAGTTAAGGTGCTAGACTCCCATATGGCTGACTGTGGTTCAAGTCCCAGATTTAGTGGCTTGCTTTCTCATTTTCCCTATCTCTCTCTTTCTGGTGTACTAAAAAATATAATAATAATACAGAAATAATTTTTTAAAAATAAAGAAATTTAATGAGAAGGCCAGCAGGTGGTGTGGTGATTCAGGCATAGGGTCCTATATGGTCAGTTGTGCAGTTTCAGTCCTGGACACAGGAGCTTGAAAAACATGCCAGGTACTTGCATGCATGCCCTAAGTCCCAAGAGAAGAATGGAGAAGAAGGGATTGCAGTGTGACCATCCCTACTGGGGGGGGGGGAACGATTTCTTATTTTCTGTCTCTCCATCTCTCCCTGGCAAGCATACATGCCCTAGACAATGGAATAAAACAAACAAACCTAAAAACAAAACAAAAAAAAACAAACAAAAAAATCCAATGAGAGGGGCCAGCAGTGGCATGGTGGTCAAGGCATTGGACTCCCTCATGGCCGACTGCAGTTCAAGTCTGGGATCTGGTAGTTTACTTTCTTGCATTCTTTTTCTCTCTCTGGTGAGCACATGTGCCCTGTAGCAAACTTTAAAATAATAATGATAAATAAAATTAAATAGTTCTTTTTTAAAAATCCAATGAGAAATGAGAAAATCTGCCTCTTGGCCGGAACTGCCTAAAAGAACACAAAGGGAAGCAGGAGAGGCACCTGACATATGTTCTCTGGGCCTTTTAGAAAACATGGAGTGTTTCCTCTGGCAACATACAAGCCAATCTACAGGAAAGGTGATAGTGTAGACATCAAGGGAATGGGTACTGTTCAAAAAGGAACGCCCCACAGACTTTAGCATGGCAAGACTGGAAGTCTACAATATTACCCAGCATGCTATACATTGTTGCAAACAAGTAAGTCAAGGGCAAGATTCTTGCCAAGAGAATCAGTGTGCTATTGAGCATATTAAGCTTTCTAAGAGCAGAGAGAGCTTCCTAAAACGTGTGAAGGAAAATGACCAGAAAAAGAAGGAAGCCGAAGAGAAATGTACCTGGGTTCAACTGAAATGCCAGCCTGCTCCACCCAGAGAAGCGCACCTGTGAGAACCAATGGAAAGGAGCCTGAGCCACTGGAACCTATTCCCTATGAATTCATGGCATGATGGGTGTTAAACTAATCTAGGAGTCCGCCAGGAGAGCTGAGAGGTAGTGCTTTCAGGAAATAAGGGAAATGAGGACCTTCTGCTGAGAACTGACCCAGGTAGAGCCCTCCTCCACCCCCCAAATCCTTCTCTGGCTCTTTTTCTCTTTTTTTCGGAGAGGTTTTTGCTATAGGGCATGTGCGCTCGCCAGAAAGACAGAGACAGACAGACAGACAGAAAGCGAGAAA
>NW_006159956.1:151895-155704 GCF_000334495.1 Tupaia belangeri chinensis
CTACAGGGGAGTCCAGCGACAAAGCCATTACACCAACTGCTGGTCCCTTTTCATTTTTAAAATTTTTCTTTAAAAAAATTTTCTTAAGGTATTTTCTTGTCTCTCAGATCCTCTTTCATCTTGCTAATAATCCCCTTTCCCCCTCTCATTTAGGAGAGGCAAAAAGGGCAGGCCTTCAAAAGAAGACTGAGTCTGCCATGAGAGCTGAGAAGGTGTGCTTTTGCACGGTGGTGCGTTTACGCACCCCGTGGTTTTCACTTTTTGGTTTTTTAAAAGAAATAGGGACCAGCAGTTAGCGTAATGGCTATGTCGCTGGACTCCCATGTAGTCGACCGTGGTTCGCATCCTGGACCCGGTGGCTTAAAACTCACGCCGGGTGTGTGTGCGTGCGTGCCCAAGATCCCGAGAGGAGAACGGAGGAGAAGGGATTGTAGCATGGCCCTCCTCCCTGGGGGGGTGATTTTCTGCTTTCTGTCTCTCTGTCTCTCTCTGTCTGTCTGGCGAGCGCACGTGCCCTATAGCGAAAACCTCTCCAAAAAAAAAAAAGAAAGAAAGAAATAAGTAGGACCAGCAGTTAGCGTAATGGCTATGTCGCTGGACTCCCATGTAGTCGACCGTGGTTCGCATCCTGGACCCGGTGGCTTAAAACTCACGCCGGGTGTGTGTGCGTGCGTGCCCAAGATCCCGAGAGGAGAACGGAGGAGAAGGGATTGTGGCGTGGCCATCCCCCCTGAGGGGGGATTTCTCATTTTCTGTCTCTTTGTCTCTCTCTGTCAGGTGAGCGCACATCATGCCCTATAGCAAAAACCTCTAAAAAAAACAAAAACAAAAACAAAAACAAAGAAATAAGTAAAGAATGTTTGTGGTTTTTTTCTTTCATTTTTTCCTTGTCTTTTCTCTCTCTCTCTCTCTCCTTATACTTTTTCTTTTACTTCATCCCTTTGCTGCTCAGCCCCCACGCACAGTGTCTAACAGGTCTGCGTGAACCGTAGCCAAACATCCGAACACTGTGAGGGTCAACATATTCCTAATTCTCACCGAATCTGCCACACAGAGGGAGAAAAATGGAATGGCAAAGAGTTTGCAGGTCACCTCCTCCTGCACACCTCCGAATGCTCAGATTGAACTTAGAGAAATTCAGAAGAAACAAATAACCCATCATATGACAGAAATCCCTGCAGAGATGCAAGAAATATGAGAAACCAAGAAAATAACCCTCCCCTCAGGGAAAAGAACAACTCCCCTTCATCCACAGGGAGGACCATGGAACTCACAGAGCTGTCTGATAAAGAATTTAGAGATTCATAGAGACGAAGCTAACAGAGATGCACGAGAAGAGAGACAAGGAACTCCGGAAGAGGCAGGAGAAAGGAGCCGCTGAGTTATAGGAGGGAGGAAGTTCCTGGAGAGCTGAAAGAGGAAATACACACCATAAAAAAAGAATCAAATGGACCTGTTAGAGATGAAGGCTATAACACAGGAAGTCAAAACCTCCCTTGAAAGTGTTAAAAGCAGACTAGATCGTACAGAAGATCGAATCTCAGAGGTAGAAGGCAGGATCACTGGCGTAGAGAAATCCTCCACGAAGACTGAGAAAATGGCCCCCAAAATGAGAATAATACACGAGAAATACCAGATATCATTAAATGTCCAAACAGCCAGGTAATTAGCTTCTCAGGTGGTGAAGACTAATATAATAAGGGTACTGATAATCTACTCCATGAAATCCTGGAAGAAAACTTTCCAAACCTACAGAGGCACTCAAAGATCTGGACCCAAGAAATACAAAAGACCCCCTTAATAAAGTTTTAGCTTTATTTAGGCTAAAACTCTTTTCCTTTAAATGAAAAAATATATTTAAAAAAAAAACCCTATTTAATGACCACAGTAAGCTATATAGCCTCAGCTAGGTGCTACTTTATAGTATATTCATTCTACCCACAGAGTTTCATGCCTAAAGTCAACGTGTTCACAGATAGGTATTATCAGCCGAACTTACTATTGAAAGTAGTTAATTAATTAAGATATTTTGTGAATTAAGAAAATATGGGGAAAATTTTAAAAAGAATAGAAAGCAACTGCAGATACAAGAGACAGGGTGTGAGGAGGGTGGGAAATGGCAGAGGGTGAGAAATAGGGAGAAAAAGTATATACAAGAAACAACACATGGAAAATTATTTGTTGCTGTTAACATGTATGATTAAGTCACTACACAGTGGATTTCAGATGGGAAAACGAATTTTGTATGTTGTGATGATGTTCAGTGGAAGAATGTAAAATAAAGAAATAACTTTAAAAAAATAAATTAACCTATGGTCCATAAAAAGAGAGAGAGCCTCTAACTGGTCTAGCAAACAAAACAAAGAAAGAGTGCAATGAGGGAATCGACTCTGTGCAGCAATTAGGTGCTGCCCAGACCAAGGCGGAGGCCACATGGCCAACCACGGGCCAAGTCTCAGCCTCTAGTGGCCTGAAAAGCACACAGGGCACATGCACCTGTGCCCAGGAGCCCGGAAGGGTGAAGTGGAGGACAAGCTGTCACAGGATGAGCAGGCCCATTGAAGGGCTCCCTCCCTCTGTCTCATGCAGACATACCCTTGCCGGCATTGAAAACAAAAGAGCAGCGATGATTTAAATAGTATGACGAAATTAAAAGGTAATGATGGAATAAACCTATCCATTAATGAATGTGTTGACGGTGAATATATGCACTTAGTTTTTAAATGGCTCACACGTTAATAAGCAAGTGTATAAATTAGTGAATGCATGTCACGAGTGAATACATGATGATACAAATAAGCACTGAAGAAACCAGGGAATGGACGGAGAGAGTGAAATAAAACACATTTCACCAGAGAGGAAGGACGGGAGGGAAAGGGACGAAGGGAGGGAAACTGCGGGCACAGCCAGCCCGGGAGGGCACAGACGCCGCAGGGGCTCCGTCCCGGCCAGCTCACCCGGCCGAAGAACTGCAGGAAGGTCTTGGAGAGCAGCAGGTGCTTCTCGGCCAGGAAGCGGTAGCGCCGCTTCTCTTCCAGCTCCGCAGCCCGCTGGCTCTCGGCCACGAAGGCCTGCATCTGCGCGTGCAGCCGGTTCACGCTCTCCTGTGGGGACGGGGTTCCGGCTGGGGACAGCGGCCGGTGCCTCGTCCCACCCCCACGGGGTCCAGCTGTCTGAAGTCCCTCTGTCCTTCCTGACCCAGCTGCTCTCCCTGGAGGCCTCCTCTGAGCACCAGCCCATGCTGGCTCCTGACTTGCCCCCTCACGAGCATCTTCATCCTCGTGAGTTCGGGCCCTGGGTCCCCCTGGCCCGGGCGCTTCTCACAGCAGGGCTGGTGCTGAGCCATCGCTCTGTCCCTGGCACCCAGCGCAGGCCCGAGAACAGGGTGGGGCCCAGGGAGGGTGGTTTAATGGGAAGACGAATGAGCCGGTTAATAACCCCTACTTGGAAGGGAAGCTTCTGAAGAGGGGAGACATAAGCTGACCCTTACAGGAGCCAGAGAGGAAACACGAAGGGAGGTAGAGGGTTGCCCCCCAAGGTTGGGTCTCAGGGATGGCGCCCTGAGTTGGGAAGATGGACTGGCCTTTGCCAGGAGCCTGAGGGCTGCAGGATGGAGGGGGTACGGGTGCTCGCACTGTGCTGCCAGTTCGGGTGCAGCAGGACAATGGGCCCAGCTTTCCCAGTGAAATAGGAAAAGGGGGGCAAGGCTGGGGCTGCGGGAGGGGCCTGGGGAGCTTGGAGGAGGCCAGGCAGAGCCTGGAGCTTGGAGGGCCAGGAGCAGAGCTGAGGGTGGCCATGGAGGCCGGGGT
>NW_006159956.1:156350-158788 GCF_000334495.1 Tupaia belangeri chinensis
GGGCCCCCCCCCCCCCACCCCAGGGCCGGCTGGCCTCACCAGCTGAGCTTACCACAGTGGGGCTGGTACTGTAGGGGCGCTCAGGGGGGCCTCCGGGGTTCCCCAGAGCTCGGCCTTGCCCCAGGCCTGCCCGCCCACCCCCAGCCCACGCACCTTCATCGCCCGTGCGTCCTTGTCCCTCTTGCGCTCCATGCGCCACAGCTCCGACATGCACTTCTCCAGGTTGGCAGCTCGGTGGCGGTACTCGATCTCATAGTGCTGGCGGCTGTCCTGGGAAGGTGGGGAGACAAGGGACCTCACCCCCAGTGTCACAGAGTTCACAACCCGTCTCAGGCGGCAGAGCACTGGACCGGAGCTCATCTGGGGACGTCTATATCCTGGGGCCCGTTAATGCTCAGGCTGGCCTCAGTGTGCCTACCTGTCAAATGGGGAGGGGTGGAGGCGGGGAGCCCAGACTCACTTTAATGAACTGCATGTCCAGCTTGGTGTTCTTCTCCATGTGCTGCAGCAGGTCTCCATGGAACGTCTGCACCTGTGTGGAGTGCAGGGTGGGGGCGATCAGGGCGGCCCTGGTGTTCCCAGCCCCAGCATCCCCTTGCATTTTCTACCACGACACACCGGCCACTACACTCCTAACACACCTGGCACCGCCCACTCACCAGGAAACGGGGCCAGTAAGAACACCTGGCTGGAGGGAGGCTTAGGTGGTCAACCACGCAAGTCACACAGGGCAGCACCTGGGACCCCCACCCTTGAGAAGTGTGTCCAAGTCTCTGGTCCTTATTTTCAGCCTCGCTCCTAGTGCTTTGAGTGTCATTCCCCCTGTCTGGGATTTCCTTCCAATCTTCACATGCTAGAGTATTGCCCTCTCTGCTGGGAAGCCTTCCTGGCTTTCCTGACTTCCCCAGGGAGAAGCTGTTGCCTGATTCTCAATCAGGCATGATTGCTGTCATGATCCTCTTGCCTCTGCCTCCTGAGTTGCTGAGATTACAGGCCCACGCTACAGTACTTGGCCTTCAGGTTGGACTGAGAATAGAACCTGGCCCTGCCGTGTGGTCCCAGCCGGTGGAGCACGGTGTCTGAGCAGTGCACACTGCCGTGGCTGGGCCCTGCCCCCTTTCGATTCTGGGATGTGCCCGCGTCCATTTGCTGCTGGTTAATTTCCTCAGCCACATGAGGATCTCTTGCTGGGGCCTGCTTACAGCTCCTTGGCGCTCCTGTGAGCATGAAGCCAGTCGGACCCCGCTCTGGGTCCTCAGCCTCATGGGCAGGGCAGGGCAGGGCCTAGGAAAAGCTCTCGGAATAGTTGAAGCCTTAGATGGTGGCAGGTGAGAAGTGAGGAACAGGCGTCTGACCACAGGGAGGACAGGGAGGCTGCTGGGCTCAGAAGAGCTGCATCCTGGTTCTGCTTCCCATTTGCTTTGTGGCTTTGGACAAGTTGCTGCCCCTCTCTGGGTCTCAGCTTGTCCATCTGTGACAGGAAAGGCATGGCCAGATGCTAAGGACCTGCTGAGCTTTGCGTCTGTGGGCCTAGGAGGTCACCTGGTGCATTCCCTGTGTCTCCATGGGCTGTCCCTGAGTCACTCGGCACGGGTGGGGAGTGGGACCTAAATCCTCCCAGCTGCGCGGTTTGCCCTTGGGTTCAGGCTGCAATCCAGCAAAGAGGCTTCTCTGTCTCTGTGACACACCCTCTCTGGAGGCCCTGGGCCCCGGCTCAGCCTTTCTGTCCTCATGCCCTCCCCTGGTGGCTCCTTCCTCCTATCCAGGGGCCGGCTGCACTGCGGGAGCTCAGCCCTGGGACAGGAAGAAATGCCGGCCATCCCCCAGCATCAGGTGACCAGGATGTCAGCACAGTGCTCTCTTTTTTTAATTTGCCAGAGTGTGCATGTGTTCACTGGAGAGAGACAGAGAGAGAGAGAGAGAGAAAGTAAGAAAGCAAGCCACCAGGTCCAGGACTTGAACTGTGGTCGGTCATGTGGGAGTCTGGCATCCTTAACCACCGTGCCACCTGCCAGCCCTGCCCAAGATGTTCTTAAAGCCGCTGGGTCTGAGACTTGAGCCGAGCAACCCTCCATGTGGGATCCAGCCATCTTAAGCACCAGGCCTCTGGCTGGCCTGTAGGACTAGATTTCGAATGTTGAAGTGTGCTCTCACAATTCTGAAACCTTGGTAACCACTGGTTCACAAGGGAGCTTGGACTGAGGGGCCTCGATACTGGCCGAGGAGGCTGCAGGATGGAGGGCTACGGCGCTCGCACTGTGCTGCCAGTTCAGGCGTAGTAGGGTGACAGTCCCAGCTTTCCTGGGGAAGTAGGAAAAGGGGGGCGAGGCTGGGGCTGCGGGAGGGGCCTGGGGAGCTTGGAGGAGGACAGGGAGCCACAGGGCCAGGAGCAGAGCTGAGGGTGGCCGTGAGGGCCGTGGGGCCCACCCACCGGGGCC
>NW_006159956.1:158852-164093 GCF_000334495.1 Tupaia belangeri chinensis
AGCTGCCAGTGTATGCTGGGGAGAGGCAGAGACGGCGCTAAGAAGGCCGTGGGCGCAGGTGGGTGTGCTGCCAGGGACGTTGGGTAAAATGCTTAGACCCCAGGCAGATGATGCTACTCGATGGGGACTGTTTCCTGTTGGGCCAGTGAGAGGAAGTCCCCCTGGCCTGCAGTGGTGCCAAGCTCACAGCGCTGCCTCCTTGAATTTCGTGTCCTCACGTGCCCCACCCTCTGCTTCCCACTAAAGGCACGGTCAGCGGTTTCTGCTTAAGTCAAGCCATCCGTGCATTCCCGGAGACCGACGTAAGCAACAGGGTTTATGGTAGACAAGGAGTTGGGGCACACCCTCAGAGGAAACTCAGGCACCTTCGTAACCAGAGCACGGACAGAGACGGCAAATAGAGAGAGGTCTCTGGAGAGAGCAACTCGAACCATGCTGGAAGCTCCAGGAAGTGTTTTAGATGCACAAACGAACAGGACGGACGTGCAGCGATAACCACTGCAGGAGGAGGCAGAGCGGAGCCAGTGCGGCTGTCACATGGCGGGCGTGGAAAGTGGCCCGGGCTCAAAAGCTCTTTAAAAATGTTCTTAAAGGGCTGGAAGATTGCATGGTGGTTAGGGGCACTGGACTCCCACATGACCAACTGCAGTTCGAGCCCCAGACCTGGCGGGTTGCTTTCTCACTTTCCCTCTCTCTCTGTCCCTCACTGGTCAAATTAAAAATTAATTAACTAAATGTTAAATAAATAATTCTTTTTTTTTTTGAGAGAGAGTTTTTGCTATAGGTCGCATGCACTTGCCAGAAAGACAGAGAGGCAGAGAGACAGAAAGTGAGAAACCATCCCCCAGGGGGGATGGCCACGCCGCAATCCCTTCTCCTCCATTCTCCTCTCAGGATCTTGGGCACGCACGCACACGCACCCAGCGTTAGTTTAAGCCACCAGGTCCCAGACTCAAACCATGTTTGACTACATAGGAGTCCAGCGACATAGCCATTACGCTAACTGCTGGTCCCTTAAATAAACGATTCTTTAAAAAACAAAGTCCTTGAAACACAGGCTGAGGGCTCTTACTGTCAGCACAGCAGCCTGGCTGCCCCCTTTCCTGCCCTGCTGGTTCCCTTCGCCCTACCCCACTCTGGCCTAGGAAGAATCGCTTCTGAACAAGCCCTCATCCGTGGCATGCTGTGGGGCTCCGTCAGCTTCTAGTCACGTAAAACCGTATGCCACGGAAATGCGTGTCAGAGAAAGCCACGTCGTGATTCTCCCTGTGGGCGCGGCTGGGCCGTGATCAGCAATGGAGCAGAGGACAGAGACTCGGGTGCTGACAGCTGGCCCCGCGCTGCGGGCTGGCGACGTCTTCAAGCTCGGAGGGTATGAGTCTGATAAGAGGCTGGTAGCAAACCCTGAGCACTGGCTGTAGGGCCAGAGGAGGGTCTGGAGCAGCAGGTGGCTTCTGACACGGGCAGTGGCCAAGCCCAGGGCAGCCGTGGCTTTCCAGCAGGTCAGGCAGGGGCTGGCGAGGGCAGGGCTGACGCTTCATCAGAGTCCTGACGGCTCCTGAGCACAGGAAGCCTTGGGAGCTGGGGCAGACCCGCAGTTGGCACCAGCCTTGGGAGCACTGTGGACGGGTCATTCCTGTAACTCCGGGGGGTCCTCGTGCCATCTGTGCAGGAACCCTCCTGAGAGAACTGTCCATGGACCGCCCCAGCTCCTCTGCTCCCCGCTCGGCCCTCCCTGCCGCCGCCACCCAGTCAGGCCGTTACTCTGGCAGGCCAACAGGAGTGTCCAGCTGAGGTCGCCGTGACCCCACACGACCCCGCGAGATCCCATGACCATTTTCAGGACACATGTGACTTGTCCTGCCATGGTCATCTGACATGGTTGTCCAGTCCCTCCTTTAAACACCTTCCTCCCTCGGCTTGCTGCTCGCCACCGTCCCCCAGCCATCCTCTACCTCCCCGGCCATTCTTTCTCCCCATCACCTCGCTGATCCCTAAAGGCTGGCTGTCCGAGGGCACCAGCCTCGGGGTGCTCCTTCTCTATGCATAGCCTTGGTGAGGGCTCTCGGAGACGCATAGTCCAACCCAGACCTCTCCCCAACCTCTGGTTCCCCACACACCCACAATGGGCCATTTCACACCTTGGAAAAAGCACCTCAGCTAACGGCAACTCCGTTCTCCAGTGGCCGGACTAAGTAAGGCCTTGGTGTCACCCTTGACTTCTTTCTTACACGCCTGGCATCTGATCCATCCGGAAGTCCTGTGGGCTCTACCTTCAACCCGATCTCTTCTCACCTCCACTCACCCTGCTACCACCAGTCCCTAAGCATGTCACCCTCCCCTCAGTTACACAGTGGCCTCCTAACTGGCCTGCCTGCTTCCACGCTTGGTCTTCTGCTTGTAGGGACCAGAGTTCCTACAACAAACGACTGGAAATTGAAATTAATGTCAGTCACAATGACTTCAAAAAATACCAAATATCTAGGACCAAGTACATCGAAAGATGTGTAAGATTGCTATACTTAAAATAACAAAATACTTTGGGAAAAGTATCCCAGTGTACTGGATTGAGTTGGCATTGTACAGAAATGAAAAACCGGGGGACCAGCAGTTAGCATAATGGCTATGTCGCTGGACTCCCATGTAGTCGACCGCGGTTCGAGTCCCAGACCTGGCAGCTTAAACTCACTCCAGGCGCAAGTGTGTCCGTGCCCAAGATCCTGAGAGGAGAATGGAGAAGGGATTGCGGCGCGGCCATCCCCCCTGGGGTGTGATTTCTTGCTTTCTATCTCTCTCTGTCTTTCTCTGTCTTTCTGGCGAGTGCATGCATCCTATAGCAAAAACCTCTTCAAAAAAGAAAAAGAAAAGAAAAGAAAAGAAAAGAAAAGAAAAGAAAAGAAAAGAAAAGAAAAGAAGAGAAAAGAAAAGAAAAAGAAAAAACCATATTGGTCTAGAAACATTACATTTAATTTTTTTCCATTTGTACAGGGGTAGTGCACTGTATTAAATATGTAAGGTCTTATCTATATGGGTTTGATTACAGAAACTAATAAAATATTCTCTAAATAAAATAAATACATAAAAATAACAAAATACTAGGACCAGCAGATGGCGTAGTAGTTATGTCGCTGGACTCCCACATAGGCAAACGCAGTTTTAACGCTGAACCAGGTAGCTTAAAACTCATGCTGGGTGCGTGTACAAGCGCGCGGAAAATCCCAAGAGGAGAACAGAGGAGAAGGGATTATAGCATGGCCATCCCCCTGGGTGTGTGTGTGTGTGTGTGTGTGTGTGTGTGTGTGTGTGATTTCTAACTTTCTATCTCTTCAGCGAGCGCACGTGCCCTATAGTAAAGATCTCTCTTAAATAAATAAATAAAAATTAAAAAATAACAAAACACTGCTAAGAAAAAAATGAACAAGTGGAGAGATATACCACATTCATGGAACTGAAGACACAATATTGTTAAGACAATGATTAATTTATAGATTAATTCAGTCCCTATCAAAATTTCAGCAGACTATCAAAGATAACAAACTGGTTTTATTCATTTACTTTTTTTTGAGAGGTTTTTGCTAAGGGTGCGTGCACTCGCCAGAGAGAGATAGAAAGACAGAAAGCAAGAAATCACCCCCAGGGGGGGACGGCCACGCTGCAATCCCTTCTCCATTCTCCTCTCGGGATCTTGGGCACGCACGCACACGCGCCCGGCATGAGTTTAAGCCACTGGGTTCAGGACTCGAACTGTGGTCGACTACATGGGAGTCCAGCGACATAGCCTTTACACCAACTGCTGGTCCCATGACGAGCTGGCTTTATAATTTATATGAAAAGGGATTGTGAACAGGCAAAACAATTTTGAAAAAGCAGAGTTTTCAGACTACTTAATTCCAGCACCTACTGCACTAGAAGCTACAGTAATGAGCGCAGTGTGTTGTTGGCACAAGGAGGGACAATTGGATCAAAAGAATGCAGTAGCAAGTCCAGAAATAGACCCTCGTAGACATAGGGTAAATCAATTTTGACCATGACATCCAGTCAATCCAATGAATAAAGTGAAGTCCTTTTAAAATAGTGTTGGGGGCCAGCCAGTGGTGTGGTGGTTAAGGAGGCTGGATTCCACATGGCTGACTATATAGTTTGGGTCCTGGACCTGGTGGCTTGAAAAGCATGCTGGGAGCATGTGTACGCAGGTCCAAAATCCTGAGAGAAGAATGGATGAGAGAGGACTGTGACGTGGCACCCCCTTGGGGGTGCTTTCTTGCTTGCTTCCCCTCTCTGCATCTCTCTAGCAACCACACTCACCCTAGAGTCCCTAAATAAATAAATCAAGGAAAAATTATATTAGAACAATTGAATATCCATCCAGGGAAAAAGGAATCCTGACTCCATCTCATTCATACACAAAAATGATTTTGAGATGGGTCATAGAGTACATGCCAAGCCCAGGAGAAACCTTAGGAGAACGTCTTTGCCACGGGATAGGCAAAGATTTCTTGGCTGGGACACAAGCATGAATCATGTACAAACATTGCTAAATGTGGCTTTATAGAGATTTGACACTTCCACGCATCAAAGAAAAACACTATTATGGAAGAAAACCAGGGCCAGCAGGTGGTGTGGTGGTTAAGGCGATGGACTCCCACATGACCTACCGCAGTTCAAGTCCTGGGCCTGGCGGCTTGAAAATCATGCAGGGCATGTGGACGTGTACCCAAAATCTCCAGAGAAGAATGAAGGAGAAGGGATTGTGACATGACCATCCCGTTGACGGAGTGATTTCTCCCTTTCCCTCCCATTGTCTCTGTCTGTCTCCAGTGAGCACATGCACCCCATGACAAAAACCTTAAAAAAAAAAAAAGAAAGAAAAAGAAACTTTTGGGGTGTCAGAAAAGTCCTGATGCATTTTTTCATAGAAAAAAAAAAAAACAGAAAAATACGTCATGACTTTTCTGACAACCCAATACTTATTGGGGGAAAATATTCACCATGCATATATTTGACGAGGGACTCATGTCTTTACAATGTAAATAATCCTTCAACAATACCTATAACCTAATGGAAAATGGACGGAAGACTAAACAAACACCTCATGTCTAATAAGCCCATAAAAACTCATTAGTCATCCAGGATATGCAAACGAGCACGGTGAGATACCATTATTTACCTCCTAGGTTGGCTAACATTAAAAAAAAAAAAAAAAAAACGATAACATTGAATGTTGGCAAAGACGGGGGGCAA
>NW_006159956.1:164736-205220 GCF_000334495.1 Tupaia belangeri chinensis
TGCCCCCCCATTGTCTCTGTCTGTCTCCAGTGAGCACATGCACCCCATGACAAAAACCTTAAAAAAAAAAAAAGAAAGAAAAAGAAACTTTTGGGGTGTCAGAAAAGTCCTGATGCATTTTTTCATAGAAAAAAAAAAAACAGAAAAATACGTCATGACTTTTCTGACAACCCAATACTTATTGGGGGAAAATATTCACCATGCATATATTTGACGAGGGACTCATGTCTTTACAATGTAAATAATCCTTCAACAATACCTATAACCTAATGGAAAATGGACGGAAGACTAAACAAACACCTCATGTCTAATAAGCCCATAAAAACTCATTAGTCATCCAGGATATGCAAACGAGCACGGTGAGATACCATTATTTACCTCCTAGGTTGGCTAACATTAAAAAAAAAAAAAAAAACGATAACATTGAATGTTGGCAAAGACGTGGAGCAACAGTAGTTTCCATTCATTGCTGCTGGAGGGACGGGATATTACCAGAACTTCGGAGAACTCTGCCTCTTTGGCAGTTTCTTGTAAAGCTAAACATATGTCAACTCTATGACCCACACAGTCTGCTCCTAGGTATTCATTACAAGAAATGAAAACATATATCCATAAGAAGACTTGTACAAGAATGCTCACAGCAGCAAACTAATAATAGCTCATGATATTCAACGGGGAGCAAACCGAAGCCCCAGCCACAGAAGACTGGGCAAACTAACTGTGGTCTATTCCTACAAGGAGTACTGAGCCATAGGCCAGAACAGAGCTTGGCACGTGTAACAACATAAATGAACCTTGCAGACCTGAGCTGAATGGAAGGAGCTGGACACAAAGGGATGCATAGTGCACAAGACCATTCACGCGAAGCTCGAGAGCAGGCGAAATAGTGCACAAGACCATTCACGCGAAGCTCGAGAGCAGGTGTAATTAACCTCTAGAGAGAATCAGAAAGTGGCTGCTTGGGGAGGGGGGGTTCGGATTGGCGAAAGGGACATAAGGGAACGTTCTGGAATAACAGGGAAAAAAATGAAGAATTTTTTATTTAGTAGTATTATTTTTAAAATTTGCTATAGGGCACATGTGCTCACAGAGAGAGACAGTGGGGGACTGGGGCAGATGAGAAAGCAAGCTGCCAGGTCTGGGACTCAAATGGCAGTCAACCATGTGGAAGTCCAGTACCTTAACCACCACGCCACCTGCTGGCCTCATTCCTGATGAAAATATTTTTTTAAAGAATTATTTATTTCATTTCATTTATTCATTTATTTATTTTTTATTTTTTAAAGAATTATTTATTTCATTTCATTTATTCATTCATTTATTTTTATTTTTTAAAGAATTATTTATTTAATTTTATTCATTCATTCATTTGTTTTGAATTTGACCAGAGAAAGAAACAGAGAAAGAGAGAGAAAGAGAAAATGAGAAAGCAAGCCACCAGGTCCAGGACTCGAACTGTGGTTGACCACGTGGAAGTGTCTAGCATCTTAACCACCAAGCCACCTGCTGGTCCCCACATTCATTTATTTTTAATTTGACCAGAGAGAGACACACAGAGAGGGAAAGTGAGAAAGCAAGCCACCAGGTCCAGGACTCAAACCATGGCCAGCCGTGTGGGAGTGTCCAGTGCCCCAACCACCATGCTACCTGCTGGCCCCCGTGATGAAGGTATTTAAATCTTGCCTAACACAGTGATACGTAGGGTGCACAATTGTCAAAACTCATCAAACTCAACACTTCAGAACAGCATTTTATTGTGCGTAAATTTAACTTGATAGAGAAAACGTCAGTCAGATTCAGGGACGAAGGCAGCAATGAAATGTAATTTAAAATTTCGTCTTCATCTCCTGCTACAAATTTACGTGAGGCCAAGAGGTGGCGCCGTGGGAAGGGCCCAGGGATCCCCTCCCCCCCAGCACACGAGGTGTGTACACACCCGTGATCTAGGCTGGCCAAAGCTGGGGGTGGACCGCAGCGTGGAGATCTTGTTGAAAATACCGAACTGCACTCTCTCTTGTGGAAGAAATAAACATATTAGTGTTTTTGTTTTGTTTTGTTTTGTTTTTAAATAACAGAGGGGTCAGCAGATGGCATAACGGCTATGTTCCTAGACACCCATGTCGTTGACCACAATTCAAGGCCCGGATCTGGTGGCTTAAACTCACGCCGGGCGCATGTGCGTGCATGCCCAAGATCCAGAGAGGGATGCAGTGTGGCCATACCCCTTGGGGGGGGGTGAGTTCTTGCTTCTTTTCTCTGTCTTTCTGGGGAGCACATGCGCCCTATAGCAAAAACCTCTCCAAGAAAAAAAAAAAAGCTAATGGAGAAATTAGTGAACAAAACCAAAATCTTAAGGCAACACTCAGAATAAAACCAGGAGACGATGTATCCTGCACCCCCAAATACAAGTTCACTGCCTGCGAGGCCTGGGTAGGGTTGGCCTCCACTGGAGGAGGCAAGGTGGGCTGGTGTGGAGGCTGAGCACAGGAGCGTCCCCATAACTGGCAGTCAAGGGCGTCGGCAGCCTAGACTCCAAGGGGATTTAGCTGGCCCAGAGGGATAAGGGCAAGGGGCCCCGACCAAGTCTGAAGCGGCTAGAGCAGTTGAGCCTCTAGGAGCCCTTGAGACTGGCCAGGTGCTATTCCAGGAGAGCACAGGTGGAGGAGGAAACGCCAGAGGACCAAAACCAGGACCGGGGGCAGGCCAGCAGGTGGCATGGGGGTTAAGGGGGTTAAGGTAATGGCTGACCGCACGGTTCACGCCCTGGGCTCAGCACCGTGCAAAGCATGCCACAGGGCACATGCCCCAAATCGCGAGAGGAAAACGGAGAAGAGGCTGTGGCACAGCCATCCCTCCTATGGGTGACTGCTCACGTTCCCTCTCTGTCTTCTCCAGAGACCACATTCCCTATGGAAAACAAAACAAGACAAAACAAGACAAACTACTGAAAGAGAAAAAAAAGGGGGGCAGGGGCAACAGACACAAAGGAGAGAGAGCCGGCGCAGCAGGGGAGAGCAGAAGCCAGGAGCACGGACAGGAGCGGAGGGGAAGCTGCCTCTGTTAGGCTGCCAGCGAAGGCATGGCGTCGTTTTCTGTTTCTCTATGCGAAAATGCATCGAGACTTTCCTGACAACCCAATATTTGGAAAACTACCGAAGAGCAAGAGGGAGAAACCCTGCGAAGTTAGAAGAGCTGCCCCGACGCTTCCTTCTGAAATGTCAGAAAACAAAGCAAAAAGCGGACTAACTCAATTTTCCATAAAAAACAAGCAACAGAAAACCTCAAACTTCTGAAGTAAAACCCAGTAGGAAGTCATTAGAGAAAAAAGAGGCCACGGAACAGACTGCCATTTTCAACGAAAGCACACCAGAAAGGCCCGCCGGGAAACAGGGGAAGACCGTCTACGGTTTAAAACCAAAGAGACGTGAAACAAGAAGATGATATAAGACCAGAAAGAAGCCACATAGATGAGAAAGAGAAGAATTCAGAAATGAGCTGACAGAACTCAGGAAGGAATTCGACATTTAAAAAGCAAAACATAAATTCACTAGTGAAGGCTAAACTACATGGGACACGAGAGCGACTAAACACAACAAATACTGCCCTAAGAGAGACAGAGAGGAGAATACTCCACTAGAAAAGAGACGAAGAAATAGGGAGTGGGACCAGCAGTTAGTGTAATGGCTATGTCGCTGGACTCCCATGTAGCCGACCACAGTTTGAGTCCCGGACCTGGTGGCTTAGACTCATGCAGGGTGTGTGTGCATGCGTGCCCAAGATCCCGAGAGGAGAATGGAGGAGAAGGGATTGCAGCATGGCCATCCCCCTGGGGGGTGATTTCTCGCTTTCTGTCTCTCTGTCTCTGTCTTTCTGGCGAGTGCACACACCCTATAGCAAAAAATCTCTCAAAAAAAAAAAAAAAGGAAAAGAAAAGAAAGGAAACGGGAAGTGGTAGCTACTGGGTAGAGGGTACTTTGGCAGATGGAGGAAAATGTCCTAATTTAGTGGGGATGGTTGTAAAACTCTCTAAATACACTAAAAACTTTCAAATGTACGCTGTGAAAGGGTAAATTTCATGGCGTGTGAATCGTATCTCACAAGGCTGTGTTTAACCTGCTCTCTGTTGCGTACTAAATATGACAAACCGGGTAACTTATAAAGTTTATCTGGCCCCTGGCTCTGGAAGTCCCAGCTCAAGGCTTTGTCAGTGAGGGTCTTCTCGTCACTGCGCGCTGACTCGGAGCAAGAGCTGGCCCGTGTCTGTGTCCGTGTGTCTGTCTCATCCCCTCTCTTTGTAAACCCACCAGGACTCAATCACGAAGTCCCATCCCGATGACCTTAATCCTAATCACCTCCCAAGGCTTCACCTCTTAGTCCCACAGTGGGACTGCCTTTCCACCTTCTTAATTCTGTCACATCCAAATGTCACCACGTGAACGGGGGGGAGGGCACAGTCAAACCTTCCTAGCCGATGTCTATAGATACAGACCCACATCTATGGCAGGTCCTACTCTGGGCCCCATCCCAGCTCCACACATTAATTCCTAATACCTGAATGTGGAAAGGACAGACACGCAGAGGAGGAGGTGCATGTGGCAGATGGGCTATGAGGAGCGAGGCACTGGCAGAGCCTCTAAAGAAGAAACGCAGAGAAAAGGAGCAAACGATTCTAAAAACTAATTTGAGACAAGTTTCTTAAAATCCAAAGAGAGAGATGTGAAACTGCATACTGAAAAAGTATGTTAGATGAAGGATTCCGGTGCAGCTACACCCAGTCGGGAGGTGCTTTCTCCCTCTCCCGCTGTCTCTTTGGTGAGTGCGTGTGCCCTTTGGTAAGAATAATAATAAAATGATAATAATACACAACTTGTCTCCCAAACACTTCCTGCCCCAGCTCTATTTTTCTCTGTAGCGTGTTGTGCACCTCACACGTTACACATATATACTCACTCACTCGGGTTTTGTCTGGGTCCTTCTTTCAGAAGGCAAGGATTTCTGTCTGGTGTGTCCTTAGAGCCTATGACAGTGCCTGGCACCTGCCACCTGGCGGTACGTGGTGATCGAATGAATACGCTAAGGCAGAGGTGGCCTCTAGCACTGTCCTACCTGGTAAGATTCTGGCCAAGGGCCCTGCCCAGTTGTGACAGCCAAGACATTGGTGCCCAGAGAGGACAGCTCTCCTTACAGAGCAAGCCTGGGTGACATTCATCCTTATCCAGCCCAGTCGTGCCACAGGTGACACAAAGAGCCACTAGACACAGGAAGCTGCAGGTTTCAGAACCCCATGCCCAAGCCCAGGAGGCAGTGGGCTGCCCTCTAAGGTGCCCATGGAGGCCCTGGAGCCCACAGGGCCCGGGACGTGGCTTCCTCCATGATGAACATTTTCTGTCTGTAAGATGGCTCCCCACCCACAACTGATGGGTGTTTCGTGGCATCTCTCAAAGAACATCCTGACTCCCAGGGGTTCCCTGCCAATGTGCAAGAGCCATAGACTGTCACAGTTAGTTACGATTCCTCCGGAACCCTCCAAGGCCTTTGGCACCAGGCCACTGTCCACCTCTCCCACCCTGCCCGGCTCCATCTCTCGCTCATGTCTGCTTAGCCTCCTGCTGTGCCCTGTGTGGGGGGGACCCTCCCTTCTCGGGGCTTGCTCTCTCCTTCCGAAGTCAGCGAAGCCCTGCGTGGTGCCAGGCCTGGGAGCCACAGAGGAAACAAGACCACATTCCTGCCAGGAGGAGCTCCCAGGCCTGGGACAGACAGAGATGAACCTTTAAGAGGTTTTTTTTGTTTGTTTTGTTTTGTTATTAGGTGTGTGAGCTCACTGGAGAGACAGAGACAGAAAGTGAGAAATCACCTGCCCCCCCCCCAGGGGGGGATGGCCACACCACAATCCCTTCTCTGACGTTCTCCTCTCGGGATTTTGGGCACACACGTACATGCGCCCAATGTGAATTCTGAGCTGCCGGTCCAGGATTTGAACTGTGGTCGACTATGTGGGAGTCCAGTGACATAACCATTATGCCATCTGCTGGTCCCAATCCTCTTGAGAATCTTATGAAGCAGTTCTGTCTCCATTTTTCAGATAGGTAAACTGAGGTACAGAGTCTCAGGTTGCAAAGCCAGTAACTGTGGAGCTGGGCTCTGAACCCAGCTGTCCTGGGTGCAGAGCTCACCTTTAATTGCCATACACTAAAAACAGGTGGAAGCACCTACTGGGGTCGAGAGGGAGGAGAGGCTTCACGGAGGAAGTGACCGCTGGGCTGGATGGCAGGGCAGGGGTGGGCGGGTCTATGTGGAGAGAACAGCAGGACAGTACCCTGCAGAAGGTCGGCTCTCCGGGGCAGCTGGGCCATGACAAGTGTCAGAGCGGGGCTGCTGGACCTGCCAGGCCTGGAAGCCTTCTCCTGGGAGATCATTTAGTTCTGTGGGCAGTGGGGCCTGGAATGGTCTTGCTCATGGGAGCGACAGTGACGTGGTTGAATCACGGTGGCTCCCTGGGAGACTGGAAGGAGGGAGGGTGGGTGGGTAAGGGGGGAGGCTGAGGAGGAAGCAGGACCTGGGCCTGGTGCACCTGGGCATGAGGCGCATCTTCTCTTCCTCACTCCTCTTCTCACTCTGGAATCTTAGGCACTGACTCAGAAACTCAGTTTTCTCTGTGAAATGGGGGTAGAAATGCCACTGGCCTCCTAGGGTTGCTGAGAGGCTTGACTGAGTCATTGCAGGGGTATGTGCCCAGCAGAGCCTGTGCCTGGCAGGTGCCAGGAAGGGCAGCTGTGGGACCAGCAGTTAGCGTAATGGCTATGTCGCTGGACTCCCATGCAGTTGACGGTGGTTCGAGTCCCGGACCCAGTGGCTTAAACTCATGCCGGGTCCATGTGCGTGCGTGCCCAAGATCCCGAGAGGAGAATGGAGGAGAAGGGGTTGCGGCGTGGCCATCCCCCTGGGGGGTGATTTCTCGCTTTGTGTCTCTCTCTGTCTTTCTGGCGAGTGCACGTGCCCTATAGCAAAAACCTCTCCCCCTAAAAAAAAGAAAGAAAAGAAAGGGCAGCCATTGTCTCCTTGCAAAGGGCCATGTGGGGGCAGCAAGTCCCCCCTGAGAGGGGACTCCCAGTCAGGCCAGCACTCTCCTTGCAATGCAGCCTGCTTTCCTTGAGTGACCCCTCCAGGCCCTGGGGTCCAACACTCACCACCACCTTCAGGTCGGAGTTCAAGTGTCGCTGGGTGTCTGACATCTGCACCAAGATCTCACCTGCAGGAGGAGGGAGCTGCAGCCTCGGGTCGGGTCGGGGGATCTGCCCTGCCGGTGCCTCCCGCCAGAAGCCAATGGAGAGCTACTGAGCCTGGATTTGGGACCAAAGTCCAGGAATTTCCCACAGGGCTCTTGGGGACGAAGGCAGTGCTGGTCCCAGTTCTGGAACAGCCTGCAGGGAGGGGCGGGGAGGGGCTTGGGCTCCAGGATGAGAGGGTGGACTCTGGGCCCTGGGCCACAAGGCAGGTGCTGGGGTGGGAGCACTTCCTGGAAAGGCGGGGTGCCAAAGGAACCCCTCTGGACCTAGGATGGTGGGCAAGGTGGACTCCGAGCCTGAGAGGAGACATTGGAACCCAGGCAGAGGGGCCAGGAGCGTGACAGCAGGGTGGGGCCTGGGGGTGCAGGTGGGCTCAGGGGAGCAGCCCCAAGTCCAAGAGGGTGCAGTAGAAGGTGCCTTACCCAGAATCTGCGAGGTGGAGCTCTGCAGGGCCTGCTCCCCAATCTTCTGGATGGCGCTGAAGTACACCTCGGCCGCCTCGGAGAGGGCTGCAGGGTGAGGAACGAGGGGTCCAGGCCCAGCACCCCCTCCACTTGTCCCACTCTCCTGAAGACTCCCCCTTTGGTTGTGGAGGGGACACCATGGGCTCCGCACATGCGTGTGTGAGAGGGAGGGGCCTCGACGAGAGGGGACCAGGGGTAGGGCAGAGGTGGGTTCTCCCAACGCATGCAGCTGCGCCTGGCCGGGGCCTGGCACTGAGCGGGACCTCAGCACATGTCTGTCATGGGTGGGATGTGGCGTCTGTGTGTGCTGTGAGGAGGGGGCGTGAGGTGAGGCTCGGGATGGGAGTGCAGTTTGGGGTATGGCGAGGGCAGGCGGGGTGGGCAGGCTCTGACTGGGAGATCCTGGCAGGCTGGCAGGGCCTTGCCGTGGAGTTGATTAGCGCTGCTGGAGGGCGTGCTGTGGGGACGGTGCGAGGCCAGTAAGGGGCAGCTGCTTCAGCGGGGACAAGCGGTGGTGACCGTGGCTGCAGGTGTGGAGGTGGTGGTGGCTGAGGGCTGCCAGCACCGGCACTCACCATGGAAGGCCCGGAGATAGTTGTTCCCCAGGTACACCAGGTTCTCCAGGGCGGGGTTAAACTGCTCCATGATGCTCTGAGCCCCGAGGGCGAGGGCAGGGAGGGCGTGGGAGTGGGTGAGGAAGAAGAATGGTGGGCATGGGCGAGGCACTGAGCCTCAGGGCAGGGCTGAGACACCTCTGGTCTGGGGATTTCACCTGGAAACCTGGGGCCACCCCAAATCCTGGCTCTCAGCTGCGGCAGCCTCCGAGGCCACCTTGCTGGGCCCTGTCTCAAGCCAGGGTCCCCTGCAGCCAGCTCTTGCTCACACGTCCGCCCTGGCAGGACCTCGGTGCCTCCCAAGATGGAGGTAGTGCTCCTCAAGGTTCTCCTCCCCCGTCCTCTGTTGTGGCCCCCTGTGGGGCATGGCTCAGCCCTGCCTGAGTCCAGGCCTCACTGGGCGTGTGTGGCTGCTGACAGTCACCTCAAGGACAAGGACAGGTCTTGCCCTCAAGGAAGAGCAGGCTGCAGCTGCATCAGCTGTGGTGGGGCAGGCTGGGCTTGGCTTGGACTTGGGTCTCGATGCAAATCCCAGCAGCACCTCGTCTTCCCTCTGTGACCTTGAATGAGCCCTTTAACCTCCAAGGTCTCAGTTTTCTCAGCGGTTGGACAGCTGTTTATTTCCTGCCTCGCAGTCAGGGAGATGAGGTTGGCAAGAAGGGTGCCGTGTGCAGGGTGCTCAGAACAGGCCTCCACAGCTGCCGACTGCAGCAACCTCTCTGGAGTGGTGACTGGGTCTCAGGAAGGAGAGTCCCCGCCGCCGGCTCCCTCCCACCTGGACTTCCACCGGGGCCCAGGCCCCATCCTGCCTTGTCCAGCGTTTGGGAGTCAGGGGCCCTCTGATGGCGTGGCTGACTGCTCCAGGGAGCCCAAGGCTCAGCCTCGCCTGGCCCCAGGCCTTCCCTGTCAGGACACCCGCAGCTCTGCCCTCCAGGCCGTGGGCACCCGCTCACCTTATAGATGGCCATGGTGGACCTGTAGAACTGGTCCATCTCGGGGGCCATGGGGTGGGCAGCACCGGTGCCGAGCAGGAGGCTGGTGTCAGGGCAGGGCCGGGAGCTCCGGGTTGTACCCACTGGGGTGCACGGCTCAGCCGGCAGCAAGGAGGCTGCAGAGTGGGGCCTGGAGACAAGGCCTGCCCCCAGGAGGTGGCAGCTTAATTATTCACCAGCCAGGGATGTCAGAACGCGATCTGGGGCGTAACCAGAGCCGAGGAAGGCATCCTGTGACGCTGGCGGGCTCGTGTGACCTGCCCTTCAATTATTCACCCTCTGAGCCCTGGTGGTGGGCACCGTGGATGGCCATCCCCCTAGGCTGGCTGGGTAACCCCTGCCTACCCTCCTGGGCTAGGGCTGCTCAGCCCTCCCCTGGGACCCTCCCTGCCAGGCCCAGCAGAGGTGGCCCCCAGAGGTGGACAAGGCTATGGTGGGCACCAGCCTTGGGCCTGGTCTCTAGCCCCTCAGACCCCAGCTCCTTCACTGGCTGGAGGCGCAGAGTCCCCGCCCCTCCTGCCTCAAACGGGTCTCTCCCTGTTTTCACAGTGAGGCCCAAGGCACCCTCTGGGCCTGGCGACTGCCTCTGCACACCTCGTGGGCTTGTTTACGGGGCCTACAGGAAGGTGTCCCACCTCAGGGAGCCTGAGGGACAAAGCTCCTCGTGGGCACAGGAAGAGGACACTTGCTGAAGGTCAAGGGTCAAGGCTGGAGGTCAGAGCTGAGGGGGCTGCAGCGGTGAGGCTCACAGCACGGCACACACGACACAGGTGACTCAAACCCAAACCATTTATTTCAGTTTCGGGGTGGCCCCTGGAGCCCTCCCCACTCTTAAATCACCTGCGGGGAAGAATAACTTGGTTTGCTCCATTCATAGGCGCGACCTCTGGGAGCAGTGAGGGAGTTAGGGTGGGGCGCCTAGAGGGCGGGGCACCGGGAGCCGAGGGCAAAGTTGATGGGGTGTCCTGCCCCAGAGCCGGATGGGGTCGGGGTTACCCGGTCCTCTCGCCCCTGCCCCTGCCCCGGGGAAAGATGAGAGGGTGTTAGGGACTGGGGGCCACAGAGAACCTGGGGTGGGGCAGTCTTCACAGCTTGTCTGGGAGGTGGGGGGTGCAGGCGCGGGCACCCTTAGTGTTGGAGGCTACAGGGAGAGGGTCCTGTCACGCCTGGGGAGGAGCTGGGAGCAGCTCCAGGCTCCCTACGGCTGGGGGGACAGAAAGTGCCAGGGTGGGGACGGGGAGAGCTCAGGGCCAGCCTCGGCAGGGAGCTGAGACCCCTGGGTCCCAGCCTCCCTGCCCAGGCCGGCCTGCCACGCTGGCTGGGTGTGCGGGGCGGGGCCGCGGCCTCAGGGCGCCAGCAGCAGTTGGACGAGCTGCTGGAACTGCTCCCGGTGCTCGTGGATGTAGACCTCGGTCTCCCAGAGCGCGTTCACCAGCACCGTGTCGCTGACCTCGTCCAGCATGATGTCCGTCCCCAGCTGAGGGTTCAATCTGCCCAGGCCAAGGGGCTCATGTCACCCCAGCGTGGTGGGCTGGGCTGGGGACCATGGGGAAAGGGCAGGTCCATGGCAAGGGCTGGCGGAGGTTGGTGGCCTCGCAGGTCAGGTGTGGACATGGGCGGGGCTGGGGCTGGGCCGTGCGCCTCACCTGAAGTACTGGACGCCCACCATCTCGCACCAGGCCCGGGCCCGGTCCACGGCGCGCCCGTCGGGATCCGTGCACTGATGGGAAGCAGCCCATGAGGCATCAGCCCGTGCTGTACCCAGCACCCCCAGACCCCAGTCCCCACTGCCCACTAGTGGAGTGAGTGTGGGCTGCAGGGACTGTCCCAGCCGTGCAATCCTAGGGACAGGGGTCGTGGGGTGGGGAGCAGCGCTGAGTGGACAGGGCCCCATGTCCCTCCCCATAGTTTTTGTCCATTTCTGCTTTGGGTTTCCACACAAGGCCGTGTTTGAAGAAAGGGATCACAGTGAAAAGCTGCTTAAGTGCCTGCTGTAGGGGTCACGGAGGTCCTGGCCCAGCACAGAGACTGAATGAGGGGCTCCCTCTTCACCCAGCAGGCTGGAGGCTGGACAGAGTCCTGTCTCCCCCACACTCGGGCCCATGGGCAAGGCCCACACTCACACAATCCACCACCATCTTGCCCAGTTCCTTGGCCCCAAAAACAGTCTTGGCCAGTTCCCAGGGGTTGCTGGGCCGGAAGACGTCCACACAGGTCACGGGCACCTGTGGTGACCTCCCTGTCCCCAGAGAGACAACGATAGAGAGTTTCTTCACCTTGCTGTCTTGACCCTGTTGGGAACAGGACAGAGGTAGTCAGTCAGAGGGGACCTTCTTGGGGCCAGCAGGTGGCATGGTGGAGCAGGTGTTGGACTCCCGGACGGTCAACTGTGGTTTGAGCATGGGACACGTGCATGCCCAAAATCCCAGGGGAAGAATGGAGGAGAGGGAACTGTGGCATGGCCACCCCTGGGGGGGTGGGGAGACTTCTCAATTTGCCTCTCACAGTCTTTTTCTGGGGAGTGTACCTGCACTATGGCAAAGACCTAAAATGAAAGAAAAAAATTTTTAATAAAAAAAATACAGAGGGGACCTTCTCACACTTGGGGGACACTACAGGGGAGCTGGAGAGGCCCGAGGCTGGGCTTTGGGGCAGAGCACACCTGAGCACTGACCCCAGCCCCACTTGTGCAGGTGGGTGTCTGGCCATCTCTCAGAGATCCAGCCCCCTCCCCTCGGACCTGTGATCTGCTTGGGGATGCCCCTTGTGTCCCAGCAAAGGCATCCCATGCCTGCTGCTGGCCAAGGCCAGAGAGTAGCAAAGAAGGAAGGGGAGGGGACGCCCTCGGGCCTGTTTGGTGCCATGTGTTTGCACCTGTATCTCATGTAATGCTGTCCAGTCTGGAGAGGGCACTGATCTCCCCGTTCCCCAGGTGTGCAGACTCATAGCCGAGTTCAGATGGGGAGGCTGGCTCAGGCCACGGGGAGGGGGAGGCGGGGACTGAAGCTGGAACCAGGATCCTCACACTGCCCCTTTTAGCTTCAGAACCAGCTTTGCTGCCAATTTGCTGGGCCACTGGGGGAGCCACTCCCACTCTCGGCCCCACCTAGAGTGGATGCTCCTCCCACTTGCCAGTCTCTGACTCCTGTGGAAAGCTCCCCTGCCTGGTCTGGCCCTGAGGGGGGCTGCCTTCTCTGACAGCCCAGGGCCTGGCTGACACCGGGGCTGGCCCCTGGGCTTCTGGCTGACCACGCCTGCGAGGATGAGTGCACACTCAGGGCAGGGGGTGTCCTCAACCCCGGGCAGGTAACAGTGCACTGGGTCTCACCGCCAACCCCAGGCATGCGCTGGTATCACCCTATCCAGTGGCTGAAGTGAAACACGGGCAGAACCAGAACCCTAACCAAGAGGCCATCTGCTCCAGGGCCGGACCTCCCCCCCTGCTGGGCCTTGACCACTCTGCTCCCACTCCTCAGGCCAGGGGCTGCTTCTCTTCCTCTGGACCAGTGACTTGTACTGCCCTGTCCCCAGAGACCTCAGGAGGGGGTCCCCTCCTCCATGGAGCCTTTTCTGAGCCTTAGGCCCATAAGCAAGGGCAACCGTCCTCTGGAGCACCGGCAGTCCTCCATCACGGCACCCGGAAAACTTGGGAGGGGCATGTCCATGCTAACGTGTGTCCGGACTGGGCAGAGAGCAGCAGGTGTGCAGCATGCACGCTGCCCTCCAGCTAACACAGACGCGAGAAATGGGCCCCTCGCTCTTCGTCCCTCGGCACAGGCCTTGGGGTCCTGAGTGCTTTAGCCAGACCTTGCCCCCCTAGATCCAAGTATGGGGTGAAATTGGTACTGAGCAGGCCAGACATGGTGCAACGGCAAAATGCTCCACTCCGCGTGGCTGACCACGTGGGAAGGTTCTGGAGACCTCCCTGAGCCCATCAGGCACACACGTGCCCACGATCCAGGGCTGGCTGGAGGTAGGGGTGGATCCCAGGGTCAAGACCCTGTGGTGGGTGCTGTCTCTCCTTGTCCCTCTTGTTTGCGGAAGAATTTAAAAAATAAACTTAAAAAAAAGTGCTACGAAGTGCACAAAGGAATGAACTCAGGAATAGAGGCCGCTTGCTCTCCTGGGGCTGACCCTTAGGAAGGGCCACTGAAGCAGGGGTGGCAGCAGCGAGTGGGCACGTCCAGCCTCCCGACCGACACGGTGCTCACCTTGCGGATCAAGTCCTGGTTGTACTCGTGGATCTCAGTCATGGCGTCCAGCGTGGGGTTGTTGGCCAGCAGCCCGCCATCCAGGAAGCGCCCATTGGGCCGGAAGTAGGTGGGGGCTGCCCCGCTGCTTCTGGCTGCGCGCCACACCAGCTGGTCTGCAGGGGAGGTGGCACGAGGGCCCAGTGCAAAACCTGTGGGCTTGGACCTAGGGCCTGCATGTTGGGGTGGGTATGGGCAGGTGGGGGTGCAGGGAACTCTCCAGCAGCAGGACCCACACAGCCATGCTGTCTTGCCCCACCATCCCAGTGGAAGGCAGCGTGTGATGAGGACCTCTGGGGCCTCTGGAGCCTGCCCGAGACCTGACCACTCCCAGCAATGCCTGTCTCCACCAGTAAGGACCAGGGCAATGAGCGAGCTGGTGGCGGGAGAAGGTACCCGATGGGAAGCCAGCCACGCCCACCCACCACCCACAATTTCTCAGGCCACCATATCCCATGGGTGCATCAGATGTAGTTTTAACCTGAGGGACGAGTTAGAGGCTTTAGGTTAACGTTCTGGCTGAAACGAGGCTCCCGGACAGGTTCCGGAGCCTCATAATTCCGGAAGAGATGCAGTTCAGCTGGCTGCCGGTCAGACAGGGTCCCTGTGAGCATCACCCTGGGAGAGACAGGAAGGAGAGCAGCTGGCCCTCCTCTTCTTGCCCAGCATGCAGAGCCCAGGCCCTGGGTGGAAGAGTCCCCACTCCCTGGGCTCTGGATGGTGGGCTGCTCCCCCATGACCACCCAACAGGCTCCCTCTAGAGTGCTCGCAGGAGGAGGGGTCTGGTTGGTGCCGCCTCAGGAAGGTAGTCTGGTAATCTTCACTCGAACTGCTGGCGGGCTTATCCTGACATGTAGGGGTCCACTTCTGGGAAGCTGTCAGGCATGCGCAAGGCCACCAAGAACAGCATCGGGTGCTAAAGCAAGTAACCAGGAACCGAAATGTCCATCGCTGGATGGTTCAATGCACCAGGACTCACCTACCCCTTGGGGTCTGTCACCGCAGAAGGACTGAGGAAGTGCTTTATACACGCTCAGGCAGGGACGCCAAGATTTACAGTTGTGTGGCAAAGGCATGTACGGCAGTGCGTGCTCACAGGGAGACTCTGGAAGGAGCCCTGAGTGACACGTGGTGACAGAGCTGACTGCAGAGGGGAACTGCTCGGTGGCTGCAGCTGCAGGACAGCAGTGGGAGGTGACTTCCCTATGCGACCTTCAGTATTTTTTCAGTGTCACTGTGTGAGTCTACAGCCTATTAAAGAAGACCTCTACTTACGAAACACTGCTGCACGGCGCCCTTGAAAATATGTACTGATGGGGCCGGCAGGTGGCATGGTGGTCAAGGACGTTGGACTCCCACATGGCTGACCATGGTTCGAGTCCTGGACCTGACAGCTTGCTTTCTCACTTTCCCTCTCTTTCTCTTGGTCGCTTGTTCTGTCCTTCTCTGGTCAGATTAAAATAAATGAATAAAATAAAGTGAAATACAATTTAAATATATATATATATATATGTACTGAGATACTCACACATGTCCTGACTCTTTTTTTTAAAAGTTTATATATTTTTTTCATGTGTCAGAGAGCGAGAGGGAAAGACAGAGGTAGTATCTACAACAGGGTCTTGATGCTGTGATGCACCCCTGGCCTGAGTCGGCCCTGGACTATGGGCACAGACACAAACCAGGAACCTCCCCATGTAGGCGAGTCCCTCAGAGTGCTGCATTTATAGCTGTGCCACTCTCTGGCCCCTTGTCCCAGCTCTTTGACCTGAAAACTTCACTTTGGAAAACTACCCTAAATCTGAACTACGATGAAACTTCTTATATCAGGCTAATAATTTTTTTAAATAATTATTTTAATTAATTAATTAATTTACTTACTTACTTACCAGAGAGGGACAGAGTGAGAGAAAGAGGGAGAATGAGAAAGTAAGCCACCAGGTCTGGGACTCAAAACATGGTTGGCCACGTGGGAGTTCAGCGCCCTTAACCACCACACCACCTGCCAGCCCCTGAGACTAATCATTGTAATAAAACTTATTATAATGAAAAACCTAAATGGAACAATAGGAGGATAATTAAACAATGAAATGTTTTGCAACCATTCAAAATTATGCTTATAAGGGGTTCAGAGCAACACAGAAATATGTACTTTATTGTAAATAAAAATACAAAGAAAAGGGAACAAAAACCGTATTGAAAAAAATAAAAAGGATTAGTTTTCCACTTCTGGAAATACCATCGGAAAACCATTTGAACAACCCTTCCATGGAACAAAATTTAAATGCTGTAAAATATATTTTAAAAAATCTTAAAAGCACGAAAGACAATGTCAGCAGATGGCATGGTGCTTGGGGCTCTGGATCCCACATGGCCAATTCCATAGTTCAAGTCCCAGACCCGGTGGCCTGAAGGACACACTGGGCACATGTGCATATATGCCCAAAGTCCCAAGAGGAGAATGGAGAAGAAATTGCAGTGTGGCCATTTCCAAAAAAAAATTCCCTTTCTTTGTCTCTCTCCTATAAGCACATGCTCCCCAAAGCAAAAGCAAAACAAAGCAAAAAACTTTGCTGTGGCCATACAAGTGGGAGAGCACCACTGTGTGAAGGCTAAGGCTGAATGGGA
Organism: Tupaia belangeri chinensis; assembly: GCF_000334495.1. Classification (NCBI taxonomy): domain Eukaryota; kingdom Metazoa; phylum Chordata; class Mammalia; order Scandentia; family Tupaiidae; genus Tupaia; species Tupaia belangeri. The sequence goes on from NW_006159956.1 coordinate 180,971, forward strand.
GACCTGGGTTTGGTTCCCAGACCAACCCAACAGATCGGGTGCAGTGCTGTGGGCCTATGGTCCAAGCTAACTGGGAGGCTGGGGCAAGAGGGTTGTGATGTGGCATGACCCCGTCAAGAATACTCATCTCTCTCTCATAAACACACACACACATACGCACGCACACACACACACCATAACAAAACAAACATAGAAGATACATCAGGACAGAAAAAGAAACCCAAGGGTAACTCTGAGAACAAGCAGGAACTCATAGGTAAATGGAGCACAGACCCAGCTTAAACCTGAAGGCAGGTATCAAACTCAGTAAACCTGGGCTTCAGTGCAGATGGCCTCACAGGGCAAAGAAGAAATCAAAATCCAGGGCCTACCAAAGAAAAGGGTCTAAAAGGAGACCCTCCTCACATTAGGTTGGGACAAGGGCTACAAAGATGCATAAAAAATAAACTTGCCCTTTTCTTTCTCCCAGAGGTTGCAAGGAAAGTTCCCTTAGCACTGGCCGAAACAGGGAAGGAAAAAAAAAAATCACTGAAAATGTGTTACTACAAACTAATCCTCTTGTACATTTTTATCTAAATTTGTATCACCCGGGGGGGAAATTCCAAAACCTCATGTCAATAATTTATTGGGTCATTGAAAAAGTCATAACATTTTGACTTTTCCAACAACCCAATAGTTGACATGGCAATGTATCTAGATAACGGGAAGAGACAACAGAAGACACTCTCATTCTGGGCTTCGAAGAATCTGTACTATCTTCAACACTAAGGAGCAGCACATAGTTAAAAATAAAAGAAGTAGGCACACACAATGAAATAAAATACCATGAATGAGAACCAACCTGAACCACTATAAACAGCAAAATACACCTACAAAGACTGCAGATATTTGAATCATTTAACAAAGATGATAAAACAACTATGCTTGTTATATTTAAAGACATCAAAGACAAGCTTGATAATATTTTTACAGAATACAAAACTATAAATAATGACCTAGAAGTGCTGAAGAAGAATTGAAGTACAAGTCTAGAAATTTAAAAATAATAAAATGAAAAACTCAATGAGTGGGTTAAAGTGAAAGAGAGAATTAGTGAACTGGAAAACAGCTAAGAGGAAATTACTCAGAATGCAACACAGAGAGAAAAATGGTAGAAATCACAAGACAAATTAAAAGACACAGAAGACAGAAAGTCTAAAACATGTTTAGTTGGATTTAAAGAAAAGGAGAGAGAAAACTAAGCAGAGAAGAGCTAAGGAGATCATTTTTTAAAGAGATTTTTGCTATAGGGTGCGTGTGCTCACCAGAGAGACAGAAAGCAAGAAATCACCCCCCAGGGAGACAGCATGCCACAATCCCTTCTCAAAATTTTGGGCACACATGCCCTGCATGAGTTTTAACCTACCAGGTCTAGGACACAAACTGTGGTGACCAAGTGGGAGCCCAGTGCCTTAACTACTATGCCATCTGCTGACCTGAGATAAACCAAGCTTTTAGAATTAAAGACACCAATCCAAAAATTCAAGACGACCAACAAATCCTATGTAGATATTGGGATTGCTGCTCTCATAGAAGAAACACATTTTTTAAAAAGAGAAGTATTTATAAATTCTACTATAAAGAGAAAATATGTTATGACTTTTTCAATGACCCAATAAATTATTGACATGAAAGTTTTGGAATTTCCCCCCAGGTGATATGAATTTAGAATAAAAATGTACAAGAGGATTAGTTTGTAGTTACACATTTTCAGTGATTTTTTTTTTCCTCCCTGTTTGGGGCAGTGCTAAGGGAACTTTCCTTGCAACCCCTGAAGGGAAGAAAAGGGTAGGTTTATTTTTCATGCAGAAATATTTATAAATTCTACTATATTAAGAATATCCATTCCCTGGGACCAGCAGATGGCATAATTGTATTGTCACTGACCTTACACGTAGTTGACCCTGGTTTGAGCCCTGGACTCAGTTGCTTAAAACTTACACTGAGCATGTGTACATGCATGTCCAAAATCCCAAGAGGAGAATGGAGGAGAAGGGATGGCCATCCCCCCTGGGGATTGATTTCCTGTTTCCTGTCTCTCTGGTAAGTGCATGTGCCCTATAGCAAAAATCTCCCTAACCAAAAAAATTAAAAGTCGGTAGCCTAGAGGTGAAAGGAGCTGGATCCTGGCTCTAAGGCATATTCACCTGAGCTCAGAGAGGAACATCTACCTGCAACCCAGCTGTGCTATTTAGTGATGTGTTGCTAGGTAGGAGACCCTCCTCACATTAGGTTGGGACAAGGGCTACAAAGATGCATAAAAAATAAACTTGCCCTTTTCTTTCTCCCAGAGGTTGCAAGGAAAGTTCCCTTAGCACTGGCCGAAACAGGGAAGGAAAAAAAAAAATCACTGAAAATGTGTTACTACAAACTAATCCTCTTGTACATTTTTATCTAAATTTGTATCACCCGGGGGGGAAATTCCAAAACCTCATGTCAATAATTTATTGGGTCATTGAAAAAGTCATAACATTTTGACTTTTCCAACAACCCAATAGTTGACATGGCAATGTATCTAGATAACGGGAAGAGACAACAGAAGACACTCTCATTCTGGGCTTCGAAGAATCTGTACTATCTTCAACACTAAGGAGCAGCACATAGTTAAAAATAAAAGAAGTAGGCACACACAATGAAATAAAATACCATGAATGAGAACCAACCTGAACCACTATAAACAGCAAAATACACCTACAAAGACTGCAGATATTTGAATCATTTAACAAAGATGATAAAACAACTATGCTTGTTATATTTAAAGACATCAAAGACAAGCTTGATAATATTTTTACAGAATACAAAACTATAAATAATGACCTAGAAGTGCTGAAGAAGAATTGAAGTACAAGTCTAGAAATTTAAAAATAATAAAATGAAAAACTCAATGAGTGGGTTAAAGTGAAAGAGAGAATTAGTGAACTGGAAAACAGCTAAGAGGAAATTACTCAGAATGCAACACAGAGAGAAAAATGGTAGAAATCACAAGACAAATTAAAAGACACAGAAGACAGAAAGTCTAAAACATGTTTAGTTGGATTTAAAGAAAAGGAGAGAGAAAACTAAGCAGAGAAGAGCTAAGGAGATCATTTTTTAAAGAGATTTTTGCTATAGGGTGCGTGTGCTCACCAGAGAGACAGAAAGCAAGAAATCACCCCCCAGGGAGACAGCATGCCACAATCCCTTCTCAAAATTTTGGGCACACATGCCCTGCATGAGTTTTAACCTACCAGGTCTAGGACACAAACTGTGGTGACCAAGTGGGAGCCCAGTGCCTTAACTACTATGCCATCTGCTGACCTGAGATAAACCAAGCTTTTAGAATTAAAGACACCAATCCAAAAATTCAAGACGACCAACAAATCCTATGTAGATATTGGGATTGCTGCTCTCATAGAAGAAACACATTTTTTAAAAAGAGAAGTATTTATAAATTCTACTATAAAGAGAAAATATGTTATGACTTTTTCAATGACCCAATAAATTATTGACATGAAAGTTTTGGAATTTCCCCCCAGGTGATATGAATTTAGAATAAAAATGTACAAGAGGATTAGTTTGTAGTTACACATTTTCAGTGATTTTTTTTTTCCTCCCTGTTTGGGGCAGTGCTAAGGGAACTTTCCTTGCAACCCCTGAAGGGAAGAAAAGGGTAGGTTTATTTTTCATGCAGAAATATTTATAAATTCTACTATATTAAGAATATCCATTCCCTGGGACCAGCAGATGGCATAATGGTATTGTCACTGACCTTACACGTAGTTGACCCTGGTTTGAGCCCTGGACTCAGTTGCTTAAAACTTACACTGAGCATGTGTACATGCATGTCCAAAATCCCAAGAGGAGAATGGAGGAGAAGGGATGGCCATCCCCCCTGGGGATTGATTTCCTGTTTCCTGTCTCTCTGGTAAGTGCATGTGCCCTATAGCAAAAATCTCCCTAACCAAAAAAATTAAAAGAAAAAAAATCCATTAATTGGGCTGGCTCTGTAGCCTAGAGGTTAAAGGAGCTGGATCCTGGCTCTAAGGCATATTCACCTGAGCTCAGAGAGGAACATCTACCTGCAACCCAGCTGTGCTATTTAGTGATGTGTTGCTAGGTAAGAAAGGAGACAGAAAAGTTGAGGAGTCCATTTCTTGCCTGAAACAAGAACCTGTGCTCCCCTGGGTTGGGGAAGGCACTGTGATGATAGGGATTAAGGGTCTAGCTTGGGACTTGGCTAGAATTTGTGTGATGTTTTCTTCAAAATTATTTATTAGCTTGCTTAAATACTTTTAAAAATGTATGATTTAGGGGACCAGCAGTTAGTGTAATGGCTATGTCGCTGGACTCCCACGTAGTCGACGGCGGTTCAAGTCCCGGACCCAGTGGCTTAAATGCATGCCAGGCGCGTGTGCGTGCATGCCCAAGATCCCGAGAGGAGAATGGAGGAGAAGGGATTGTGGTGTGGCCATCCCCCCTGGGGGGTGATTTCTCCCTTTCTGTCTCTCTGTCTTTCTCTGTCTGGCGAGCACACGCGCCCTATAGCGAAAACCTCTCCAAAAAAAAAAAGTATGGTTTGGGGCCAGCAGATGATGTAGCAGTTATGTCCCTGGACTCCCACATGGCCAACCGTGGTTTGTTTCCTGGATCCAGCGACTTGAAACTCATAATGGACACGCGTGTGTGTGCCCGAGATCCCACGAGGAGAATGGAAGAGAAGGGATTCCAGCATGGCCATTCCCCCAGGGGGTGATTTCTCACTTTCCTTCTCCCTGTCTCTCCTCCTGGTGAGCATATACACCCTAAGGTGAAAACCTTTATGGGGGGGTACATTCTACGTGGGTTCTGGGCCTCACAAACACATGTCTCTTGGATATGAGACTTTCTCTGTCAGTCCCTGGCCTGGCTTATGTTAGTTCAAGTCTGTAGGACTTAAACTCAAGGCAGAACTGAAGCCACGTGGCATGACCTGGTAGGCTGAACAGAGAGCTAGTGCTGCTGGACTTGTAAGAAAGAGGTCGGCTACCTGTAAGAAAGAGGGCCAGTGGGTTCCTTGGCCTGGAAAGCAAGAACCAAGCCTCTAGCCAGCTGACCTCAGAGAAGGGTGGGCCGGGCATCCGCAGGCTGCTGGCCAGAGGACAGAGCCAGGTCCGTGAGCTCACTTGGCCCTCCACCCTCAGCCTGTGTCCCATGAGAGCTATTCCCCACCCTCTGCCTGCTGGCAACGGGCCTCCTCTGCTCCCCTACGGCTCTAGGGTGCGCCACCTCATCTCCAGAAGCCCCTCACTGGGGTTGGAAGAGATGCTCCCCTCACCCCAAGGCTAGAAGCAGAGCAGGACTGGGAGCCCTCTGACCCAGGGAACAGCGATGGGCTCCTGCTGGGGGCTTACTTGGGTTTCTTGACGTCCGTCATCTTGGTGTGCTCCCCAAACTCCCGCTTTAGGAACTCCTCCAGGGGCCCCGACTCGTAGGGCCTTGAGCCCCGGAACACCTCATCCTTCATGCGGAAGTATACCCCTCGCATGTAGGCCATGGACTTACCTAGGAAAAAGGGGGTCAGAGCAGACAGCCCACATGTAGGATTCAGTGGAGCAGCACATGCCTGATGGAGGGCCTGAGCACAGGGGCCGGAGGAGGAGGCACGGCCCAGGGGCTGAGCAGCCTCGGCTCTGGGCCCTTCTTCGCCACTTTCCACAGAGGCAGAAACCCCTTCAGCAGCCTCGAGGCTCTGAGCCTGTTTGTGGATTCCTCATTTTGTATGACTGTCCTTAAAGAAGGACCCCCAAAGGATGTTTATAATTAAAGGCTAGATCCACCCTAACTGTCACAGGAAACAAGTAGCACCCTGTCCTGGGCCTGCAGAGTTGAAGGTTCCAGGGGCACCGCACAGAAGAAGCTGCCCCGTCTGCTCGTGAGGCAGTGAGCTCCCCAGGCCCTGGGTGTGCAAGCAGAGGGACAGCTGACAGGAGGGCCCTATGCCCACATGTGAGGTTGAACTAGGAGACTTCTAAAATCCCTTCCATGGTTCCTGGGAGTCTGAAGACCAGGATGGGCCAGAGACAACCCCTAAAGGTTTTTGAAGGAGACGTTTGGGCCCCTGCCCACCTGCTCTGCTTAGACCTTCTGCCTGCGGGGAGGGCAGGCAGGAGTGGGTCTGAGCTGGGTCTCCTCTCATGAGACAGACCAGAGAAGATGCTGGCACTGATCCAGGGAGAGCTGGAGAGACTGCTGGAGACCCAGCCCTGACTCTGCCGGAACCACTGGGTGGCCCTCTCTGGTCCTCAGTTTCCCTAGTGCTCACCTCACAGGGCGATCGATGCTGATAATCATCTAAATGAAATGCAATACTAGTTAACAGACTGCCTGGATGCCAATTCCCTTGCAACCTGCTGACCGACACACCTCCCTCTTCCCAGGGCTATGGGACGCTAGCTTAGCAGCCTCCAAGGCTTGCTGTGCCCACGTTCCTGTAGCATGGCTGCCCCACAGGGACAGATCTAACGGGGCTCCCTGAGTAGAGCGTGCACCCAGCACAGGCCTGGCCACAGGCCTCATCTCAGGCTCTTCCCCGGCACCTCCAGAGATCCGGATCACCAGGATGCAGATTTGGAAAGTATACTGAGAAAACAGAATCTGACCAGCACCAGGGCAGGGGCGCCAGTCAGGGACGTTGAGGCCGAGGACAACACCCACCTGGGCAGGAGCTGGCCCCTGGTCTGGGAGCATCTGGCCCAGTCAGTTTCATGCAGCTTAGACAGTTCCCCAGAGGCCACCAGACTTGCCCACTGCAGCCTGCCCAGTGAGCTGGCACCCTGTCACTTCTGCAAAGCTGCAGTGCAAGGAGACGGTGCTGGGCCAGGCGTCCAGGGGTGTTCTAGCCCAGGGACCGTGGGCCACCCCTCCCTGCCTAGGGCCTGAATTTCCTGTGAATAAATGACAAAGGCCCTGGTGTCCTCACTTGGCGGTTACTCATCCCAAGACTGTCCGTGCCACCCTCTATCGGGATAGCTGTCCTCATCTGCAGCAGGCGGTGAGGCCCTGCAGGGCCGACTTTTAGGGGTGTGGGGAGGAGCACTGGAAGCAGCCCACATAAACCTGCATCCTGCACAACCCAGAACAACCCAGTTCTGCCCTCTGGGGCTGGGGGCAGCTTCTTCCAGCCTTGGACCCCAGCATGCCCACAAAGGCTTGCGCTCCCTGCTAACTGCCCCCTTCATGCAAAGTTCTGAAAACAAAGTCTCGAGCCCCCTTCTCCCCCCCCGCACCCTGCCCCCGCCACCAGGGGGTGCCCTCACTGTGCAGAATGGCCAGGGCCAGGATGCCCCCTGTGCTGGTCCCTGCCACCCAGTCGAACAGGTCCTTGGTGGCCACGCCTGAGGCCTTCTCGATGGCGATGAGGAGCTGGATGATGATAAGGCCTTTCACGCCCCCGCCGTCCAGGCAGAGCAGGTGGTCGTGACTGCAGTGGGGACAGCAAGGAGCGGAAGGTCCCATTACAGCCTGTACCTGGCATCCCACACCAGCTGAGCTTGTCAGAGCCTCTGCTGTGGAGCGCACGCCAGCAGGCAGAACCTGCCCAGGGGCTCACGTGCTGGGCCTAAGGAGGCGGTGAAGGTGGTGGAGGCGGTGGAGGAACGTGTGTAACATTCTGGGAGTGCGCAGTGGCTCAGGGGAAGGACAGCAAGGGGCAGGGCAGGGACGGCCAGGGGAGGGAGGGCTGGAACCCACAGCAGGACCGGGAATGGCTGGGGTGGGAGGGCCAGGGCCTTTCACCCAGGGCAGAAGAAGCAGGGAGAAGAGGAGCGGGGAGGAGGAGGGCAGGAAAGGGACAACATGCCAGGGACCAGGGGCATCTGCATTGCTCACTGCCCGTCCCCTTTCCCTTGAGGCAGGCACTACTCCCTGTCATCCCTTGCACATTTCTGGAAGGAAGCAGGCTCAGAGATGACGGGCATGAAGTGACACAGGTGGTGGCTGGACCTGGGCCCAGGCTTGCTGACTCCTGAGTCACACGCTCTCCAACATGCCCTGACAGCCTCCCTATCTCCTTCCAGCCCAGCCCGGGGCAGAGCCAGCGGGTGCCTGTGCTCCCTGGCCATGCCCTCGGGGAAAACACGCACAGTGCCCAGCCCTGAAACCTTTTTCTATCCCCTCATCTTTCCGTCTCAGCCTGCCACACTGCCTGAGGGAGGCCTGCCCTGAGGCCCTGGGACTCCCAGCACAGCCTGCCGGCCTCTCCTCCACACCCCAGCCTCCTGGGGCAGTCGCCTCCACCCTACCAGCCATGGTTCTTTGCTTGTCTACCCTCCCTGCCCCTCTGCAGGGAGCTCCCCAAGGGCAGAGATGGGCTCTGCTTGGTGAGCGCCGTGTGTCCAGGAGACACGGGCACCCAGTAGAGAGCTGGTAAATGAATGAGGTCTGGGTCCCCCTCCCGGGGCTGGCAGGGGAGGCCGCGGCAAACAAGGCAACACTCCTCAGGATGGGGCCGGAAGAGATCAAGCCAGGGGGCGTAGGGCTGAGCTGGGGGCTCATGGCCACGAAGGGTGGTGTCCCATGGGCCCTGACTCTTGTCTCGGCCCCACCTCCCAGGCCGCGCTCAGGCTGGCACAGGCTCCCCTAGTCCCGCTGGGGAATCTGCCTCTCCTCCGGCCAGGGCACGGAGACCCCACTCGGGAGCAGCCCCTGCACAGGTGCCCTGCACAGGTGTGTGCGTGCATGTATGCAGTGGGAGGGAAGGGCCAGGGTGCTCAGGGGGCAGGTACGTCCTGGGCACACATCACAGGTGGCCACGGGAACGAAAGGAACATGCCAAGGGGACAATGGCCCTTCAGGGCCACACCCTTCAATTTGCTGCCTGGCTCCGGGAGAGCAATCCCTGCAGGGGCTGGCACAAGCGGGGCATGGCCCAGAGCCTGCAGTAGGTAGCAAAGAGGGCAAGGCTTTGCAAGGGCTGGGTTTGAGTCCCCATTCTGTGTGACCTTGAGCAAGTCACTTCACCTCTCGGGAACTGGGGTTCTGCATCTGCAAAACAAGGCTACTACTTTCCCCCGAAAGCTGTTACATCACGGGAAACTGTCACTCAAGCGAGGGTGGGGAGGAGCAGAGTTAGTTGGAAATGCAGCGTCCTAGTAACCCGCTGTGCTGGCTGGCACTGGTTCCCGGCCACGGACTGTGCCTCAGGGTAGGGCAGCGCTCGGGCTTCTCTTTGCAATGGGCCTGAGTGTAGAGCAGGCGCTTGAGAAAGCAGCCTCCACTACTCTATGGAGGGAGGAGGGGTGAGGTGCCACTGAGACCTCTCTCCAAAGGGGATCGGATCTGGGCCGTCCGTCTCCCAAACCATGATGAGGTCTCGGAGGGTGTGCAGCAGGGCTGTCGCCAGCCCCATCGCATAACTGCGCAGGCCCCCGGTGCAGCAGGGCTGTCGCCAGCCCCATCGCAACCCTGCGCAGGCCCCTGGAGCTGCACCATCCATCATTAGTAACAAGCCAGTGCAGGCTCTGCTGTGAACTATGGAAGACCTAGGTAGTGAGCTGCCACACAGGCTGCAGTGGGGATGAGAGAAAAGCGCTGAGCCTCCTGGAGGCTGCCAGGCAAGGCTTCGTGCTTACAGCCCCGCCCATGCCACTTACGTCCGCTTCTCGTCCCTCATGGAGCTCAGGACAAAGGCTGGCTTCCGGGCCCGCGAGATGTGCATGAGGTCCTGCAGTTCTGCGAGGCACAGGGGGTACGTGCTGAGGTCAGGCACCTGTGTCCCACCGCCCCGGGGTCTCTAGAGTCAATCAGGAACTGGGCCCTCAGCCCCCACCCATCCCACTATCCCTATCATCTGCCTCCTGCCCCAGGAAGGACTCTGTTTCCAGATAAAGCCAAGGCAGAGGCCTCAGGCCCATTGACTCTCTCCCCTGCCCAGCCAGCTCCCAGGTTGTCCTCCACGTCATCTGAAACCCTGTGTCCTGGGGTCTTCAGTTCACCAAGTGTGTCTTTGCACCTCAGAGCCAAGCTACGGGCGACCACCCTGGGGTGTAAGAATCACTATTCCCAGTTTGCAGACCAGGCCCAAAGAGGTTCCAGGACTCCTCCGAGGCCACTTAGCAAAAGGACCGAGTCAGGATGCTCCTCCTCGGGGAACGAGGAAAGGGAGGCTCCTCTGAGGGCCCTTTCCTGCTGCAGGGGCTGGTGTCTGGGATCAGCCCCACCTGTCCACGCCATCCATGCCTTCTGTGCCCAAGGCCCAACTCAGACCCCACACCACACACACACAAAATGATTAGCCCCTCCCGAGCAGCCCCAGCCCAGGTGCCTGCCCAGCAGGGCCCCCCACCACACAGGCAGTCTGCAAGCAAAGCGGGACAGCCAGCTGCAAAGTAGAATCCCCCCTCACCAGGCAAGTGTAAGCAGGAGGCTGACCAGGAAAGGCATGGACTGCGTGCCAGGGAGAGAGTGGTAAGGAAGGGTGCGTGTGTCCCAGTAAGCAGCCGAGAAAAAGGAAGAGAGGTGACAAGATCTATAGCTGACTCGGGCCTGAATGGGCTCTGCAGCCTCTCAGGCGCAGGGCAGGGCGTTACCATCTGCCGCCACGCCCCAGGCCTGCCATTCAGCCTGGCTTGGGTGGGCGTCTGCCTGTAAAACTAAGAGACAGAGATGGGTGGTTGAGGGGGCAGTTCCCGGAGGGAATGGGCAGGGGAGACAAAGGTGGGGCCGGAAGGATTCACTGAGGCTGCTACCCCGCCTCTCCTGAGCTCCAGGCTGGCTACACTGCCCTGGCCGCAGGTGCTGGGGTCTGGCTGGCCAAGACTCACTTTCTGACTGTCCTCTTCAGGGGGTCCCACTAGCCCCCAGAAAACCCAGAGAAGGGTCCCTATCTCCTTTACAGCTATCTCTGTGGGCACCAAGGACATACTGTGGCGAATGGTCACCTGGTCACGAGCAAAAGCTTGCTGACCACTGATGGTGTAGCAGCAGGGCATGCAGGCCTCAGGCCTGATGGAGAAGTACACAGGGTGACGGACCTGAAGCCAGAGGCCAGGGCCCTTGGCCCTAAACAGCACTCCTAGTGGCCTACAGTGAGCCCCCAGGGGCAAGGAGAGGCAATGAGAGTACCCACCAGTGAGCACCCTGGGAAAAGCCCAGGTCAAGTCGTCCTCTCAGGGACTGCAGGACACCACCCAGGGATCCCCAGGCCCCGGGACCTCTGGTTTGCTGGCTGTACAGAGGCCAACAAATCTTGCCCTTCCACCCCCACACACCAGCTGCCTTCCACTACCTCCTCCCTGGGCCCGCTGCTTTCCAGTTGGACCGCTCAGATTCAAGGGCCAGGGGCCCAGCTGGCCAGGAGGGAACGCGGGGGTGGGGTGGGGGTGGCCTACCGAGGTTGTTTAAGCTGACCGGCGGGGGCTGAGCTCTTTCCGGGGAGAAGGGATGATGTGATGTCGCAGAGCCCTGGCCCGAGGGAACCCCTTGGATGAGTGGGAGGCGGCAGTCAGCCCCCATGGTTCTCAGCAGAGTCAAGAGCGCCTTCCTGGTGACAACTTGCAAGGTTTGGGTAAGGGAAGATCGTGCAGGATCAGAAATGGGGTCAACATGCAAGGAAGAGGGCCCTCCTTCCCACTCATGGTCCCTGTCCCATCTACCAGCCACTGGGCATGTAGCACGTGTGCTTTGGAGCTGGGGAGGCCTCGAGTCTTCAGGTAACCCTGAGGGGATGTGCAGACTCCGTCTGGAACCTCCAAAGCTGCCTCCTGGGGCCAGCAAGGTGCTGGGGGCCAACCATGGGACATGGGAGCAGGAGCTCAGAGCCACCCTGCCTGGACCTTTGGGTAACCCCTTCTTTCCTTCTACTCCAGCCATGAAAGCAGGGCTCCCACATCCAGGTCTGCAGTTCTCAAAAGTGCTGGGTGGAAAGTTCCTTCCAGGGTTTGTAAGGAACTACCTAGCAGGGAAGCAGTAGCACACGTGCACACGTGCACGCATGCACATACCCACATGCATGCATGCACGTACCCACATGCATGCACTACCAGGTACATGCCCACAGTAACCCCCACAGCTCCCAGAAGCCCTCCAGAGGGGGCTCTGGGCTCCTGGTGAGGGGCCCTGCATTTCTAGCTCCGAGGCTAAGGCTCACCGAGTGAGTGTGTAGCACATGTGCTTCGGGGCAGGCCGGGGTGCTCGTGGGGTACACGCATGCGCAGCCCTGGCTGTTCTTGCAAGTAGTCCCATTGGAGAATTCCTCGGCAGCTGGGCAGGAAGGCACTGCTGCTTCCTCCCTGTCCCCACCCCTCAGGAAGCTCCCCACACTGAGATGGAATGGGGGGCTGCATGGAACAGATGCTGGGGACTCTGTTTCTGGGGACAGGTGGCTCCCCTGAGTCCCAGGTGCTCCTGGCCACTCAGAGCAGAGAGCAACTGGGGCAGTCAGCACAGGATGGTGACACCTGATGGCTACCGGGACATCCCTGCTCAGTCCCCACATTCCCCATGCCCCATCGACTCTGGTCCCAGAATGCAGGGCACGTACGTTTGCTGATCTTGGAGGCTATGAATGCAGGAGTCTCCCCAGAGTCATTCGGGGTGTCCACTTCTGCCCCAAACACAATGAGGGCCTTGATCATCTCCAGGTTGTCTTTCTGTTGGTGACAATGAGGAAAAGATAAGCAACATCTCAGGGAAATGGAGAGAAAAAGGGGCCCTGGTCACCTCCCCACCGCAACTCATTTCATGGGCCTCTTGTCAGGGTCGGGGGAGAGACATTGGAACCCTTCTGATCCCCTGCCCAGGCGACGGGCATCCCAAGGACTGTGATGAAGGTGCTGCCCTGACAAATGGGCTTATAAGGACTCTTAGATTAAGAGAGTTTAAGAAGGGGGGGGGCAGGAAATAGCAGGTAGCGTGGTGGTTAAGGGCACTAGATTTCCATATGGCTGACCACAGTTCAAGTCTTAGACCTGGTAGCTTGCTTTCTCACTTTCCTTTTCTCTCTTTCTGGTCAAATTAAAACAAACAAATAAGCGACAACAACAACAACAAGCAGGCAGGAACTGGACTCTTCCTCCAAGGGAGTAATGCATCTATGACCCTGATCAGGTACTAAGCATGGGGACACTGAAGGGTCAGGTGTTGGCAGCTTCCAGAATAGTAGGGAGAGGCTGGGTGAGGGCAGAAGGGCTGTCTTGCCCATCCAGTCCAGGGTGCCATTTTGGGGGGCCACCAACCACACAGCCTCCCTGACAGTGGTCTCCCAGAGAGCTTTCCTTCAGGGGCCTGATACACTGAACATCTGGCAGTGGGGCCAGGGGACGGGGCACATGCAGAGTCTGAGGATTGGGTGCCCGGTGACCTGAGTTCTGGTCTTGTCACCTCCCTCCTCTTGGGGCTTAGAGGCTGCCCTGCCCAGAGAATGAAGCGGTATGCGGGACATCACCCAGGGATCCCCAGGCCCTAGGACCTCTGGCTTGCTGGCTGTACAGAGGTCAAAAAGTCTTGCCCCGCCGCCCCTCCACAAACCAGCTGCCCTCCACTACCTCCTCTGAATGAGGTTTTTCACATGGCTCCTCATGTTCCACTAGGCTTTGCACGGGCACAGGGGAGTGTGTGTGTCTTAATCAGCAGTCAGGTATTTCTCTTTTTTTTGAGAGAGAGAGTTTTGCTATAGGACATGTGCCCTCGCCAGAAAGAGCCAGAAAGCAAGAAATCACCCCCAAGAGGGGATGGCCATGCCAGAATCCCTTCTCCTCCATTCTCTTCTTGGGATCTTGGGCACGCACACACGTGCCCAGCGTGAGTTTTAAGTTGCCAGGTCCAGGATTTAAACCGTGACTACGTGGGTAGGAGTCCAGCGATGTAACCATTACACCATCTGCTGGTCTCGGATGGTTACTTTTCATCATGCAGCCCTGGTTTACCATTTGTGGTAGTGGTAAAACATTTCCTTCCAAATAAATTTATCAACTTTAAAAGTGCACTGACTTGGGTCCAGCAGGTGGCGTGCTGGTTAAGGACGCTGGACTCCCATGTGGCTGACCACAGTTTGAGTCCCGGACCTGGTGATTGGCTTTCTCACTTTCCCTCTCTCTCTCTTGCTCTGTCCACCTTTGGTCAAATAGAAAGGAAGGAAGGAGGGAAGGGGGGAGAGAGGGAGAGAAGGAAGGAAGAAAATGCCTGTTGTTGTCTCTCCCCCTCTTCCTGCCTTAAAGAAACAAAAATACCCTTGATGGGACCAGCAGGTAGCATGGTGGTTAAGGCACCAGACTCCCACATGGCTGACCATGGTTCAGTTCCTGGATTCAAACCAGGCTCATGTGCATGCATACCCAAAATCCCAAGAAGAGAATGGAGGAGAAGGGATGGCGGCATGGCTGTCCCTCTGCAGGGTGATTTCTCACTTTTTCTCTCTCTTTGGAGAACGAACATACCCTATGGCTAAAGCTTTAAAAAAGAAAAGTAAAGAAAAGAAAAGGTTCAAGACTTGAGAGCTGTGCAAACTTGAGAGCAGAATATTTTCAAAGGATGACACAGAACTGTGACCAGCAGATGGTATAATGGCTACATTGCTGAACTCCCACGTAGTCAACTGCAGTTCAAGTCCCAGACCCGGTGGCTTAAAACTCATGCTGGGTACGTGTGTGTGTGTGCCCAAAATCCCAAGAGGAGAACAGAAGAGAAGGGACTGTGGCATGGCCACCTCCCCATTGCCCCTGGAGACTGATTTTTCATTTCCTGTCTCTCTGTCTCTCCAGTGAGCACATGCACCCTATAGCAAAAATCTCTCTAAAAAAACTGAAAGGATAATGCAGAATCATACATAGTAAAAGGTACATGCAAAGCACAAGAGATGGGGTGGTGTAGTGGTTAAGGCAGTAGATCACACATGGCCTATAGTGCAGTTCAAGTCCTAGACGTGGCGGCTTGGGAAACACACCAGGCATGTATGTATGCATGCCCGAAGTCCAAAGAGGTGAACGGAGGAGAAGGGACTGTGGTATGTCATCTTCCCTGCAGGTGCTTTCTCACTTTCTCTGTCTCTCTGTCTCTGATGAGCACACACTCCCTATAGCAAAAATTTTAAACAAAACAAACAAAAAAACCCTAAAGTACAAGAGATGCTGGTGAATGATAACGTGACAAAGTAGGAAAAGTTCTCAGAGACTCTCCAGGAGTCAGAGTGTGCGCTGCAATCAGCTTGTCAGGAATGACCACTTGTTGGATTCTGGTGTAATTTCAGTAAAGCCTATCTACGAATCGATTACCTGAAAATGTACAACTGCAGATCTTCTCCAACTCCCTACCTGTGCCTATCTGTGCAAGACCAGATTTTCTTTGTATTCTTCAACTAAACCATGTCGAAGTTGAGTTAATGCAGCGAGAGACAGGAGAATCCGTGTGTTTTCTATGAAGCCAGGGATCAAAACGATTCACAAAAATGTGAAATGATGCCAAGTCTCCTCACTCGTCACTTTATTTTCATTTGTTTTATTAGTATGTGGTGGGTTAACTATTGCTATTTATAAATAAATGAACAGTCTTAAATTTCACTTAAAATGCTAACATGGTAAATACAGGCAGGTAAAATCCATACAGACAAAAAGTCTTTGGGGTCCTCAATAATTGCTAATAGAATAAAGGGATCACAGAGACCAAAAGGTTTGTGAACTGCTGAACTAGATCATCCCAAGGACCGGTTCAGAGCTAAGGATATCCACGGGTTTGGTTTTTTTTTTTTTTTAGGCTTTCGCTATAGGGCGCATGCGCTTGCCAGACAGAAAGAGACATAGAGACAGAAAGCCAGAAATCACCCCCCAGGGGGGATGGTCACGCCGCAATCCCTTCTCCTCCATTCTCCTCTCGGGATCTTGGGCACGCACGCACATGCGCCCGGCGTAAATTTTAAGCCACCGGGTCTGGGACGCAAACCGCAGTCGACTACATGGGAGTCCAGCGACATAGCCATTACGCTAACTGCTGGTTCCCTATCCACAGGTTTTTTTTACAGTCTCAGTCTCTCGGGCAAAACATGTCTTCCCAGTTATGACCTCTGGTATAAAACCAGTGTCTCTGGATTAGTCCTGAATCTGCTTCCTTTAGGGTCTATCGTTCTGAGACACACCGCACAGATTTATGTACCTATGGAACACGCACACACACGTGCTGTCTGCACACTCAGCCCCGTCCCCCAGGTGTGACAAGCTCATTACTGCAGCTCTCAAGACAGACTGCAGGGCTTTAAGGGTAGGAATCGCATTTCTATAATGTGATGTCAAAAGTTTATGGGAAAATGGAATTAAAGTACAGGTTTACTTTAGTACAAAAACCTGAAATCCATGCATAGTTTGGTCATAATATTCATTTTCCATGAACTTTTTGATTACTCCCAAGTAAACCAACAAACCTGACCCACACGACCACGGGCCTCGCAGCTGGGGAAGCAGGCCCTGCGTCTAGGAGCTCCCAGGCTCCTGGAGGAGAGGAGAGCGACATGCCGGTGAGCATTTCCCCAGCTAGAAGGGAAGGACCACAGGTCTGTAGGACTCTCCCTCCATGCCAGGTACCCCCTGAGCCACTTAACTCCACAGAGTGACCAAGGGGCCGGCATTCAACCATCTTAACAACCCCACCCTGGAGGTGTCACACTGCCACTGTCCAACGCGGAAATCAAGGCTGACAGAGTTGACTCACCTTGCCAGAATTGTACTTTTTTTGCTCTCACACCATGCAAGTGTCAAATCGGGGGTACAGGATGAAAAGGTACCAGAGCGCAGAGGGAAAAAAATTATGTGGGGCTGGGAGGGGGACACGGAAGGCTTCCTGAGAAGAGGCAAGGTCTGAACTGAATCCTGGAAAGAAGGAAGACTAAGCAGCTGAGGAAAGGAGGCCAGTGATGGTGAGGCTTGCTCCAGCCCCAAGGGCCCGCCTGCATCCCCATCACGGGGCAGCCAGTGGGCAGGTGCAGGGGAGGGCACGGGGTCGCAGGCTTACCGACATGGCCAGGTGCAGTGGCGTGTTGCCGTGCTCGCCGCGGGCCTCGGCATTGGCCCCGAAGGTGAGCAACACCATGACGACATCAAAGCGCTTGCGCATCACCGCCACGTGCAGGGCTGTGTTCCCCGCGGAGCTGGTGCCATTCACGTCGCAGCCTCGTTTTAACAGCATGCGGGCCATCTGGAGGGGACGGGGACCAGCCCATGTCAGCGTGGGCACTGAGGCCTGTCGCACCTCAGCATGGGACCTCCAGAAAGCTCCAGCAACAGAAAAAGTCCAGGGGGTAGGCCCCTGTTCTGAGTTTGACCCTAGCCCCTGGCTCCCACACCCATCAGCACCCCAGAAACTAGAGGTCAGAAAGCTGAACATACGGCAACTATTTTAAAAGGTTTCTGATCCTTGGGGCCAGCAGATGGCAGAGTGGTTATGTCGCTGGCTCCCACATGGCTGACTGCAGTTCAAGTCCTGGACCTGGTGGCTTGAAAATCATGCCAGGTGCATGTGCGTGCATGCCCCAAATCCCAGGAGGACAATGGAGGAGAAGGGACTGTGGTGTGGCCACTGCTCCTGGGGAGTGATTTCTCACTTTCCTTCTCACTGTCTCTTTCTGGTGAGTGCAACTGCCCTATGACAAAAATCTTAATAAGTAAGTAAATAAATAAAGAATAAAAAAGAAAATAAATGTCTGATCCTGGGCTGGCCCTTGCTGCTTAAAGAAGCTAGATTCCACAAAGTGGACTTCATGGTTCAAATCCTGCCTAAATCCTGACAAGATGGAGAAATGAAGGAGAAGGGATTGCGGCATGACCACGCCCCACGGGTAGTGCTCGTTCCCTCTTCCTCTCTCTGTTTCTGTCTCTCCCTGGTGAGCACACGCACCATCGGATGCAAAAAAATAAAAAATTTCTGATTCTTTCCTAGAGCTAACAGTACCACACCCCTGCCAAAGCCCCTGTGGGCCAGCCAGCAGGTGGCATGGTGGTTGAGGCACTGGACTTCCACATGGCCTATGATGGTTCGAGTCCTGGACCTGGTGGCTTGCTTTCTCTCCTTCCTCTCTCTCTCTCTGTCTCTCTCAGGTCAAATTAAAAAATAAATCTTAATAAGTAAGTAAATAAATAAAGAATAAAAAAGAAAATAAATGTCTGATCCTGGGCTGGCCCTTGCTGCTTAAAGAAGCTAGATTCCACAAAGTGGACTTCATGGTTCAAATCCTGCCTAAATCCTGACAAGATGGAGAAATGAAGGAGAAGGGATTGCGGCATGACCACGCCCCACGGGTAGTGCTCGTTCCCTCTTCCTCTCTCTGTTTCTGTCTCTCCCTGGTGAGCACACGCACCATCGGATGCAAAAAAATAAAAAATTTCTGATTCTTTCCTAGAGCTAACAGTACCACACCCCTGCCAAAGCCCCTGTGGGCCAGCCAGCAGGTGGCATGGTGGTTGAGGCACTGGACTTCCACATGGCCTATGATGGTTCGAGTCCTGGACCTGGTGGCTTGCTTTCTCTCCTTCCTCTCTCTCTCTCTGTCTCTCTCAGGTCAAATTAAAAAATAATAGTAATAAATAAAATAAAATAATTCTTTGGAGAAAAATGGCTCCTGTGGGCCCTGTCCTAGGAGTGCCATACTCCCTGAGGCCCTCCCTGGGGCCCTGCAAGGATATTACCCTCACTGGGCTTGGCTGCCCATATCCCTGTTCGCCCAGCAGCCCCAGAGAGCTGGGGACTGTGAAGAAGAGCCTGGGCTCTGGAGCCAGACAGACCTGAGCCCAGTCCAGGCCCACCTTGTCGCAGCTGTCTGCTTCTCTGTCACTGCAGCCCTCTGAGCCTCAGTTTTCTCTTGTATGAAAATGGGAGTGCCAGTCCCTGCCTCTCAAAGTGGTGATGACGAGTGACCCAGCACACACGAAAGGGCCTGACCTGGTGCCTGGCTCCTGGTACAGAGGCCGCTGGTCCCTCCCTTCCAGCCCATGGCGTTGAAGAGCAGGCTGTGCTCTCTGGGGCACCCAGTGCATGGCTGAGCTGTGCCTCCTGGTGATGAGCCCAGAGGCCTCCATCCTCCTGGGAGGCATCACCAAAGTGGCATCGTACCACCCGTTTGTGAGGCACTTTTCAGCAGAATTCTCTTATGCAGCAACTTGCTAGCTTCATCCACCTCCACAGGCAGGCCATAGGATCCAACTCGTGGATGAAGAAACTGAGGCGTGAGGGTCACCCCAGCAACCAGCAGCAGAGCAATGCCAACGTGTGGACTCTCCATGGGCTCGCTTGCCCGCTGTACCATCCCCAGAGTCCTCCTAGAACTCCAGCCTGCAGACACTGAGCGATGCAACGCCAGGACCCGGCCCCGCCCACTCTCAGATTCTGCCTACCTCTGCGTTTTTGGCCCAGTGGAGGGGGCTGGCTCCGTAGCGAGGGTCTTTGCTGTGGATCTGGTTACTGTCCATGCCGATGATCATCTCAGCGCACCTAGAGGGAGAGGGGCCCTCAGGCAGCAAGGACAGGCCAGGACAGGTTGAGGGTGAAGGATGGGGGGGCACCAGGTGAGCACATGACTCGGGCCTCACCTACAGCATAGGCAGAGGTTCGTCTGCAAACAGGCTGCAACAAACCAACCAGCAGGCGTACCATGGTATTTAAGTCAAGGGTGTCCTGAGCCCCTCAAGGTACATCTAACTCCTTCCTCCAGGAAGCCCTTCTGATGACTGCAACCAGCAATGATCACTCTCCCTGGTGTTGGCTTTCAAATTCCCGGCTTCCTCACTGTGACCTCTGGAAGCAGAGCCTGTTGGTAACCTGGGGACAGCCCTAACAGGTTGGGGATCAAAGAGACCAAAAACTTTGGTGCCTAGTTCCGTCTTGGTACAGGGCTACACTCTGCCTCCCCACATCCCACCCCACACCACTGGTGCTCCCTGTGTGACCTGTGTGATTGACCTGTGTGATCTGTGCCCTGCAGGAAGTGCCTCTCAGAACAGTCTGTAACCAAAGGACCGACCAGATGCTGCCCGCCCTGGTTCACAGCAGCACTACTCACAGCAGCCAGAGGGGGAGCCACCAAGTGTCTACCAAGGCAGGAATGGATAAGAGAAACATGGTCTACACACCACGGAATGTTAGTCTGCCTGAAACTGGACGGAAATTCCAACACTTACTACATGCCTGAACTGTGACGAAACTACACGGCATGAAACGAGCCAGCTCAAAAGGACAACTGCTGTGTGATTCCACCCTGCGAGGCAGCTGGAGTAGGGAAGCTCCTCTGAGGCACTAGGTGACTTGGTGTCTCTGTCCTGGGGTTGCTTAGATATGGGCCCCTCTTTTCTGCATTTCTGTAAGGTCAGCACTTAGCACAATGCCCAGGACTGAAGACCAACGGACTCATTCACTCATTCACTCATTCTAGATACAGCTCCTGCTGGATGTATTCTGAGACAGTCATCTGTTTGAACACATGCACACACACCACGGAGAACTTCCCCCGGTCTGGGAAGGGGGCAGGAAATAGAAGAGTAATCAAGAACTCCCCAAGACATGCACCTGGCCCCTGCCTCCCAGCAGTCTACCAGCCAGGAAGGAAAGAGGCATTGAGGCAGACAGGGCCGTGGGCCCCCTTGCCAAGCACCCCCAGGCTTCAGTCTGGGTAGAGGAAAGACCACAGAGTGCTGCTGTCATGCAGGGGCTGATGGGCCTGAGGGGAGAGAGAATGCAAGGAGAGGTCAGGGCTCCCTCCAAGCCTTGGGTTGTATCAGGCTCCAGAACTGGAGGCCCATCTGAGGCAGCTAGAAACCAGGGACCTCAAGGACTAAGACTGTTTTTCTCCAGTTTGGTAGAGGCAGGTTCACTGGCATGAATTAGGGAAAACCTCTTGCAGTTCTATTCCTTGCACAGCTGAGTCTGTACTCTGAGACTCACACCCACTACCCAATCATCAGTACCCTCCTTGTCTAGGGCCAGCCTTGGCACATATCTAAAGAGGCTTGTGGGGCTGAGGCCTGTTGTGGGCAGGAAATGTGGGGCGGGCAGGGAGCACTGGCTTACCCCCTCTGGGAGAACTTCATGGCCACGTGGATGGGGTAGCCGGCAGGCCCCACGACGTTGCAGCGGGCATTGCAGAGCAGCAGCACACGGACCATCTCCTGCCTGCCCAGCTGGCAGGCCAGGTGCAGCGGGGTCAGCCCTCGGTTGTTCGCCTGGTTCAGGCCGGCCGATGCACTCTTCCCTAGGAGCTGATAGCATGTTGCCAGGGTGGGCTGGAGCCCAACGCGGAGATGCCCTGCATGCTCCCCACCCTACACCCCCATGGCCACCTCTCTCCTGGAGATGGGGAAGTGACATTTGCTTCCATGAGAGCACTGGGAAGAACTCAGAGGAGAGACGGGGAAAGGCGGCCCTGGGGTGAATAAAGGAAAGGTGCTCGCACGCAGGGTCAGGAGTGGCGGCCTAGGTGGCAGCGGTTCTGCCTTTTCATCGTATATCCTTCTGTCTGAATGTTTTTCTAAATGCAGGTACAGGCTGAGCAACCTCATCCAAAATTCCCAAATCTGAAATGCTCCAGAATTCTAAACACTGAGGCCACAGATGGGATACTTCACAGAGACTTCACATGATGGGTCATAGTCAAAATACAGCAATACGAAAATACTGTGCAAAATTACCTTCGGGCTATATGTATACTGTGTTTATGAGACGTAAATAAATTTCATGTTCAGACTGGGGCCCCATCCCCAAGATAGCTCATTATGCATATGCAAATATTCTCAGACCCAAAGAAATCTAAAATCACTTTTTAATTTTTTCAAGTTTTTGTCTTAGGGCATGTGTGCTCATGGAGAAAGAAACAGAAACAGTGAAAGGGAAAGTGAAAAATCAACCCCCAGGGGGATGGCCAGGCCACAATCTCTTCTCCTCCATTCTCCTCCTGGGATGTTGGGCACGCACACACGCGTGCCCAGCACAAGTTTCAAGCCTCCAGGTCCAGGACTCGAACTGCAGTTGACCATGTGGGAGTCCAACACTGCAATTGCTACACCATCTGCTGACCTCAAAATCTAAAATCTTAAACACTTCTGGTTCTAAGCATTGGAGACCTGTGATACTTACCCTGCCTATATTTTCAACAAAAGAGTACTGGTATTAAGAAGAGAGCTGGGTGGGACCAGCAGTTGGCGTAATGGGTATGTTGCTGGACTCCCATGTAGTCGACCACGGTTCAAGTCCCGGACCTGGTGGCTTAAATTCATGCTGGGCGCATGTGCGTGCGTGCCCAAGATCCCGAGAGAAGAATGGAGGAGAAGGGATTGCAGCATGGTCATCCCCCGGGGGGGGATTTCTTGCTTTCTGCATTTCTCTGTCTTCCTGGCGAGCACATACACCCTATAGCAGAGAGCTGAGAGGATTTTATTTTCTCATTTTTGGCTAAATACGGTTTCCCACGGTTAATTATGACTGCCATGTACACATGTGATGCCAGGGCCACCTCACTGCAGCCCTGCTGGGCCCGTGCACAGACCGAGGGAGAAATGGGAGGGCAGGAGCTGGTACCTATACTGCCCCGCCCTCAAAGCTTTGAGGCTCTCTGTGGGCACGTTCCTAGTTTATTACAAGATAATAAACTCTAACGTGGTGTACCGTCTTTCTCTTTCAACCTAGTATATGAAATAATTTTTAAATAAAATCAATCCATTTGCTCATTTGCAATTTTTTAAAAATCTTCTGCCAAGGGCTAGAAGTGGCATGGTGGTTAAGGTGCTGGATTCCCACATGGCCAACCACAGTTCGAGACCCAGACCTAGGGGCTTGAAAAGCACTCCTGGCACATGTGTGTGCATGTGTGTCCAAAATCCCGAGAGAAAAATGGAGGAGAGGTGATTATGGCATGGCCATCCCACCTGGGGGGTGGTTTCTCACTTTCCCTCTCTCTGTCTCTTTCTGTTTTTCACATGCGCCCTATGGCAAAAACCTAAAAAATAAAAGAAATCCATCTGGTCATTCTCAAGTTTTAAAAAAAATCTTCTGCCAAAGTAGTAACAAAATGAATAGGAGCACTTTTGGCACAAATGCCTGCAGGAGCCAGAGAGAGAGGGGCTTGGTGGGCTCAGTTCCTGTCGGAGGTCTCACCTGAAGTGCAATTACCAGCCCACAGCCCAGCCCACAGCCCAGCCCACAGCCCAGCTCACAGCCCAGCTCACAGCCCAGCTCACAGTGCTCAGGGAAAGACGAACTCAGCTGACTGGCTGGGACTGGATCTCGATTCACTCTGCTGGGCTGGAGGACTCCTGGGGCTGTCCCAGCAGGGACAACAGCGTGTCTCATGTGTTAGGAGGAACGAGAAGGGGAGGGGTGTCACTCTCTGTGAAGGAGCTCAGGTCCCAAGGACCAGGGCCGGAGGGGACAGCGAGAGATCTGCGAGTGACTGCTGAGCCCAGGGAGCCAAGACCTGTGGGTAGAGGGAGCTGCCAACGGTCCCAGTCCCCGCCTCCCTGCCCTGCTCACCTGCAGCACCTGGGAGTTGTCACCCTGGACAGCATAATGGAAGGCGGTCTCGCCTTGGTTGTCAGTGACGTCCATCTGGGCGTGGCAGTGCTGCACCAGCTCCACCACGATCTCCCCGTCTCCTCTGCGGCAGGCCAGGTGCAGCGGCGTGCAGCCCTCCTCATTCTCCCTGCTGTTGGCGCAGCTGCAGGGAGACGGGAGGTGAGCCTGGCTCGAGGTGGTGGGGCACTGAGAAACCCAAGCGCAGAAGCAGGGGTGTGGGCAGGGAACCTCTGGTTTGTTTGAGCTCAAGAGCATTCAGGCTGTGCCCAAGTTGACGGTCCACACTTGGGGTGATTCAGTTTATTGGGTCTGATGTGACTTGGAGCTGGTCTGAGCTCGGTTTGCACACCTGTGTGAGAGGTGTGCCCCAAGGCCACAGCCGTGTAAGGCAGACAGTTGGGGGACTTAGGAGAGGGTAGCAGAGCGCAGACACCTTACTAACTTCAGGCAATTTGATCAACCTCTCTGGGCTTTCTTATCCTTCTTTGTAAAACCTGCTGCACCCGCCCTAGGAAACGGACAGGCCTGGTGGGAGATCAGACACCATGATGTCCCAGAGCGCAGGGTGGTGTTTCCTGCTGTGCCTGGGAGCTGGATGATGTGTGGGGAAGCAGGGAGGTGTGGCTTCCCCTGGGAAAGACGGCACCCCGTGGGCACAGCGTCCTCACCAGGGACACTCACCTGTATGTGTGACTAACTGGATACGTGAAAGTCGGCATTC